>NC_060129.1:100944595-101253604 GCF_021461395.2 Schistocerca americana | reverse complement strand
CTGACAGTGTTAAATGTATGGCGGTGACGTCTTCCGAGGAGTACAAAGGTGCAGTAGTATAGTACCATGGTGTATTCAACATGTGCCACCCGAAAAGCAAAATGTAATGGACTATTGTGTTTTGTGACTGCTGTTTCTTAGTGAAGATACAGTCAGTTTAGCACTGAGTAATTTAATTTAAATTGCCTTAACGCTAAATTCAATGCAATTGCTTACTCAGAACCCAATTTTTGCATCAGCTCCGCAAACGGTTGATTCGCAATGTAGCGATTTTTATGAAGATGGTTGCTGGAATTTAATTCTTCCACTCACACAGTTTGACCAGCTGCAGAAGTTTGCTCATGTCGTTCCCTTCCGCTTTGTTGACCTGTGAAGAAAAATGCTGCTAAGTGAAACAGACAAAAATATTTACAGATGTAAATTAAGGGATGAGCAGCATTTGAAGTCCTGCTCATCATTTCCACTAGTAAACTTGATTCACAACCATAGACAATTGTGAGTGGTGGTGGTGGTGGTGGTGGTGGTTTGGTTTGTAGGGCGCTCAACATCCATCTTTTTCACATTCCAGTCTCCCCATTTTTCTGAATGATGAGGAAATGGTGAGGAGAACACGAACACCCAGTCTCTGGGCAGAAAAAAATCCGCCGATCTAGCCGGTAATCGAACGTGAGACCCTGTGATAGACAGGTTCCAACACTAACCACTAGACCACGAGCTGTGGACAATTGTAAGTGGGATGTTACAATTACATAAATTTTATTAATCATAATTACAATGCTTAATTTCATTATGTTTATTGAATTACGTTACTTAGGCACAGTAAAGTTTCAGGAAGTGTCATAATTAATTACAATTAAAGTGTTCATTTACACGATATATATGTCAGTAGTTAATTTGTAGTTTAATTGGTGGTAGAATAAAAGTAAATGATTATTGCACGATTAAGTTTCATCGTAACTTCGCTTAATGAGCATGATGCATTTCTAAATCTCACTCAATTAACCCTCTTTAAGTGCAACAGTTTTTCGTAGGAATCCATGCAGAATAGGTCAATACGTTCCATTCCGATAATATAGGTACCCAAAAAGACATAATACAGTAATATAATTTATTAGTAGTACAGTATATCGTTTCAGAAGAATGATGTCTCAATATATTTGTTAATGACTGTGGCTGAAAACTTGTCGACAAAGGGAAATAGCATGTTCATACTTCGCATAGCTACTATCTTATGGTTATCTTAAATTAATTCGTGTCAGTTAACGATCAAAAATCCTTGCCATTGCATCGTAGCAGAAGCAGTCCCAATCTTTGGCGCGAGGCGAATCGCGACCGGTACTTCTGGCTGAACGAAAACAGGCGGCACCGTCGGAGCTTCCATCCACTTCACAGAGCGCGGTGGTCTGCAGGTACGGCTGCAATCCGCCCCGATACGTCAGGACCGTCACTGGTACGGACCTCCCCCGACAAGAGGAAATTATGTCCCCATTTTGCAAAATACTCTTAACGAGCTTGGCTGACGTACTGACGCAGCACCATCTCTTAGCGCAACACATAAATGCAGCCTCAATTCCTCTCTATGTCAACAAGTTTATGTTGATAAGATCATCTTACAGATGGCGTTGCATGTTCTGTATCCTGGATTGCCGATGCAAGCACCTTCTAGCTGCAGCACTGTCATTCGAAGTAATACCAGAAATCTCCAGTAGTACGGGGCTGCAACTATACAAGCAGCGCCACACGGAAAAATCGGCCAGTTCCCATTTGCAATCTGATAAGACGGTTCTTCCTAAACGTAATACGAACAACGTGTGCGAGTTGGTAATGTATAGTCACGTGTACGGTGACGAAAGTGTTGTCGACTTTTTACCGCCTAGTTACCTTATCACAGCTAAAAAATGTCTGGAAAAAGTGTGTCACTTTTCGAATGACTACACAAAAAAGCGGTCTTTTGTCAAGAAAGGACGTGCAGATCAGGCAGAGCTGAGAGCTTCGTTGCTGTTTCATCTCAGTAACTCACGGAGGTAAGCCAGACGTGAGGCATCCACCTTTCTACGAAGAATCTTACCAATAGATTCGCGGTAGCATCGACATCAAAGCACGTGGCTACATTTATGATGTAAGATGACACTGAGGAAGAATTACTCGTTGCTGCTGCGGCACTAACAGCAGCTTACGAAGTTGTCACGCATCGTCAGCCCTTCAGTTCTCTTGACTGTGACGTAAAAGTGAATGCCTCAATGTATCCCGACTACAAAGTCGCAGCAAAGCAGTCTACTGCCACAACCAAAGCTATAGCGATTGTTAAAAATATTATCGCACCACACTCCGTGTATGAACGCACAAAACATTCGCAGACAGTTTAATCTTAGAACACTGGCACCGACGCATCGAACCAGGAGGCCGAAAAGGTGTTTCCTTTAGTTGACCACTACTTAGCTGAAACTGACGGAATCCAAAAGAAGCTGTTCAAGTTTGAGTCACGTAATAACGAACATCGGAGACAATTGCAAAGTTTTCTTTAGACCCTTTAAGACAACTGCAAATTCCATCGGATAAATTAATCGCTTTAGTGGAGGCAATACCAATAACTTCGGAAACCTTCATCGACGCGCTCAGCGGAATGTGTTTCACCAAATTAAGGAGCGACTAGGAGACAATGTAGAGGGAACTGGATGGCCTGCCCGTTTCTCCACAGTACTAGTATCAAGCGCTGCTGCAATCTTATCTCTAGACATTGAAACAACCGTCGTGAAAATACGTAATTGTGTTTCAATACACTCTGGGAGGACAAGTTGAGAAAGTTCTGCTTATACGTTGATGTAAATCATGAAACTCTTCTATCTCATTGAAAAGCAAGATGGCTCTTGTTAATGCCCGCAGTTGAGAGAATTCTTAACTTTTGGACAATTTTTTGAAGCCAAAGAGGCCACTTGAAGTAATTTGATTTTTTCAGTAATCCCATGCGCGAAATTTATTTCACGTTACTACAGTCAAACTTGGCTCATCATCATCATTTAAGACTGATTATGCCTTTCAGCGTTCAGTCTGGAGCATAGCCTCCCTTATACATTTCCTCCATGATCCCCTATTCAGTGCTAACATTGGTGCCTCTTCTGATGTTAAACCTATTACTTCAAAATCATTCTTAACCAAATCCAGGTACCTTCTACTCGGTCTGCCCCGACTCCTCCTACCCTCTTCTGCTGAATCCATGAGTCTCTTGGGTAACCTTGCTTCTCCCATGCGTGTAACATGACCCCACCATCTAAGCCTGTTCGCCCTGACTGCTACATCTATAGAGTTCATTCCCAGTTTTTCTTTGATTTCCTCATTGTGGACACCCTCCTGCCATTGTTCCCATCTACTAGTACCTGCAATCATCCTAGCTACTTTCATATCCGTAACCTCAACCTTGTTGATAAGGTAACCTGAATCCACCCAGCTTTCGCTCCCATACAACAAAGTTGGTCGAAAGATTGAACGGTGCACAGATAACTTAGTCTTGGTACTGACTTCCTTCTTGCAGAAGAGAGTAGATCGCAGCTGAGCGCTCACTGCATTAGCTTTGCTACACCTCGCTTCCAGTTCTTTCACTATGTTGCCATCCTGTGAGAATATGCATCTTAAGTACTTGAAACCATCCACCTGTTCTAACTTTGTTCCTCCTATTTGGTACTCAATCCGTTTATATTTCTTCCCCATTGACATTACTTTCGTTTTGGAGATGCTAATCTTCATACCATAGTCCTTACATTTCTGATCTAGCTCTGAAATATTACTTTGCAAACTTTCAATCGAATCTGCCATCACAACTAAGTCATCCGCATATACAAGACTGCTTATTTTGTGTTCACATATCTTAATCTCACCCAGCCAGTCTATTGTTTTCAACACATGATCCATAAATAATATGAACAACAGTGGAGACAGGTTGCATCCTCGTCTTACCCCTGAAACTACTCTGAACCATGAACTCAATTTACCGTCAACTCTAACTGCTGCCTGACTATCCATGTAAAGACCTTTAATTGCTTGCAAAAGTTTGCCTCCTATTCCATAATCTTGTAGAACAGACAATAACTTCCTCCTAGGAACCCGGTCATATGCCTTTTCTAGATCTGTAAAGCATAGATACAATTCCCTGTTCCACTCATAACACTTCTCCATTATTTGCCGTAAGCTAAAGATCTGGTCCTGACAACCTCTAAGAGGCCTAAACCCACACTGATTTTCATCCAATTGGTCGTCAACTAATACTCGCACTTTCCTTTCAACAATACCTGCGAAGATTTTACCCACAACGCTGATTAAAGAGATACCTCTGTAGTTGTTACAATCTTTTCTGTTTCCATGTTTAAAGATTGGTGTGATTACTGCTTTTGTCCAGTCTGATGGAACCTGTCCCGACTCCCAGGCCATTTCAATTATCCTGTGTAGCCATTTAAGACCTGACATTCCACTGTATTTGATGAGTTCCGACTTAATTTCATCCACCCCAGCCGCTTTATTGCACTGCAATCTATTGACCGTTTTTTCCACTTCCTCAAATGTGATCCTATTTCCATCATCATTCCTATCCCATTTTACCTCGAAATCTGAAACATTACTGATCGCATTTTCACCTACACTGAGCAACTCTTCAAAATATTCCCTCCATCTGCCCAAGGCATCCACAGGATTCACCAGCAGTTTTCCTGACCTGTCCAAAATACTTGTCATTTCCTGCTTACCTCCCTTTCGAAGACTGCTAATTACACTCCAGAATGGTTTTCCAGCAGCTTGACCCATAGTCTCCAACCTGTTTCCAAAGTCTTCCCACGATTTCTTCTTCGATGCTGCAATTATCTGTTTGGCTTTGTTTCTTTCTTCAACATAACTTTCTCTATCTACCTGGGTTCTGGTATGTAGCCATTTTTGATACGCCTTCTTTTTCCTTTTACAGGCTGCCTTGACTGTATCATTCCACCAAGCTGTTTGCTTCATCCTACTTTTACACACTACTGTTCCAAGACATTCTTTAGCCACTTCTAGTACTGTGTCCCTGTACCTTGTCCATTCCTTTTCCAATGACTGTAATTGACTACATTCAACTAACTGGTACCTTTCTGAGATCGCTGTTATGTACTTGTGCCTGATTTCCTTATCCTGAAGTTTCTCCACTCTTATCCTCCTACATATGGACCTGACCTCCTGCACTTTCGGCCTCACAATCCCAATTTCACTGCAGATTAAATAATGATCAGAGTCATAAAAGAATCCCCTGAATACACGTGTGTCCCTCACAGCCTTCCGGAATTCCTGATCTGTTATTATATAGTCAATGACAGATCTGGTTCCCCTGCCTTCCCAAGTATACCGGTGAATGTTCTTATGTTTAAAAAAGGAGTTTGTGATTACTAAGCCCATGCTGGCACAGAAATCCAAGAGTTGTTTCCCACTCCTGTTGGCCTCCATATCCTCTCCAAATTTACCCATAACCTTTTCATACCCTTCTGTTCGATTTCCAATCCTGGCATTAAAATTACCCATGAGCAGAACACTGTCCTTGTCCTTTACTCTAACAACTACATCACTGAGTGCCTCATAAAAACTATCCATCTTATCTTGATCTGCCCCTTCACAATGCGAATATACTGACACAATCCTAATTTTCTTGCTAGACACTGTCAAATCTATCCACATCAGTCGTTCGTTTACATACCTTATTGCAACTACACTGGGTTCAATTTCTTTCCTGATGTAAAGCCCTACACCCCATTGTGCTATTCCTGCTTTGACTCCTGACAGGTAGACCTTGTATTCTCCCACTTCCTCTTCTTTCTCACCCCTTACCCGAATGTCACTAACAGCTAAAACGTCCAGCCCCCTCTTACTTGCAGCCTCTGCCAGCTCTACCTTCTTCCCAGAGTAGCCCCCATTGATATTAATAGCTCCCCATCTCATTACCATTTGTTTGCCAAGTCGTATCTTAGGAGTCCCTGGTTTGTCAGTTAGAGGTGGGACTCCGTCACCTCCAAAGGTCCGAGGCATTTTGCTCTGATTATTGCCAGCATCATATTTTAAAGTACCAGGGAAGCAGGTTGCTAGCTTTACTTGCCCTGAGTCCCATTGGGTTTTACCCCTAACGGCTGAGGGACTAACCGGTGGATTTGATAGTCTTTGCCGTATGAGCACAAAGGTGACCACGACTCAGAATATGTCCGAGATGCCCAGCCTTATTCCAAAGTAACTGGTATCCCGACTGTTGGGACCACTTACTTGGCCACTCGTACGTTGCCCGTGGTTCATGAACTAGGACATGACTACAGGAACCCACACCATGAACCACTCAAACTTGGCTCTGTTTGAAAAATATATTTGAAAACGAGAAGAGTAAAGTCTCGATAATTGAAGTAAGAAATATATTAATTTACACTTAAAGGTGTCTAAATGGTATACGTCGGACACGCGTGTGGCCACTATTAGTGATTGCAGACCGAGCGCCCCCACACGGCAGGTCTAGAGAGACTTACTAGCACTCGCCCCAGTGGTACAACCGACTTCGCTAGCGATGGTTCACTGTCAAATTACGCTCTCATTTGCCGAGACGATAGTTAGCCTAGCCTTCAGCTACGTCATTTGCTACGACCTAGCAAGGCACCATTATCATTTGCCATTTATCTTGTGATGCATGTACCGTCAAGACCGATGTTCACCAATTATGGATTAAAGTTAAGTATTCCAGCAGCAACGTACATTATTGGCTATATTAATTACCTTGTCCTGTTCCAGACCTCACGCCAGCCTGCGTGAGTGTAACGCGTGCTTTTCGGCTACCAATCATAGTGGCTTCGCTGTCTTGCCAAGTCACAACAGTTTGGCGCCGAGGATTGGCGTCGAGCCAATTCGCGTTTGTACTAATACTACCGCTCCTGCCCTGATTTACTTGTGTCATGGCTTCGCCACAATCTCCAGATGTACTGTCCGAATTTTATCGCTTACAGAACCAGCAGACGCAGGCCTTATTGGATGCCCTTGGACAGCTCGTCCAGTGTCAACGTGCAATGCAAAACGATGCGGCAGCCGCCGCTCCACCGCTCACGCAGCCACAACACGCCGTTTCACCACCTTTTCGTCCTTTTGATGCGGAACTGGAAAGCTGGACAGAGTGGTCACGCCAATTTGGATTCCATCTCGCCGCCTACAAAATTCAAGGTAACGAGCGGCAGGCTTTCTTATTATCGTGTGTAGGGGTGCAAACGTACCGTGTGATAGTGTAATTATTTCCCCGACGCGACGTAGCAACTCTGTCCTACGACGAAATTTTATCTGCATTAGATGCATGTTTCAAAGGATCAGTCAATGTAGTTGCGAAAAGGTATGCCTTCTTTCGTACAAAACGTACGGCCGGTCAGACTAATCGGGAGTGGGTTGCAACCTTGCAAGGCCTTACTAGGGATTGTGATTTTGTGTGTGAATGTGGACTCCCTTATTCAGATACTATGGTGCGTGATGCAATTGCACAGAATGTTTCTGATGTTCGTATAAGGGAACAGATTTTGAAACTAGTCAATCCCTCCCTTCAACAAGTGATGGACATATTGGATCGGCAGGACACACTTGACTTTGCTCAGGAATCATTTGCAACTTCGCCACCCATGTGTCAGGTTAACCGGCCCGCTGGGCGAGCTGCACGGAACAGTAAACAGTCCTCGCGCCCGGCCGCGCCAATGCCACCTGGCTCTCAGCCACGTGTCCCACGCCAGCATGCAAATGCAGTGAAATCATGCCTGCGGTGTGCTACTAGACATTCGTGTGAGAATTGCCCATCACGCCAGGCCATTTGCTTTTTCTGTAATACAAAAGGACATGTCAAAGTGTTTGCCAGAAAAAGCTCAGAACGGACACTCACAACCATTCCAGGCCCTTTGCTTCACGCTGGAATTGGAATCAAACAAAGGATACTCATGCTCGCAACTCTTCGCCTATGGAAATTCATGTAGTTCACTCCACTCCGCGCAGTGCCACTCTCTCTAACAGTGACTGTGTTCGTCCCACAAATAGTGTGCGTCGACGTCGCTGGAAATCCCGTCATGTCGCAAGTGATTCTGTACCAGTGTCAGTTCACATTGCACGAGATAGTCGCTCTTGTCGTCAGCAGGACAATAAACTTTTTGTTGTTTTGGACATCGACGGCAATGTGATACCATTCCAGCTCGATACCGGAACTGCAGTTACACTACTCAATCACGACATGTACAAACAGCTGGGCACACCTCTATTGCGTGCCGCAAATGTTAAGCTAACTAGTTATTCTGGACAGGCTATCCCTGTGTTAGGACAGTGCAGCCTTCTTGCAACATACAAGGGACATTTTATGTCCTTTGTTCTTCTTCTGCAGTGAACTTCTTTGTTTTCGATTTATTTCAGTTGTTTAACTTGTCTATAGTCAATCAGGTCCTATCAGTGAACCAGACTGTGCCTTCAGCCAGTGTTTCTCGTCTATGTGAAGAATTTGCAGACATTTTTGCACCGGGCCTCGGTTGCACTACGAACTATAAAGCACATTTGGAACTGAAAGTCAATGCGCAACCGAAAATTTTCAGAGCGCACAATGTTCCCCACGCATTGCGTGATGAGATCGCAAGAACATTACACGATTTGGAATCTCAAGGTGTAATTGGACGTGTGCTGGCTTCTCTCTGGGCTTCACCCTTAGTAATTTTGCAAAAACCTTCCGGAAAATTGAGACTTTGCGTGGACTTCAAGACAACAGTGAATCCACAACTAGTGATTGCAACTTTTCCTTTACCCCGCCCAGAAGATCTTTTTGACAAACTGTGCCCAGGTAAATATTTTTCGAAGTTGGACCTAGCAGATGCGTACTTGCAAATACCGGTGGACAAAGAATCCCAGCGCGTTTTGGTGGTTAACAAGCATCTTGGTTTGTACCGATTCAAACGACTGCCATTGGGGTGTGCATCTGCCCCTGCATTGTTTCAGCAATATCTACAAACTGTTTGTGTGTCGGTCCCTGCGGCAGCAAACTATCTGGACGATACTGTGATCTCCAGAAAGACGGAAGAAGAACATTTAGCCAATCTCAGAACATTATTTCAGGTCTTGCGACAAAATGGTCTTCGCTTGCGGAAGGACAAATGTGTGTTTTTTGCTCGTGATTTGCCATATCTGGGACATGTACTCAACGCCCAAGGCATCCATCCCAGTCCAGAGCACCTCTGTGCCATACAAGACTAGCCTTCGCCGCAGAATTTGAAGCAGATACAGAGCGTGCCGGGAAAAATAAATTACTACCATAAATATGTGCGCCACGCCTCTTCCATTTCAGGTCTGCTTCATCGCTTACGCCGTAAAGGTGTTCCGTTCGTCTGGACGACGGAATGCGAACGCGCCTTTCGCCAGTTGAAATCGGCGTCGCTTTCCAATACTTGCCTTACGCCATTCGATCCCCAGAAACCCCTTTTGTTGATGGTGGAGGCATCGGATTTCGGAATCGGTGCTGTGTTTGCGCACAAAGATGGTTCGCACGATCGCCCTATTGTCTTTGCGTCCTAATTGCTCTCGTCTGCACAAAGAAATTATTCACACATCGAGAAAGAAGCATTGGCTATAGTATTTGGTGTTACAAAGTTTCATTTCTTGTATGGTCGTCACTTTACCATCATCACAGACCACAAACTTTTGACATCCCTTTTTCATCCGAATAAGCCTGTACCTCCACGTACAGCACAGAAATTCATTCGCTGGTCTATTTTCCTCTCGCAGTACCGCTACGATATCTTGTATCTGTCCACTGCTAAGCATGGCAACGCCGATGCGTTGTCCCGTTTGCCTGTTGCTGAGGATAGAGCATTTGATTCCTCCGAATTTGCTTGCTTGTTCATTGATTCGGAAACCGATGATGTGGTCGAATCGTTTCCGATTGATTTTCGTCGTGTAGCTACAGCCACAGCTGCCGACCCTGTCCTGCGTTTTGTTGCTACGCAGTGGCCCTTGTCAAAGTCACGGATCGAGGATCTGTTGGTTCGCCGATTTTTTGCTCACAAGGAGAGACTTCTTGTACAACGTGGTGTTTTGCTGTTGCGTTCTGATAATGATCAGTCCAAGGTCGTGGTCCCACGTTCGTTACAGTCCTCTGTCTTAAACCTTCTAAACCAAGGACATTGGGGTATAGGGAGAACGAAACAACTTGCTCATCGGCACTGTACTTGGTTCGGAATCGATGCTGCGATTACACAAATGTGCTCTTCTTGCATGGCGTGTGCTGAACAACAATCAGCACCATCGCGGAAATTCTTTGCATGGCCAAAAGCCACTTCCCCTTGGCAACGCTTACACATCGATTTTGCTGGTCCATTCTGGAATGCTCGGTGGTTGGTTGTGGTCGATTCATTCAGTAATTTTCCTTTTGTTGTCCGGATGTCTTCCACAACGTCTTCTGTCACCATCCAAGCGTTGTCCGCTATCTTTTGCGTTGAAGGTCTACCACAGACTATTGTTTCCGACAATGGCCCCCAATTCATGTCCGCAGAATTTCAGTCATTGTGCAAGGCCAATGGTATTCAACATCTGACGTCCGCGCCGTTTTCGCCACAGTCAAACGGTGCCGCTGAACGATTGGTCAGGACTTTCAAGTCCCAGATGTAGAAGTTGAAAAAGTAGCATGCTCGGGAGGACGCGTTATTACTCTTTTTGTCCTCATATCGCTCTCAGCCCCGAGATGGTCTCTCGCCAGCTGAGCTGCTTCACGGCCGCCCTCATGGAACCTTGATGTCTTTGCTACATCCGCCACATCAGGTTCCTGTGCAGCGGCAACCACCTGGTTTGCTCCAGGTGACGTATACTATCGCAACTATCGCGGTTCACAGTGTTGGTTCGCAGGGCGCATTCTTCGCTGCCTCGTCCGCGCAATGTATCTGGTTTTGGGGGCCTCTGGTGAGGTGTGTCAGCATCTCAATCAGCTGCGCCTCTGTCGTCGCACGGGATCTGCCGCTCCCCGTCTGCTTTCAGCGACGGTGCCGTCCGGTCAGCGCCCTGGGGACCCATCTACTGGCTCGCCTCAGCCCCAGGTGTTACCGACGCTGCCTTCCATTTTGCCCCATGGCGACACGCCGCCGCCGCAGCCTGTTCTCCCGCCGGCGACGCCTGCAGTGGACGCGTCGCTGCAACCGCCGGGCGCCTCCCTGGGTACGCGTCGCCGATCGCTTCCTGTGACCAGTTGTCCTCCGCCATGGAACTCTTGCCCGCTCCGGACCATATGTCGTCTTCGCCCGTCGGGTGCTCCGGTCCGATGGAGGTCGACCCTTCGGCCCCTCCTGATTATCTACGGGCACATACACCGCAAGTTGGCGTGCACCCTGGACTAGGTTTTCAGGCGTTTCCTAGCTCCCTCGGACCGAATGGCCGGGTGCGGGTGGCACAGCCTCGCCTGTTGTTAGGCTCCCCACCTCATCACATACGTCAACATGGGGTCCTCCCAACGGCGGGCAGAAGCCTTATAACACACCGTACGCCGATTTCCGGGAAGGAATGTGGTGTCACCGCCAGACACCACACTTGCTAGGTGGTAGCCTTTAAATCGGCCGCGGTCCGCTAGTATACATCGGACCCGCGTGTCGCCACTGTCAGTGATTGCAGACCAAGCACCGCCACACTGCAGGTTTAGAGAGATTTCCTAGCACTCACCCCAGTTGTACAGCCGACTTTGCTATAAATGGTTCACTGTTAAATTACGCTCTCATTTGCTGAGACAATAGTTAGCCAAGCCTTCAGCTACGTCATTTGCTACGACCTAGCAAGACGCCATTATCATTTGCTATTTATCTTGTGATGCATGTGCTGTCAGACCGATGTTCACGAATTATGGATTAAAGTTAAGTATTCCAGCAGCAACGTACATTATTGGCTACATTAATTACCTTATCCTGTTCCAGACCTCACGCCAGCCTGCGTGAGCTTAATGCGTGCTTTTCGGCTACCAATCATAGTGGCTTGACTGTCTTGCCAAGTCACTACACATGCTTTCTTCGAATCTCAGAGTAGCATGTGCCGAGAAAGGCTAAGTTAAATATTGTGTTAATGCAAACACGTCACCACCTATTACATCTGAACCTTCTAGCAGGACGAGAGTTCTGGACCCTACACAATTTGATTTCTCATTTCAGTTCTGGCGACATTGCTTCACTCACTACCATATTTTTCCTTCGTCACTGCAGCACTGACTATTTAGGGGAAACATAACCTTTTCTGGTAGCATTCTGTGATAAGATTAAGGGTTTTCCTCCTGCAAGATCAGTGAGCAACTGAGCTGACATCTTTTCTTTATTCACTCACGGACCCAAACACCTTTCTTATTTATTTCCTTATGCAGTGATTTCATCCAAAGAGGCATTAATTAACAACGCCACCGCTGGTGCAGTTGTCAAAACTTTCAGTTTAGACACGACTATGGCACTCACAAAACTATGAAACTTATGTGAACACAGGTTGCTGATCATGTTTGGTTTGTGGGTCGCTCAATTGCGCGGTTATCGGCGCCCATACAAATTGCCAATCTTTACTCAGTCCGATCTCGCCATTTTCATAAATGATCATGAAATGATGAGGACGATAGAAACACCCGGCCCCGAGCGGAGAAAATTCCCAACCCGGCCGATAATAGAGCCTAGGACCCCGCAATGCAGAGGTAGCAATGCTAGCCACTAGAACACGAGCTGCAGATGTGAACACCGGTGTCGCCGTGTGTTCTGTCATGTATTATGAAATCGCAGTGCAATGCCATAGTGTAAACTAGCCTTAATGGAACAACAGCCACACAGACACTAGTAGCGAATCACAAAACCAGATAAACACACTCCGAACAGCGGGCCTCTTGGACATTGCAGCAGAGTCCAGCTGGCCACCTTACCTCTCTCTCGTGTGTTCCAGCAGACGTCACTGCGCTCCTGGCTGCCTTCTGAGCCGGGCGAGCGGCGCACACAGCTGAGAGCCGCAGCGGCAGCCTGCGCTGACGTCACGGGGCGGCGTTGCCAGCTCGCCCCCCAGCAGCAGGCCAACGGTCGGGACCGCACTGCGCGGCAGAGAGGCGGGGGGCGGCGCGGCGCGGCGCGGCTGCACTTCGGCCGGACTGTGTGGGCGTCGCCAGCTGGGGATCGTGTCTGACGACAGATGAGAATCTGTTCCATCTTCTGGACTCAGCTGTACTGTGTAAACGCTATACCTGGATCCACCAGAGCAGATTCATGTGTCATCTAAGCTAGCACGTAACACACTTTGCAACACAGCTCAAGTCGCCTATCGAGACGATTATTGCGCTGCCATGCTGGATTAGCCAAGCGGTCTGATGCGCTACAGCTATGGATTGTGCGGCTGGTCCCGGCGGAGTTTCGAGTCCTCCCTCGGACATGGGTGTGTGTGTTTGTCCTTAGGATAATTTGGGTTAAGTAGTGTGTAAGCTTAGGGACCTATGACCTTAGCAGTTAAGTCCCATAAGATTTCACACGTGTTTGAACATTTGATTATTGCGCTGCGACCGCATATACAGGAAGTTTCAAAAATAATATTCGTATTTTGAATGCATATATATACGAATATGAATCATTACACACATATTTACGAACCTCTCAAGTTCAGATTACAGATGTTCAATATGTCCTCCATCAGTGACACGAACATTATCACATCGATACTCAAATTCCTTCTATACTCTGGCATGTCATTTATCACTGTTGTTATGGCGGTATGCATCCGGTTCTTCAACTCTTCCAGGTTCTGTGGGAATGTTAGAATATAAACGTTGTCTCTAACGAAACCTCACAGGAAAAAGTCAGAGGGTATCAAACCCAGTGACCGTGGAGCCCAGGTGACACATGCTAACTCGCCAGCTCCTTGACGACCAATCCAACGGTTCGGTAGAGTTTCATTCAGATACTCGCGCACTTGGCAACTCCAGTGAGCGGCTGCCCCGTCTTGTTGAAAAATGAAGTTGTCTTTGTGCAGCCTCGAAAACAAGCAGTTTTGTAAAATGGGTAGATACTGCTGACCGTTAACCATGTTTCCATCAAAGAAGAATGGGCCGCACGAACAGATGATCGGGATATCGCACAAAACACATTGACTTTGGGCGAGTCTCGTACATGTTCAATGGCTGCTTATAGGTTCTGTAGGCCCCAAATTCGAACGTCGTGTTTGTTTACCTGACCACTAACATGAAAAGTCGCTTCTTCACTTAACACAATGTCTTATGCGAAAGTGTTATAATTGTCAATAGCATAAAGAATCTCGTTTTCAAAATGCCACACTTTTGCGTTTGTCGTCGCGACGCAGAGCTTGTAACGGCTGTAACTTGTATAGCAACACAACCAACCGATATCTCAAAACACGCCAAGTGGTTGTTGTAGGCAGTTGTAACTCCCGACTAGCACGATGAGTCGATTTTGAACGACTAGATTGCAAAGTAGTATGAATTTGTGCAACATTTTCTTCATGAACATGACAGCAGGCTGGACTCTTTCCTTTACATACAAATCCTGTATCTAGAAACTGTCGATGCCATCTGCGAATGTTCCGCCCATTCGGATGGATCAATTTGGTACCTCAGGCTGAAACGTCTTTTCACTGTAATCACGGAACTGCACTCGAGAACACAAAATGATTTCTGCTGCGGAGTAGCCATTTTAAACATATGTCGGTTACCAAGCAAAACAGAAGACAACTGACATCTAGCAGCTATTAACATAAACTAGTCTCTGTATTCCTTACTACAATAGCCAAGCTGAGGAGCAGCGATCAATAGTTTGCACAAAATAATACTTTGTAATATGTACATTCTTTTTGAAACACCCTGTATTCATCGTACATCTTACATACACAGTATTTATTATTGAAGATGTCGAGCTATAACCGTGGAGACAAGCAAATGGAAAAACATCATCAAACTTTTCCTAAATACAAGCAAGATTTGCTGCTGTAAATTGTGTTAGACCGGTACAAAGATACAACTGGAAAGAAACGAAAACTCAGATTAAACCCATTGCGGCCAACAAGGTAAAGGCATGGAGAGAAGTTGCTGTTGACTTTAATTCTCGTAACATCGCGGCAAATGATGACTCGAAGAGCCTGAAAATGTGTTACCAAAAAGATAAGAAAAGGATCAACAAAGCATTTGCACGTGGCGAGGTCTAATTATGTTTGTGATACGTAAACTGGAGCAAAAATGATGGCTGAACTCTTCAAGGCTGAAATGTGTAGAAGAGGAGACAGTAATTTCCTAAGGCTGTAATGGAAAGTGGAGCTCCTGAAGCCACAATTTTTTTGTGCACTGATCTGCCAGTTTTTTGCAACCAATTTTGCTGTTTAGAAGATATTTTATAACCCCATTCGTTATGTTCTTGTTCTGATACAGATTTGGATAACACAGGCTGCCGTTCATTCACATTATCAGTAAAAGAGGAGACAGCTGTATCTTCACGCGAAATTATTGCTCTCGTGGATGACAATGAAAATGAAAACGAAGGAAGGGATGTTTAGTCGAGCTGGTTACAACGATACTAAAATAATGTACAAACTATACTGTAACAGCACAACGCTACGTATTTTGCACTGAAAATAGCCTGTAGTTAAATGTAGATCAGCAACACATAAGCCAGTATTCTGTCATACGAGGGTGTGTAGTCTCCTTGGTCCAACGATGTTCCAGTGCCTTCATCACATCTCGAAAATGAGTTTCCTCCAGGCCTGCAAAATAGTTGTCAACTCTGGCTATCAGTTCTTCGTTTGAAGTGAATCTTCATCCTCTGAGACAAATTTTCAGTTTTCAGAAGAGATGGAAGTCTGACGGAGCCATATCAGGTGAATTAGTTCGCGTAATTTAGCCACGGCGACGGCACATGTGAGTGGGCGAGCATTGTCTTGTTGACAGGTGATTTCCTTCCTTGCTAAACCTGGCCTTTTGTAGCGTAGCTTTTGTTGCAATTTGACCAGGAGGTTAGCATAGTATTCTCCAGTAATTGTTTGCCCAGTGGGGAGATAATCTACAAACAGAATCCCCTTCGCATCCCAGAACACAGATGATGACCTTTCCTGCCAAAGGAATTGTCTTTGCTTTCTTTGGTGGCAGAGAATCAGCATGTTTCCACTGCTTTGACGGTTGTTTTGTCTCTGGGGTATAGTAGTGCACCCAGGTTTGATCTGTGATCACAAACCGATGCAAAAAATCTTGTTCGTTTCCCCTAAAATGGGCCAAACTTTGTTCCGATATGCCCATTCTCGTGTGTTTTGATTCAAATGGTTCAAATGGCTCTGAGCACTATGGGACTCAACATCTGTGGTCATCAGTCGCCTAGAACTTAGAACTAATTAAACCTAACTAACCTAAGGACATCACACACATCCACGCCCGAGGCAGGATTCGAACCTGCGACCGTAGCGGTCACTCGGCTCCGGACTGTAGCGCCTAGAACCGCAAGACCACTCCGGCCGGCTCGTGCGTTTTTGACCCAGCGTCGAGAGTCGCCGCACCCATCTTGCAGATATATTTTTTTTCATATCTAATTCTTCAGGTAAAATGTGATATACCCTTTCAGATGATATGTGGCAAGTGTGAGAAATTTCACGCCCTTTCAATCGGCGATCCTGCTTTGTGCACTTTTGCAATGATTTCTGGAGTAGTGACACATCTTGGCCGACCACTGCACGGATCATTACCTAATCTCTCCCAACCAACTCCCTCAGTGTATTCTGGAAGTCGGCACGAATGTCCTTTGCTTTCACACCTTTCTTTAATCACTGCTCGAATCTCGATTTTTTCCATCTTCGCAAATCATTGCGCCGGAACAACAACAGAGCCACGTCACCGCCACAGCTCTCTTCAAAGAGCACTGACGTGGCCCGTGTTTACAGACGACAAACAGTCCAGTCTAAGAATTTTTAACACTTTGCAGCCCTGTCAGCAACTGTGATAAATTAATATGTCAAACATCCTCCTGAGTTGCGAAATGTTACTGGTCTTTAGCCAGGTTTCAGCTAGACTAATCTAGCCTTCTTCAGAAGCGTAAAATAAACTAACACATGCCAGAACAAGGCACGGTCAAACATAGAACGCTACAGTACCGTGGTGCCATGTGAGGCTATGTCACTCAGCTGAGGAACAGCCCCGGCCCCACTTCGTGGAGAGCGGTCGGTTAATCGCGGACACTACGTCGCAACTGACTGCGGCACGCGGGTGTGTACTGAGACGGCGGACCAGAGGTGCCTGCCATTGGCTGTCTTTTTCTTATCTACTGGGAAATTACCTATAATGTTAAACTGTAAATTTGTGAGAGAACAAGGCACTAAGTAGATAGGATGCCGATGAGCGTTAACTGTAACCCGACACCTTATTAACTGATAAGAAATTTACTTAGACGTTAAGTTCAGATTGTTACATTAAAAATCACATATTATCACCGCTATGTTGTATGGTTCCACACGATCTCATGTGGGGGATGAGCAAGGTTATATGTCCGTAACGCGAGAACTTCTCAGGGTTAGGACAAGGTGGAAATGACATAATTTCCATTATACAGAGAGCAATACATCAATTTGTTAACGCGAAATTTGACTAACGTTGTTATGCTATGGCACTACATTACTATGGATTTATAACTGACTGGGTGTGTAAAGCTTAGGGCATCATTTATAACTTTATGCACAGATGGTCAACGTTGTGTGTAGGAAACCTGTAGTAACTTAACCAAACATACACTAACTATAAATATAATATGTACGACCGTTCGTGATACAGGGTAGTCCATTGATCGTGACTGGGCCAAATATCTCACGAAATAAGCGTCAAACGAAAAAATTACAAAGAACGAAACTTGTCTATCTTCAAGGGGGAAACCAGACGGCGCTATGGTTGGCCCGCTAGGTGGCGCTGCCATAGGTCAAACGGATATCGACTGCGTTTTTTTAAAAATAGGAACCCCCATTTTTAATTACATATTCGTTTAGTATGTAAAGAAATATTAATGTTTTAGTTGCACCACATTTTTCGCTTTGTGATGGATGGCGCGGTCCCGGAGGAGGTTCGAGTCCTCCCTCGGGCATGGGTATGTGTGTTTGTCCTTAGGATAATTTAGGTTAAGTAGTGTGTAAGCTTAGGGACTGATGACCTTAGCAGTTAAGTCCCATAAGATTTCACACACATTTAAACATTTTTGATAGATGGCGCTGTAGTAGTCACAAGCATATGGCTCAAAATTTTAGATGAACAGTTGGTAACAGGTAGGTTGTTTTAAATTAAAATACAGTAAATACGTACATTTCAACATTTTATTTCGCTTGTTCCAATGTGATACATGTAGCTTTGTGAACTTATCATTTCTGTGTTACAGCGTGATTACTGTAAATACCACCTTAATGCAATAAATGCTCAAAATGATGTCCCTCAACCTCAATGTATTTGGCAACATGTGTAACGACATTCGTCTCTACAGCGAGTAGTTCGCCTTCCGTAATGTTCGCACGTGCATTGACAATGCGCTGATGCATGTTGTCAGGCGCTGTTGGTGGATCACGGTGGCATATATCCTTCAACTTTCCCCACAGAAAGGAATCTGGGGACGTCAGATCCACTTTCTTAAGAACTGCCCCAACCTCGCTGCTCCTCCTTCCTGTAATACCTGCAATGGCCCCCATCCCACCTACTCCCACAAGTGTAAAGCTAAACCCCCTCCAGCCACCCCTGAGCTTACAGTCCCAGATCATACCGTCAATCCCCCTGTCCATCCCAACAATTCCCTCCGTCCACCCCCCACGGCCGAGGACATCATCCGGTTCCTTACCGTTGTGCTCCAAACCATTCACCCTTTTCAGCACCCCAACACCTTCCAACAAATCTCCCTTGCCGCTCGCTCCGTTTTCCACCTGAACACCTTCGCCACCTACTACCACAACCAAGCCCACTTCACCTTCACACGCCTCGACAGCCTAGTTTAAGTCTCTTCCCTTCCCTCTCTTCCCCCCCTCCTTCCCGCCATGGCGTGGCACGAGAATCTCATCCTCTTCCAGAACATTCGCTCCTTCTGCTCCAACAAATACCTCCTCATGCACACCCTCTCCCACCACCAGGTCAACACCTTCCTCTTGAACGAAACCTTTCTCCAGCCCCACCATTCTATCCGCACCTCTCCCTATATCCTCCACCGCACTGACACTCGTGGTCCTCGTGCGCAGGGTGGATTCGCGATTGGCCACCTTCAGCATATCCCTGTCCGGCCACAACCTCTCCTCAATGAGCCCACTAAACACCTTATCCTTAGCGTCTTCTTCCCCTCCCTCACCATTACTTGTGCCACCGTCTATGTCCGCTCCACTGTTCCTCTTCCTTCTGACTTCATCTCGCACATTGACCGCACCTTCTTCACCTATGTGATTGCCGCCGACCTCAACATCCATAGCCACACTCCTGCTGCCCTTCGGCGGTGGCATCAGTTCCTCTCCACAATCTAAGGTGACCTTGATACCCTTCCCCAGCACACCCGACCTGAAAGTGACACCACCCATGATGTTGTCATTGCCTCCGCCAACCTCCTTGGGCGTATCGCTGTTACCGTCCTTGACCCCACAGGTAGCGATCACCTCCCTGTCCTTCTCACCATAACGTCTGCTCACTGCCCCCCTCCGGCTCCGCACCCTGCACCCCCTACCAAGGTCGTCCATGACTATTGCCGTGCCAACTGGGATGCCTACCGGGACTCCATCTCCACCCAGGTCGAAAGCCACCCTCTTACGTATCGCCATCCTGACGACATCATCCACGCCTCGTCCTTCCTTCAGAAGATAATTACTGACGCTGTGGAGGCACATGTTCCTACCAAAACCATCCACCGTCCCACTCTCCCTCTGCGGGCTGTCCTCCTCCTCCGTGAATCCCGCCGCCTCTATCGCTCCTTCCTGCGCACTCGTGACAGGGATACACTCCAACGCCACAGGCAAATACAGCGACACGTACAGAACCTTATTACAGCAACGAAACGCCGAGACTCGCACCAGACCTGCACAAGACTCAACACCACCCTCCCTATCAACTCCTCCGCCTTCCAACGCCTTACTGGTTCCCTTTCCACTCCCCACTACCCCCTTCTCCATAACGATCGCCCCCTTCCTGGCAACCTCAGTAAGGCCATCCACTTCACTTCCCACCTTTCTGAGGTCTTCTCCATCCCCGATGATCCCCACTTTGATTATTCTCTTTTCCCCACCGCCATGGAACTTGCCGATACCTCGGTCGCTCCACTTGCTCCTAGTCTCCAGTACTTGGGGCAGTTGCCCCCCTCCAACATAAACACTCCCATCACAGCACGAGAAATTAAACTTATCCTCCGTTCCAAACGCAACACAGCCCCTGGTCACGACTGTGTCACCTACCGTCACCTTCAAGAAAGCCCCTATTCCTTCCTGACTGTCCTCGCCCATCTTTATAATGTCATCCTCTCTACTGGCTTCTACCCTGACCTGTGGAAGACCTCCCGCATCTTCTTATTCCTCAAACCCAAGAAACCTCTTCCTATCGTCCCATCTGCCTCACCTCCGTGTTCAGTAAGGTCCTTGAATCCATCCTCTCCCACCGTATCCATCAGCACCTTGCTCAACACCACCTACTCCCCCTTACCCAGTGTGGCTTCCGACCCTCCTTCTCTGCTGAAGACCAACTCCTCAGCCTTGTTCACCTTCTGTCCCTCCAGCTCAACTCCCATCGCTCAGCCATTTTTGTTTCCCTTGATCTCCAAAATGCATTTGACCGTGTATGGCATCCCGGTCTCCTCTTTAAACTCTAAACCTACGCCCTGCCTCTCAATTTTGTCCGTCTGGTCGCTTCCTTCCTCTCGCACCGTCCTTCCTATGTCACCCTCCACAACTCCAACTCCCGTATCTTTTATCCCACGGCTGGCATCCCCCAGGGTTCTGTCCTCTCCCCTCTCCTTTATCTCTTGTACTCAGCTGATATGGCCAAGCCACCCCCACCAGTCCACCTTCTCCAGTATGCTGATGACACCGCCCTCCTGGCTCTCTATCCTACCCTTCAACGGTCTCAATGTACCCTCCAAACCCACCTTAACCAGTTCACCACTTGGTGTAACCAGTGGTTCCTCCGTCTCAACCCCTCCAAAACCCAGGCAATCATCATAGGTCGCACCACTCGCTCTTTTCGCCTCCATGATTTCTACCTCACCCTTTATGGTCGTCCCATCCAGCTCACCCCCACCCTGAAATACCTTGGCCTCACCCTTGACCGACACCTCACCTGGACCCCTCATCTCCAGACCATCCAGCAGAAAGCCCATTCCCGCCTCCACCTTCTGAAACTCCTATCTGGCCGGACATGGGGATTGCATCCTTCTACCATCATCCTCCACACATACAAATCCCTCATCCGTCCTATCCTCTGTTATGCCAGCGTTGCCTGGAGCTCCACCCACACCCGCTTTTACAAGGTCCTCCAAATCCTTGAATGCCATGCGCTCCGCCTTGCCTTCTGTATCCGCCTTCCTTCCCCCACACAGCTCCTGTATGAACTGATCCTCTTCCCCCACCTTCTCCTGTTACTCCAACATCTCCGCATCCTTTACATTGTCCGCAGGCTTGATCCCCCCCACCCTCTGGTTTCCTCCTTCCTCTCCACCCCCCGCCCATTGCCGCGCCTCTATCGCTGTATCCCTCCCTCTCTCCACCTCCACACCCTCCATCAGGGCAATTTGCAACACCTCCCCCTCCCGGTTAACGAACTTCGCCGTGACATCTACCCTTCCTTCCAACTATAACCTGGCCTTGTTCCCGCCCCCCACCTCCCCATGGCCCCCTTTTTTCCTCTTCCCTCCTTCTCCCAGAGCGGATTTTCCTCCTTCCCCCCCCCCTCCCCTGAGACCCTGCACCCCATACTTGCCTCTTTCCTTCCCACATCCCTCCCTACCTGGCCCTCTTCAGCGCGCCCCCCGCTCATTTCCCCCATCTCTTCCCCTCCCTCCCTTCTTCCAGTCTCCCTTATCTCCTTGCGCCTGGCCAATCCTCTGTTTTGATCATCGTCAGCGTGCCACATCAATGTTGTGTTTAGTGATGTTTCTCCTGTGCGTCAAGAGGTGTGATTTTAATTGTGTACTGCCTTGAGGTTCGCTGTCAGTGTTTGTTATGTGCTACGCCATCCATTGATACCTTTTATGCTCCAGTCATACTGTGCCTTGTGTTCTTTTAATTGTTGCAGTGTGTGAATTTTTGTGTGTGCTACTTTTAAACAGTTTTCACAGTTTTTTATCTCCATTTTACGGTCACCCTGTTTTTTGTCTATTGCCTTCCATGATGTTCCCCCTTTTTTATATCTATGTTCGCCATATTCTCTCCTTTGTTATTTTTAAATGTCTTCTATTGTTTGTTCTATGTCTTTTGGCTGAAGAGCAGCGCATATGCTGCTGCCAGCCCACCCTGATGGGGAATCGAAATACAATAAAGAAAAAAAAATATATCAGATATAACGTGTTTAGGATATTTCCTGCAAGGCTATTAACTATTTAGGATGAGGATTATTATGAGCTTGGTGAAATTCTCACATAGACTACCAAGAAATAAGCACCTAATGTTTAAGGTAGGGTGTGTCAGGGTGCACAACGACACAGCCAACACACTTATATACTATTGACCGATATAGGTCAAGCATTTACAAAATATAGTCTGCTACCTAACCTTAGATAGGAATAATATCTCAAAGGTTACATTGTATACAGCGTGACCACGCGCAAAACGCTATAGTTTTCATTAAAAAAGATTCTTTAGTGCAACAAGGTCAAACTTATTTGCCTATGGAAGAATACTTTAAACCATATTGCATAAATATTAAACTTAAACTGGCGTCAAGATCTCATCAAACAGTATTGGCCAGCTTGAATTAAAGGTGGGCATAAGACTTAATGCCTGTGGGTAGAAAGAAAAGACAATGTGTGCCAGCATCGTTAGTAGGTTTGACTACCATATTGTCAGTTCTGTTGGAACTAGAACTTTATTTACCGTAAGGAATATTAATTAAACCTTACTATTGAACGTTACCAAATACTTCGACGCTTAAGACATAGAAATTCACCACGACGTCAACAGCCCAACGAATATCACGTGAAAAACTCGTTGCGCTAGGGCTGACCTCTCGTGGTGACTCCGAGAACTTTTCAAACCACTCTTGCGGTGTCAGACTCTCGTTGCAAGTGCGAAAGAACAGAAAATAATCTCGATAAGAAATTCCAGTTTGGGAATCAAAGATTTGCATGCCTCGAGCGTGAACATAAAATCAAAGTATAGTGCTCTCTTGCAGAACATGAAATAAGAATGGAAACCCTCGAAATACATAAAGAAATTAAAGAATTAGAACTTGAAGAAATTAAAAGATTATCAGACTTTTAAACTGACACACTGTAAATTTCTTCCAGTCTTGTAATGTTCAATACATACCTTGTCAATAAATTTCGCACGCATTGCATTGTGACTGCTGTTACCTTCATTTCCTTAGGGTATGTAGTCTGTTTTAAATTCTTTGTAGATTATTATATGTGGGGTTTTGTATATATCTTAATACAATCTAATCAATTTTCTGAGACCAATTTGTTATGTAGAAGGCAGTTTTTAATATTATTCGTGGTGTTCTTCTTCTGATGGGGAATTAAATAACCAGGAGAAAGGGAAGGAAAATCTGCCTTTCAAATTGAAACTTTTCACATTTATTCAGTTTTTTCAAAAACTTTTTAGATACATTTATTGTTAATAAACGCCTTCCCTCACGCCATAATTATCTCTGTTGTCTTCATGCTCTGCAGATGCAGGAATTTCTGCACACACTCTTCTCCCAGCAAATACGTAGTCATCGTTTCAGGTAGCCGCTCTGATGCATTGACAGCCATATCGTGGAAGACAAATGTTGGAACTGTGGTGTCACCGCCAGACACCACACTTGCTTGGTGGTAGCCTTTAAATCGGCCGCGGTCCGTTAGTATTCGTCGGACCCGCGTGTCAGTGATTGCAGACCGAGCGCCGCCACACGGCAGGTCTAGAGAGACTTACTAGCAGTCGCCCCAGTGGTACAACCGACTTTGCTAGCGATGGTTCACTGACAAAATACGCTCTCATTTGCCGAGACGATAGTTAGCATAGCCTTCAGCTAAATCATTTGCTACGACCTAGCAAGGCGTCATTACCAGTTACTATTGATGCTGTAAAACATGTACCGTCAAGAGCGATGTTCACCAATTATGGATTAAAGTTAAGTATTCCAACAGATACGTACTATATTTGCTAGTCTCAATTCCTTGTCCTGTTCCAGACCTCACGCCAGCCTGCGCGAGCTAAAACGCGTGCCTTTCGGCTTCCTCTCAAAACCGGGTTGGCTCTCTTGCCAATCCACAACAGCAACTATTATAACTGCTGCACGATTTACTTTCATCCTGAGTCCTAAACTCAAACAGGGAAACCGCCTTTTCGCCACTCCAAACATTCTTTCGACTTCTGGTCTGGCCTTCTCGTGGGCACGATTACAGATTCCCTCAGCCGCCGTTTCTTTGCGAAGTACCGGCGTCAGCAAATACCTCCTTCACTGACAGTCACTGTCTCCCAGAAGTACGCCTTCCAGAATTTCTCTTGTTCTTAACTGAACATGTACATGGGAGTTTCCGTAAATGTTGCTGTCATGGGCAGATTCTGGTCATCTAGCCACGATATTTAAATATCGCCGCTGAGCGTCTGACATCGCTTGTACATAAAATCACACGTGACGATTTCTAAATATCTCAGCACTGTCGCCAAAACTTTTTTGCAAATTTTTGGTAAGGTCCTATGGGACCAAACTGCTGAGGTCATCGGTCCCTAGGCTTACACACTACTTAACCTAACTTAAACTAACTTACGCAAAGGACATCACTCACACCCATGCCCGAGGGAGGATTCGAACCTCAGACGAGGGGGAGCCGCGCGAACCGTGACAAGGCGCCTGAGACCGCGCGGCGATCCCGTGCGACCACTGTCACCGCCAAGCGATTGATGGAGATTTGAGTGGGGTCAAGAGCACCTAAAACGCCAGAAAAATGGCAAAAATCTCCTTCTACATCTACATATATACTCTGCAAACCACCGTGAGGTGCATGGCAGAGGTTACGTCCCATTCTACCAGTTATTAGGGTTTCTTCCCGCTCCATTCACGTATGGAACACGGGAGGAATGATTGTTTGAATGCTTGTGGGCGTGCTGTAATTATTCTAATCTTACCCACACGACCCCAATATGAACAATAAGTAGGGGGTTGTAGTATATTCCTAGAGTAATCATTTAAAGCCGGTTCTTGAAACTTTGTTGATAGACTTTCTCGGGATAGTCATCAAGAGCCTTGCAATTCAGAACGTTCAGTACCCCTATTACACTCTCCTACGGATGAAACAAACCTGTGACCATTCGTGCTGCCCTTCTCAGTACGGTTCACGCACACACTTGAGCAGTATTCTAGAACTGGTCACACAGGTGATTCGTAAGCCATCTCCTTTGTAGACTGACTGCACTTCCCCAGTATTCTAGCAGTAAACCGAAGTCCACCACCTGCTTTACCCATGACTGAACCTATCTGATCATTCGATTTCATATCCCTACGAAATGTTACACCCAGGTTTTTGTATGAGTCGGCCGACTTCAACAGTGACTCATTATATTAGAGTAATAGGACAATACGGTTCTTCATTTTGTGGTCTGAAATTTTACATTTCTGAACATTTAGAGCAATTTGCCAATCCTTGCACCACGTAGAAATCTTATCAGTGCAGCTTCTTTGAGATAGTACTTCATTATAGTTAACTGCATTATCAGCACAAAGCCTGATTTTGCTATTAGTATTGTCTGTAAGGTCATTAATATACAGCATCAACAGCGATGGTTCCAGCACACTGCCCTGTGGCGCACTTGAAGTTACTTCAACATCTGACAATAACTCTGCGTCGAAGATAACATGGTGTGTCGTCCCTACCAAAAAGTCCTCAGTCCCGTCATAAATTTCACTTGTTACCCCACACGAATGTACTTTTGACAGTAAGTGTAGGTGTGGTACTGAGTCAAATGCTTTTCGGAAATCAACAAATACTGCATTTTCCTTCTTGCCTTGATCGAAAGCTATCAATATGTCATGTGAGAAAAGTGTGAGTAAGGTTTCACATCATCGATGTTTTCGAAATACATGCTTGTTGGCTTTGAGAAGGTCATTCTGTTCAAGACACCACATTAAGTTTGATCTCAGAATATGTTCTACGAGTCTACAACAAATCGATGTTGGGTGTTCGTAGCGCCATTTTTTACCCAAGAGCAGTTTGATTAATACCTTGTGGACAACTCTGCCTGTCGACAGCTTAGGGTCTTCATTTAATTATCATTTCATTCTAAGTGAGCTGCATGGTCACCGATGGTATGTCCGAAAGAACAGATACCATCTGTATATAGTTAAGGCTGTCCAACCATTGAACTTCTTCTTCTGTGCTGGATGCACACGCATTGCTCGAACTCTTACCGGACTCGGTAAGATTGTCTGCCGCGACTAATGAGTGTAGTGGGCAGACACACTACGAATGTAGTGTGTGGCCATTAAGTTGGGAATGTGGGTTTCACGGGGAGAGAGCAAGGGATAAATCCCTGCAGTCCCACTATCCTCTGTGCAGCCATGTAGGCAGGAGATCCCGGGTTCGAGTCCCTGTCGGGGTACACAGTTTCAACTGCCCACGTTGATGTATGAACGTCTGTCGACAGCTTAGGGTCTTGATTTAATTATCATTTCCACTCTGCAAGCTGTTGCTACGTTAAATTTACAAAGGTATCCAACATCCATTTCAAAGGTTCCTGTGGCGTGAAATCTTCAAGCTAACAGCAACATGCACGTTGCAGTCAGTGGCTGGTTTCTTTTGGTTGGTTTCATCAGATAGTCTCTGAACCTTAGTTGCAACCGCCCTGCTGTGTTTTTATCCAAGCGAAACGTCAGCATAAACGATTTGTTATTTACCTCCAACAGTGGGTTCGCCCTTTCGTGGAACGTGTGTGGAGCTCATAGGGTCTCGTCGTCGTCGTCGTCGTTTTTAGTGGACACACCCGAATGCTCATATATCTGTAAAATGGACGAAATGAAACGATGGAATTCATATCGTGTAGGGTTGTTGGACACATAATTTTGCCCAACATTGGTCCAGAAAGCTCGGAAAACGGAGAGTACGGTTTGGTTTCAATAGTATGTAATGGAATCACATGGTAGTGTTGCTGTAATTATCGTTACGACCAGTGCAGTGGTAGAACTAGTAACAAATGGAAAAAAAACCTTCCGAGAATTGACGTGGGTGCTAACATGAGATCCTTTGCACTGCAGTGCATGACGCACCCTGTGATCCAGCGACAAAGCTGAGATATTTGACGTCGTTAGTGGCATATCGCTAAATACTTGCTCAAGTTCCATTCATCAAGACACGTAGTATTGTCATAGCAGTCTGAGGACGTATTCGGTAGTTAAGAATTTGATACGAACTCCATAGTTGCTGCCAATGGAGCCAAGAGATACCATACATAAGAGACGGTGAATCGTTGTTGGTTGCTGTCAGAATTCCCATACTTAGCGGCAGAGTAAGAAAGGAAATTCGAAATATTTGCAGTAAACAGTTAAGGCCCTAAAAATGTCTTTGAACTAATCACCTAAATGGGGAACTGTTATGAGATTAATCATTACATACAAATGGTCACCGGTAATTTCTTTAACTAACCTTCCAGATCCAGGAGGAAAGTATTTCGGGCATCAGCGAGGTGGGAATGGTGTAGTCATGTATTTACTTACCATTTTTGATGTTAATAATAATTTTTCATTATTTCTATTTCTTTTTGTTAAAAGCAAAAGCGATGTTTAGCTATACCACTACACTATAAACTGGCAGTTACAGTGGGAGATGATAGGGTGGAGAAGAGTTTGTAACTCTTTCATTCTGGCGAATTCTCCATGAAAACCAGAAATGCATTCGACCCCCCTCCTTACCTACCACCTAATTAATTATGTGCACAACGGTAACGAAGGGAGTTGATGGTGGATCATGCTAGTTGGTAAGATAAGGAGTGCATACTCACAATAAAAATAGTAATCTACTGATTAAAGAAAGGAATTTTATCATAATAAATGACAGGAAATGGGACTCTGCATTTATCTACGAAACGCTATGCTGATTAAACATTACAGTGAGATTTATTATGAATCAGAACAGAAAGGTACAGGACTGTCGATACAAACAGTAGGCTAAACGATAGGGTACACCGAACTATTGTGAGAAAAAGAGTTGGCTCGAGAACAAGGGGCTCCTACTCTCTGTGATGCAATAGATTGACGATAATGACTGTAGGTTCTAATTAATCAAATATTACTCCCCCGACTATAATGCACCGAGCGAGGTGACGCAGTGGTTAGCACACTGGGCTCGCATTCGGAAGGACGACGGTTCAATCCCGTCTCCGGCCATCCTGATTTAGGTTTTCCGTGATTTCCCTAAATCGTTTCTGGCAAATGCCGGGATGGTTCCTTTGAAAGGGCGTGGCCGATTTCCTTCCCAATCCTTCCCTAATCCGAGCTTGCGCTCCGTCTCTAATGACCTCGTTGTCGACGGGACGTTAAACACTAACCACCACCACCACCACCGACTATAACGCAGTATCGCGATTAGTAGCGAGAGCTGAAATGGGAACACATGGGGAAACAAACAAGGTGGACTTGTAGCAAAGCTAGCCCTCGTGCTGCCGAGGACTTCTGTGCAGAAACGACAGGTCCTGCAATGCTGGAGCCGCAGAATACTTTACCAGACCTGAATCCCGCAGCACGTGGTCGGTAGGCAGCGCTCTGATGATGTAGGCGCCGACTCCTGCCGTGCAGCAACTCTGTTTCAACCCGTGGCCTCGAATGCTGTCCGAGAATTCTAAGTTCTGCTCGCCAAGCAGGGAAACTCCTGGATGCACAAGGATGTATCTCCAGGAAGAGGCACAGCAAATCCGCCTAAACTCGCCCTGTCGGTACACGTGCGAAAACGCGGAGAAAGAATCTGCGTCTTAGGTCGCAGAACGAAACTGGAGTATGACCGAAGTCATACTCCACAACGATTCCGAAAGAGTGGAACTAAGTCGCAAGACCGTCCAATTCCCATGAACATCAGATCCCGAATGCCATGCGCCTGTGCAGCGCAAGAGCGAATCCAACGTTACTCAGCTCACCACTACCCTCGAAAAGCCGCGAATCAGCACTCAATATTGATTCCGGAATTCCTCCACACTATGTCAGAACATCATTCGCGCCATTAGCGTCCGTTCCCTCCAATTTTGAGCTGGTCTTTGTGACGTCAACTGGTCTCAGTTTCAGTTGAATAATCACGCCTCTGCTATTTAGCTGGAGGCATTGAACTTGCCGTTTTACCGGCTACGAAAACAACCTGGCAAGACCACCGGCCATCTGGCGGCAGACAGTCTCGCTCACCAGTGCACCGACCACAAGAATTCTCAGAATCACGAAGACAATACATTCAGTCAGCGCCAACAACCTTCGTTCCAGACGCACCGGGACGGTAAACATAAACTAGGGTGACACTCAGACAGCTCGGAGGTCGTTTCGCCGTCCATACAACAGGCGAAACTCGACCGAGGTCAGTTGCCCCGCCAGCGTCTCAAGCCCATTGATGTACGACCCTCTCCGTATTTGCGGAAGTGCAGACCCCCACCCCTCCCCCCCATGAAAATGCATGCAGTGTGTCGCGTCCTCCGCTGCCCGCCTCGACACAAGCCTCCCAGGGAAGTAGCAGAGGAAACTAAAAGCAAGACCACTACAGCTCCCAACATGCATAGCAGTCAAGTGAAAAGTAATTTGAGATATCAGTTCAAATACTCTCATCAGAATGATCTTATTCGGCCGGCTCCCACCGTGAAATGATACAAAACATTAATAAAATTGGTGAAAATGAGAGGCGAAATGCAAAAGAAGGCATGGGACCTCTCAACAAGTGAACCTGAGTTTGGAGCGCCGATTTTCGCGCCAAGCACGATCCTGTTTGCAGCTGAAGCTTGATCTGAGGTTATTTACTGCCTCAACCCAAGGCTAAATGCTTCCTTCATACAACTGGTCGCAGAAGTAGCAAGCGAACTGTATAGCATTGCCCATCACAAACATGAAGCGAACACTAATCATTCTAGCATATCTATTCAAGGGCGTCTATTAATGACGGAATGTAGTATATGTTTTCTGGGGAGACTTGATAGATTTTAAAATGCTTCTCTTTCCTTTATAATCTTCTATGAATACCGCCTGTGTCAAAGATCTGTATTGTGATAAAGTAAAGTATACCAGTGCTATTAGAGTATGTTGAGACTGCGCTAGCTCAATCGGTAAGGCAGCTGACTTAAATGCAACAGAAATGACATCAAACTCGGGTTCAAATGTATTTGGACGAACCTACAGACTAAGAGGCGCAATGTATACAATATGGGCCCGCCTACAATATTAAAAATCGTGACCCCTTAACATAAAATGTACAACTTTTCATTAATTAATGTAACTTTTATTACAGCGGTTAAAAATAGAACTTGGTGTGTGTTGTAAAATCCCATGTAATATAAACAAAGAGGTCATTCGTTTATTATATTCAAAGTATTAAACAAAAGTTATTAATAGTTATAAATATTTTTATAAATTAAATACATTATAGTGATTGGCAGTCACTATCAAGAAGCATAGACCTATAGATCTGTCTATTCTTTGATTGCTTTGTATGTATAAAACCCGATTGTAATCACATTGACCTCTAGAGAAACTGGACCATGGGCTGAACTTTCTGTGATGGAAGGTATTGATTATTTCACTGGCATCAACAGCTCATTTTGAATACTGTGGAGGCTGAGTTCACTAACTCTGTCTTGGGTCATAGAACTCCACAGACTGTTCTTTACGAGTTTCAAAAATAAGCATTCAGCTGAAGAAACAGCAAAAGGAATAGTTAAAAACAGGCAACATTTTATGTACTAATCTGGAACGCTATAGCTACGACTGAATTCTCTGTTACTGACAGTTCTGTTAATCAGCTGTCCAGGTTAATGAGGCTATTTCTTGTTTCTAAGCTTTTTTGGTCTAGGAATTTACTGGATAAATCCTCCTCACATTCATTTCTAAGAATTACTATTGCAGTCTCTTCGTCGAAAGCAGAAAGTAGCCCAAGACACTGCTTCTTAAAAATTGTACTGATAGCAAGATAAATTATGAGCTGAACAAAATAACACGCTTTATCAAGCTCTACATTTTTCCACTTCAATATTTGAGATACTAAATTGCTTATCTTCAACAAAACTCTGCGCCATAGAACTGCACGATTCGATCAGCTCCAATTTTTAGCGATGACAAAAGTTTCAAATTATGAGATAAGTTCCAAAACATTTGAGTCAAATCTACGATTTAGCGAATCCACCCCCACATCAACTATTTAAAAAAATTAGTATTTTAAACATTGCAGCCCAGTCAGCAATCGTGATAATCTAATATATAAGAAACTATCAGCATCGATTGCGGTAATGAAACCAACCTTTACCTGGGTTTCAGCCCAAGTAATTTAGCCTTCTTCAGAAGATGAACCTGATTCTATAATATGTCTACGAGGGCATGGTCTGGAAATAAAACTGTTCAGGCTGTTTTAGTTTCATTTCTAGACCATGCCCTCGTAGACATAATATAGGATCAGGTTTATCTTCTGAAGAAGGTTCAATTTCTTGGGCTGAAACCTTGGTAAAGGTTGGTTTCATTACCACAATCGAGGCTGATAGTTTCTTATATATGTGAAAAAATATTCATGTGTACATTTCCTCTGGTGTTTGACAAGTATGAGGATCACTAACTTCGTCGTAGCATTTTCGGCATCTTCCTTCTTCTGAGAAAAACTGGTTCATGAATGTTACTTTCCACTCCTTTCCTAATGGTTTCATTCCACAACTCAAAAAATATATTCCTCTATGAAGCTACACTTGCAGACAAAGTTTCCACCAATGCTTTGATTTACGGTATGATAACGATTTCTTCTGAAAAGAAGAATGAATTTCCTCAATCCTCCCAAAAACTGAAATTAACATTTTCATGGAAATAAAAATCTTAATTGATGCAAGCCTGAAAAATATCTGCTAGCCATTCCACCGACTTCACTGTTTTCTTCGGACAGATCTTCCAATAATTGCGAGAGATCGTCATAATTATTTTTCAGTGATTTTAGTAATTGTACACTGTCACACCACGTCATAGGACAGAATGGTCGCAAAGTCAATCTGAACGTTTTCTGCAACACCATCTTCGTTGTCTTCTTGTAGAGACTGAAACACTGTTAATATTTTTGATATATGTCTTACAAATGATATTAATTCGCGAAGAATCATCAGAAAGTTTCGCACTTGACTAGTACCTTGCATCGCATCTGGTACTACCAAATTCACATTATGCTGTGAACAATGAACAAATGTGGGTCACGGCTGCAACTGAATAATCCTACTTTGACATTCAGTTAAACGTCCACTGGCATTGCTCGCGCCATCATAAAATTGACCACGACAGTATTTTATGCCGAGGGATGAACGTCTTATGACATCCTGGACGATTTCAAACAATGTCCTAGGACTTTCTGAAGCTACCTAATAGAAGCCTGTAGTTTCTTTTCTAATTTGAAGATTTTTATCGACGTATCTGAAACATTTGGGTAGTTGTTCTTTCACTGACGTGTCGGAAGCCTCATCTACAATAAGAGAAAAGTATAGTGACTCTTTATTAGACTTCACAATGTTTGCTGCACATCGCTGGATAATAACGAGACAACTTCATTCAATATATCGTGGGAGACCCACTTATTTGAAGTTGTCTGCTGCCGAGATTTCAAGTCAGGGCCATCTTCTGCTCTAACAACAGCAACTGATGAATATTTGATGCTTCATCGGTGTGACCACGAATTACTATTCCTTACTGATTTGAAAACTGGAGGCACGATATAAGCTTTAAAGTCGCCTTGCATGCATTTTTCATATCTTCTAATTTAAATGTTGAGTTAAGGGATATCACGTTGGTACCTTGTTCTGCAGCTGCCGGAGCAGTCACAGGCGTTTTTCATGAACTCTGAAACGTTCAATTGCCTGTTTCACGGGGAAAATTTGTTTCGAACAAATGCATTACATTGTCTGCAGAAGTAGCAGCTGGTGACGAAAGCACTACACTGGAATCAAAAGCTTTTTTCCACACACTACTGAACATTTTGTCCATTCTTTGCCGTAATAAATCAAAGAAAATGTGAAACTTCCTGGCAGATTAAAACTGTGTGCCCGACCGAGACTCGAACTCGGGACTTTTGCCTTTCGCGGGCAAGTGCTCTACCATCTCAGCTACCGAAGCACGACTCACGCCCGGTACTCACAGCTTTACTTCTGCCAGTATCTCGTCACAGTTTCAATCTGCCAGGAAGTGTCATATCAACGCACACTCCGCTGCAGAGTGAAAATCTCATTCTGCAAAGAAAATGTGTTTTTCCATCTTTCATGGCATGACCTACCTGATGGTTTTTTCAAATTTTTTGCTGACTTACTACGGCAACTCGAAGAAGACATATTCTTCGGTTCCTTATTTTTTGGTTGAACATGCCTCTCACTATTGTCGGTGTCAGTAATATCCACTTATGATGAGGACGACGGCAAATATACGACGAATTTATCCATAGTGACTGTTCGCGTTCGAAAGTGTGTGTAGAAGCAATACTTAATATTATGATTCAGCCTTCCATACGCGTCCAGTAATCGCGCAACACTTGGAAACTGTGAAAATTTAGCTCGACGACGAGGTTACGCTCCACGCATCCCGTCAATAGATCCTCTCCCTTGTACTAGCTATTAACGCAGTAACACACACTCAGTCCCGCGTCCTTCAAAGCCATTGTGTCAACAAACGAAACGATAACAATCCACATTACGTCAAAACAATTTCGTTGAAATCTTCAACCGCAGGGCTGTTAAAAAAAAAAAAAAAAACTATTGAGGTGGTTTGAAGCAATCGGCTTCCTTGTGTCTTTATTACTTCTCAATATTGGCAAGCAGACATCTTAAAACAATTGTTGAGAATGGAGTTGGCGCATTAAATAGCGCGTCACTTGCAAGTAAACAGCCTATAAAGATAATGGCGGAAACAACGGCTGAGTGTGTGACAGCGATTGCAGTATGCCCTCCTGGTTGGAAATGAATACTAATAGGTTGGCGTGTGTAAACAAACGTAGGAGGGCTTACCTGAGAGATAGTTCCTGTTTGTTCATGAGCAGAAAATGCATGGTAGAGGTGTTATTTGAGCCATACATGTTTGAAATGATTATTGGCAACAAAGTGATCGAAAGTCTTTCTGCAGATTCCCGAAGACTAAAGCAATGTAAGTATTAATGTAAATTTGTGGTTAGTGTCTTTCAGTGGGTTAGTTGTGCTTTTTATATTTGAGAAAGTTATTAATTCTAACTTGGCTTTTGTTATTTCCAAATGTAAACAGTGATTTATTCGTTGCAGGAGGGCAGATCTTGGCGGAATATTTAGAAAAGAAGGACCAGAGCATTTAAACAGAAGTCATGTAGTATGCTCTCATCATTTTGTAGAGAAGAACTTTACGAACAAGAATTTACTAAGCCAAGGCTAAGAATTGTTTGTAAAGCAATAAAATAGCTATATTTAATGCTTGACCAATGATTTGTTACATACAACAATATTTCTCCTCGTTTCAGTATTAGGCCTGGCTCTGTTCCTCAGTTTTTCCCTATAGAATGGAAACTAATTTCAGATCAAGCTCAAAGAAGAGAAAGCGAGAAGAGGAAGTGGAGCTACAAGAGTCAGTCGCTGACGTTCAGGCTGAAGTGAACGATAATGTCATTTCCAAAGTGGAAAAAAAGCGGGGAACATGATTCCAATTGATTTGAAAGTGTAGAATGTAGCAGAAAAGAGTATCGAGACAGAAAGGAGTGATTCGTGCCCTGAGATCTGAGATGTGTATTTTAAAGCTCAAAGTAATGAAGTGTAGCACTGTTAAAAGCAATGTTTCTCATGATTTGACAGGCAAGTTTATCAATCTACAGGGAATTATGAAAAACAGGAAACATAAGGGAAGAAGGTATACAGAACAAGACAGGAGCTTTGCTTTGACTTTTCATTTCTGTTCACCAAAACCATACAGGTTTTGGACGATATATTTTTGTTTACCTACACCAAGGACACCGAGGAGCTGGTTGAAAAATTCAGAGGGTACGCCAGGTATTAATAGCTTAGTGCTTGATTTGTTACAACTAAAAGTTGAAAAAATGTAACCATAGGAAAAAATTGTGTCAGTAGTATTTGATGTCACTGAAGTACTTTGGACCTAGAATGCACAAAATTACTTACTTCAAGGTTTTGAGGATACCACTGTAGAAAGTTGTTGTGATTCAAAGTTAACTGAGCGCCAGTTATGTAAGACAGTCATTGCAGTGACGATCAAACGTCTATACTTAAATATTAAGCAAATAATAGTTTATTATTTGACCTGAGAAGTCATGTCAGGGGTGATAATAAAAGATATGTTGATTAACATTTTGGTTCAAATTCAAGATAGTGGTCTATGACCTAAAACTGTAGTTTGTGGTCAAGGAACAAATAATGTAAAAATGAGAAAACTCTGAGGGATTAACTCAGAAAATCCATTTACTGAAGTGAATGGAGAAAAAGTATTTTGTTTTCTATGACACTCCTCACTTATTCAAGTCACTGAGGAATAATCTCAAGAAATATGACTTCCAGTGGAAAGCAAAGGTCTGTAGTTGGACTCACAGAATTTTAAAAGAAAGACTCAGTAGTTGTACCTAGACTTGCCCTCAACCTCACAAAACTATGCATCACACTCCCTCCATTCTCACCAATCAAGGTGTGTTTAGCAGTGAGAACCCTAAAGTCACTCTCTTGCTTGCGGTATTCAAGTACATATGAAATTTGATTCTTTGCCACCCTCACCTCCTGTTACAGCTTATTTCATTGAAACGTGTGTTAACCTATTTGACAGTTTCAAATCACCCAAATGTAGCAATCCCAAAGAGTATAGAAAAATACTTTGCAGTGATTCGTGCGATTTGTTTATTCTGGCGCCAAAGACTGTGCACCGGGTCACTTCCGAACACAGAAGTTGCGGAACGCAGGGCCTCATCAGTAGTTGGCCCAGTGGGCAGTGGAAACGTTTCGTCCCTGTCTCACGCTGCCACGTTACCAATTCAGATGGCGACAATAAACGATGTACTGGATTAGGGTCACAATCGTCTTTTAGAAAGATGCCCACATCTTGAGGATATTCTTTTAGGATACTTTTGTTGTTTCTATTGAAATACCATTTAGTGTTTTGTGGAACGTCCTAAGAAAAGGCTTGGCTTTGAGCACTATGGGACTTAACTCCTGAGGTCATCAGTCCCCTAGAACTTAGAACTACTTTAACCTAACTAACCTAAGGACATCACACACATCCATGCCCGAGGCAGGATTCGAAACTGCGACCGTAGCAGTCACGCGGTTCCAGACTGTAGCGCCTAGAACCGCTCGGGCACTCCGGCCGGTCCTAAGAAAAGGATCCAAGGCTGACTCATACACACTGACAGCTGATGGCGTTGCCTGAGAGATTTATGAACTGTTACAGGATCTGTTTTCGCGTCACTGATAGATGCGGGGTGTTCCAAAAGTCTCTCTACAGTGCCGTACGATCGTTAGCATCGCGTGCCATATGCCGCAGTGAATACACCGAAATGAAACTCAGTGAAATACAAGTTATTATGATTGAATATACATTTTTACTTACAAATTTTCACATTAAATGCTGCATCTGTCCCCCCTGTTGGTGAATACACAATTAAATTCGTCTAATTATATTTCCAAACACAAGCTGTAACATTTCTTGTGTAATAGAAACAGTGAAACTGGGTATTGCGGTTTTCAATTTATCGATGGATTTTGGACAGTTGCTTTCGCTGCACCCCAGAAGAAAAACTCAGGTGGTGTTAGGTCAGGCGATCATGAAGGCCAAAGTCCCTGTGAAATTATGTGCTCACCGAAAACATCAGTAAGCAGGGACATTGAAACGCGAACTGTATGCGCGGTTGCAGCATCTCGTTCAAAATAACCGTTTTGTATTTCAATTAACATAAATCCTCCTACGAAAAGGTACAGAATATCACTGCAGTATCGTTGTGCGTTTATTGTTTCGTTGAAAAACAGACATATGCCACGCATGGGTAACAATCATATAGCACTGCGGAGAGACTGTTTGAACGTCCCGAGTTATACAATTTGTACTGGTTAACAGCTTCTGCATGGAGTTCTTTCTGTGAACAACAACATATCTTAACATGTTGCATAAGTGTCTGTGTAATGGAACCCAGTGTAAACATTCGATCTTGTGGTTTAGGCAAAATCATTTACAGTACTTTCATTCACGTACAAATATCAAAATGGTGCGTGATGCACGCTTCACATTTCCCGCCATCAGAGTGATGGGGCAAACGGCCAATGCAGTCGCCGAGGGGAATCTTGAATGTGGGGGCGCGACGCGGAATGTGGACAGCGAATCCGGCTGAGGGGGGAATCGTTAGCGCCAGGATTTCACCGGGAACAGATCCCGGCCATTCACTCCCCTCTACAGTAAGGAACAATTACTGGAACAGGTCCCGCCCTTTCACCCCTTCTGCAGCGACTATGCATATCCTTTGGGGTCTTCCCGTAGTCTTTGGTCTTGATCGCATGTTTCCAGTTGACCCACATCGTTTACTGCGTTTGTTTGCTCATTACAGTACCGAGCAGTGTTCCTCGGCTTTGCAGTATCTGTGTCTTTTAACGCATTTCCTTCGCCGTCTTAGCAGTGTACTTATGCGTTGTAGCAGTATTTGCGGTTTTTCCGTGTTTCCTTTGTGACTTTCACAGCGTTTGCTTTGTCATTGTAACATTATTTTACAACGGTTGTACTTCTTCGCTGCATCAGTGTTTTGAAATGAATTCTTTCAGATGTCACGTTTGAGGAAACGAGTGCAGTTACCACAGGCCTCTGAGGCGGCATATTTCCACAGTGAACCCACAGAAGCCCAGCGAAATAATGCCTGCTGTTAAAATTACGAACGTTCGTCTACCTGTCGGTGCGACTTACGTGATAAGAATTTTACTTTAACCAGATTATAACACCACCAAAAGAATATTCCCGAGGAAGGGCAACAGAAACGTTGATCTATACGATGTGTTCATTCGAAACTGATTCCACAAAGTGCTGGATGGATCCTTTCCAATTCGAACACGACTTAAATGTGAAGAATCATTCCATTCATTGCTGAAACCACACTAGTCTCACTGCATTTTTGGAAAGTGTACCAATAATTAATTTGGCACCCTTAAACAACAGTAATCATTTAATTGGAGTTTTAACATATTTCAAAACATTTGAGAAAGATTTAAATTTTAGACGACCTAGGACACACGCTTTTGTCCTTTGAAATAGTCAGAGTTTCTTTCACTATAGTAAACACTGAAGATGTTTTAATCATCTAGTACAGAGTTAACAGAATAAAATCATTCATAACAACTAACTTTATCATTACTGTTGAACTTATCACACTACCAAAGTCAACTGAAAATTTGAACTATCAGATATCCAATTGTATGTCACCTACAGTTTGTTTCCATTTTTGATTTATTCCAGTGTGTTAAGTAGTTACAAGAATTTTACTGAGTCAATAAAAGTATGTAATTATAGAATTTGTTGTACTTATTACCTTGCTCATTTCACATATTTGCAAATTACTCACTGTGCTGGACATTTGAGGTGGACCCATTGAAATTTAAATTTTGTTTTGTGTTGACAATCGAAGTACAAGCAGTCTACCTTGTTTCTCTACATGGGGAATCAGTCAACAGTTAACTGTTGGCTTATTATTCTCTTGGTAACTTATTCATATTGAACTATAATGTTATGAAATTTCATGCAAAACTTCCACTGCATAGTTTAACACATTGACTGCCATGGTATAGCTGGGTTACCGACCCCTTGGAGCCATTTACTTTTTTTCAAAATCTTGCTTTAGTTTGCTCCAAGTAAATTTGTTAAGAGCAAATAATGTGAAAATACGGCACTTTAGTACCTTTATTTTCAATTTTTTTGTGTGGGTTACATATGATTCACAGGGCCCCAGAGTAAAAGTACCAGGTGTGTCATTTGCTACGTCGCTAATAATTTTAGGTTTGTACTCCTATCAGTTTTTCATTCCACAGCATTATTTGTTTACAGTTCCATTATTGCTTTCCTGCATTGTTGTCACAGTCTATATTCAGTATTGTTGCTCCATAACAAAGTGATATTGTGGCAGAATAAAATGTCTCATAGAAGTTATGAAGATGAACAAAGGCACGTACAGCAGCTTTTACATGAAGTTATGGACATAAGTGATGAAGATTCTGTGTCTTTATTTGGTGATAGCTCAGACGAATTTTTACCAGAGGAGACCGGAAGCGAAACCGGGAGTTCTGATGATGGAATCACATTAGTGAAGGTAGGAAGAAGAGCTTCATGTCCACATTCAGCCGAAGAACCAGACTTCACAACTGTAAAAACCAGGCAACAAAGCACCTGTAACCGTGTTAGTGCCATAACTACTGCAGGTTCAATTGAAGTAAGTGTGATTTCTGAAAGTTCGGAATGAAGATGATACACGTAGAACTAATTCTAATGAGATTGTCTGAGGGCCAGTTATGGGTAAAAAAATGAATAACTTTAATTTATTCACTCCATTTCTGCTGTAAGTGCTTCTGTTTCACTAACTCTCAAAGGCACCATACGAATTCTTCAAATATTTTGTAACTGATGAAATTTTATAATGTGTGACTCTACAAACTAATTTGCAAGCAAAACAAGTCTTAGGAAGTCATTCAGTAACTATTACTTCATGATTGAAAAAGTGGACTGATGTCAGCGAAACTGAAATTCAACAATGTTTAGGATCTTTTTATGGATGTCACTAAATGTAAAACCAAGGATTCCAAATTATTGTTTAAGAAATATGCTGTATCACAACAATGTAAAAAATGTTACGTCACGCAATCGTTTTGAACTTCTTTTATGTATGTGGCATTTTTCCGATAACAACAAGTGCCCACCGGGAAACCGATTATTCAAAATTCAACCTCTTACTAGTAAATTACTGCAGCGATTTCCTGTTTTGCAGGAGAAAGAAGTTTGCATTGATGAAACACTTGTGCCATTTCGAGGAAGACTAAGTTTCATTCAGTATATAAAGGATAAGCGCTATAAATTCGGAATGAAATTGTTCAAACTATATCTGAAGGGTAGCTACATCTGGAATATGAAAGTTTTCTGTAGGAAGAAGCCGAATCCTGGTGTTCCTATTGCCACTTTTGTTGTTATGAGCCTCGAGGGCAGAATCTTACATACAAACAATTTTTGCACAAGTGTTCATCTAGGGCACCAGCTTCTTGAATAATCAACACATTTAGTTGGTACTCTAAGATCAAACAGAGAACTGAATCCTCAAGATGTTTTACAGGCAAAACTGAAGAAGGGGAAACACAAAGCAAAGGAAAGTACCACAGGTGTAGTAGTACTGAAATGGAAAGATAAGAGGGATGTTCTGATGCTGAGTGCTGTTCATGGAGAAGAAGAAGCAGAAATTCAAAGCAGGAAGGGCACAAATAAAAACCAGCAGTGATAATTGACTATAATTAGTTAAAGTCTTTCATAGAGCTTTCTGACCAAATGAAGCCGTACTCGCATTGTCTAAGGTGGGGTTTGAAATGGTACAGGAAGCTTAAATTTAATTGTTGACAGGGTCAGCACTGGTAAATGCTCATGTGATTTACCGATACATCAACAACAAGAAGATCTCAACCACAGAAATCAAAGAGGAAGTGACTTTGAGGCTACTCCATACAGAAGATGGTAACGAGCCTGAGACATCTGTCACCAAAGCCACCGCGTTACCTGCAGATTGTGCTCTTGTGAAGATGGGAGCAGCCAGACGTAGGTGTACAGTGTGCTATGAAAAAATGAAGAAAATTAGGGCGGGATCCTGCGGTCAAGAAATGCAAACAAACTGCATGGAAATGTAAGAATTGTGACTCATATTTTACCATAGAGTGTTTTTTCATAAAGCACACGGCATACAGGTGTTAGAGAAAGTGGAATGACCCATTTTTTTCAGTTTAATTGTTGGTTGCAATTAAAGTTGAAGAATGTAAATAAAACTGTATGTAATTTGCAATCTACTGTGTAAGTAATATGTCAAACTAAATAATAAATAATAAAAAGAAGAAAAGTCCAATACGACTCAGCCATGTGAGTTATATATAACTCACGAATTCAAATGTGAATAACTACTCTTGAGCTCTTGAAAACCATAGGCCACGAACATGATTTGTTACTGTGGCCATAACCTACTATAACACCGAGTCTCAGTACGCTCCTGTGAGTTACAACTGCACCATGGAGCTTTAAATGGAGAAATGTCAGTGAGTTGTATTTACATCACGTTGGCCAAGAGAACACTTCCTGTGAGGTATAGTTATCTCACATGGCAGTCATTGTATTAAAATTATACAGATACAGACATGTTTTACTATGTTGCAATGTGAGAAAGACCTCTTGGATGCAAATGACTACTTCTGCAATAATGTAAAAGCTTAGTGATTTTGTTCTGCATAAAGGAGAGTAATGACAGAATGCACTACTACTTTGTTAAGTATTGTTATTCTTGACAGAAAATAATTTCATAACCATTTCTTTCTGATTATCAGTTTCATATGATTGGTATAATACGAGGTGCAGTCATAAAAAATATATTAAACTGTTGTGAACGCTTTTGTCCATTTAGTCATGAATTATGAGATGTGATTATTCTAGCACCTGAAGTATACTGCTATAAAAAATTGAATGTTTTCTTTCCAAATGCTTATCCCCACGGTAGCCTCATTAGCTACAAAGAAGTGGGAGTGCAACACAAGACCCTGTTTATATGGTCCAGGTGGTGCTTGATGTAATCTGGAGTACTAAACATTCTGGAAAAGTTTTACTAACTGCAAATATATTAATATGTACAACACTATACAAACCTTTTAGTTTGGCACTAACAAGCAACACTTTTTTTGGTACTTGGAACATCATGAAAAAGCTCTTTGAAAGGAAGTAGCAATACATGTGATGATTGTGTCTGTTAGCTAAAATAAATTTCAGATACTGGCAGAAGTAAAGCTGTGAGGACCGGGCGTGAGTCGTGCTCCGGTACCTCAGATGGTAGAGCACTTGCCCGCGAAAGGCAAAGGTCCCGAGTTCGGGTCTCGGTCGGGCACACAGTTTTAATCTGCCAGGAAGTTTCAAATTTCAGATAAATTGTGAAATACGTAATCATGACAAGTTACTATATCTTCTTCTTTTCCTTCTTCTTACGTTACAGCGTCTATAGGACCACGGGTAGCCCCTTTGTGGACATCATTTTCCTCTTCTTCTCCCAGAACCTCTTCATTCTTTCTCTTCTTCTCCCATACTCTTCTTACAAGATCTTCAGTGTGCATTTCTCCTGCTGGCTCCACTGGTGACACTCCAATCTTTTCCTATTGAAACGTCACAGGTTTACGCTTCATTTAACTAACTGATTAATTTCTACCTGTTTAATAATTCATTTTACGCCGAGAGCGTTCTTTCAATGTTTCGTCTAGTTAATTAACCTCTGGATTCAAGAATGCTTCCGTGTATATTTTTTCTTTTGTTGGCATCACACCTCCTCTCTCATCCTTTGATCCCGTGGTGTATGTGGATGGATAAACGTAATTATGCATGGAATATATAATAATCTGGGTTAATCAAAGATGGTAGCAGTAGGGTAGTTTAGCGCCAACATAACAACGTGAGCAGATTCTGGAGAGAGTTCGTGATTCCAAAGATAGTGGGGATGAGCAGGGCAGAGTTTGTGAGGTTGGTCCTCACTGAGGTCCTACCCCCCACCACCAGTTTTTCTGAACGGTTGGCGGTTGGTCCTCGAACGCGACATGTTAGGGCTCTCTGGGGCCGTCGATTGAACGAGACGGACGCAGGGGTGCGGCGCTCGTCATGGATGGTGAGAAAAGTTATTCATAATGTAGGCCTTTTGGGGTAACATTGATTATGAAACATGTTCAAGTGTGAATTAATACCGGGAATCGTTCAGCGATATTGTATTTGTAGTAATTTTTCAGATTAATGTGTTTCAACTAGCGGACTTGGGTGCGAGGTGATTGAGGGCATGAACCAACGGTTCTTGTTCTTAGGTCAATAGCAGATAGGTTCATTAATGTTTCATTTGTTGCATAGTTTAGTTCCAGATACAAGCAATATAAATTTTCCATGATTCAACGATTTATTTTACTCGTTTCTTTGTTGTCGAACTTGGCCACGTGTTGCCAGCATTCATAACGGTAGTCACTGGATTTGCCTTTCGTTAATCATAGCATGAATAATGTGGAGTCATGAAGCCTGGGCTGGTTTGCTAACGTTGCATTGCGGTAGCATAGTATGCGGTTTCAACATGAACTTATCCGCATGGTACTGCATGTGAAGTAACACAAGTAATGTTTGAGAGAGATTAAAAGACGAAAACCAGGCAATGTATGGTAAGGTGGAAGGAAGTCGTGTTTGCAGATCGAATGGCAAGAAGCAGTGAAAGAAAAAGGGGGGAAAGGAGAAGTATTTAATGACTGACAGTGGTGTTGCCAGTAGTAATGGCTGTAATGTTGTATTATTTTGGTGTGTTGTGTCCTGAGGGGTGAGAACACATTTCTCATGTTTTATAATTTGAACTCATTGGTAGAGGGTTATTCTTCTTGTAAACTTTGGTGTAAGGGCTTGAAGTAGTTCATCATCATCATCATCATCATCATTTAAGACTGATTATGCCTTTCAGCGTTCAGTCTGGAGCATAGCCCCTTTATAAAATTCCTCCATGATCCCCTATTCAGTGCTAACGTTGGTGCCTCTTCTGATGTTAAACCTATTACTTAAAAATCATTCTTAACCGAATCCAGGTACCTTCTCCTTGGTCTGCCCCGACTCCCCCTACCCTCTACTGCTGAACCCATGAGTCTCTTTGGCAACCTTGCTTCTCCCATGCGTGTAACATGACCCCACCATCTAAGCCTGTTCGCCCTGACTGCTACATCTATAGAGTTAATTCCCAGTTTTTCTTTGATTTCCTCTTTGTGAACACCCTCCTGCCATTGTTCCCATCTACTAGCACCTGCAATTATCCTAGCTACTTTCATATCCGTAACCTCAACCTTGCTGACAAGGTAACCTGAATCCACCCAGCTTTCGCTCCCAAACAACAAAGTTGGTCGAAAGTTTGAACGGTGCACGGATAACTTAGTCTTGGTACTGACTTCCTTCTTGCAGAAGAGAGTAGATCGTAGCTGAGCGCTCACTGCATTAGCTTTGCTACACCTCGCTTCCAGTTCTTTCACTATGTTGCCATCCTGTGAGAATATGCATCCTAAGTACTTGAAACCGTCCACCTGTTCTAACTTTGTTCCTCCTATTTGGCACTCAATCCGTTTATATTTCTTTCCCACTGACATTACTTTCGTTTTGGAGATGCTAATCTTCATACCATAGTAAGTAAGTGGTCCCGACAGTCGGGATGCCAGTTACTTTGGAAGAAGACTGGGCATCTCGGACATATTCTGAGCCGTGGTCACCTTTGTGCTCATACGGCAAAGACTACCAAAGCCACCGGTTAATCCCTCAACCGTTAGGGGTAAAACCAATGGGACTCGGGGCAAGTAAGGCTAGCAACCTGCTTCCCTGGTCCTTTAAATATGATGCTGGCAACAATCAGAGCAAAATGCCTTGAAGTAGTTAGTGGAATAATTTAACCAAGCAGCCCAATTTCTTTCATGATTGTAAATAAAGTTGTGGAAACGGTATCAATGTAGTGATTTGCGGTTGCAGTGTAGGATGAGGGACAACCACAATCCCATTCCATTCCTATGAAACTTCAATACATTCATCGGTTGATGACCCAGTCGTCAACCCAAAACAGGCGAACGTGTGTTTAGAAAATAGGCCTAGATAACTTAAGTCTAACTGGCACCTCAATTTAATTGTAAAGGCTGTGAGGTAAATCGGTGTACGTCAAATTGTAAATGGGTTTAGATTTAATATCTGTTTAGGCTCTAACTGGTACCTCAATTTTATTGTAAACTTATGAGGTGGTCCACAGTACTGCAATTGTAATTCGTAACAGTTTGATTTTTTTTTCATCTGGATATTATTGTTTCTGTCACCTCCAATTCTGTAAAATCAGGGTCGACATAATTTTTGTAATAGGATTACTTTTAATTTTACTGTAAATAAAAGCCTGTGGATAAGTTGTGATGAACAATGAGAAAGTTGTACTTTGTAAAATCTTATTTACAAAAATGTGTTTGTGTGCAAGTCGCTTCGAGTGGTCGAGAGGGACGGAGAGTGGCTGGGACTGCGTGGAGAGTGAGAGACGTAACGGGGCTACCTACCTGGAGCTGGCGCGTGTCTCGCTCCCTCCTAGCCCTGTCTCTGTCGCACTCTCCCACCACTTGGCGGGACGGAGACGGCGAAGCGATCAGCTGAGGGAAGCAGCTACGAGCCCTCCTCGCGTGAAAGGGAAAGTTGCAGGGGGGAGCCTCTGCTGACGTCACTCACCCCAGCTGAGCCTATGGCCAGTCTCAGGGGCCACGCCGCGCTAGCCGACAGCTGCATCATCAGACACGCCTCACAGCAGGCATCACAGTGGTAACCACTGCTGACGTCACTCGCCCCAGATGAGCGGGCTGGCCACCTCCGTAGCCACGGCGTGCCAGTCAACAGCTGTGTCATCTGACACACCCCCACAGCAAGCATCGGCGGACTCCGGTCGCCTTAGGTTGGGTAACCCCTGAGGTGAAGCAGCGAACTATGGCGCTCAAGCACCTATATGCAGCGGGGAATGACGACCGGATGACTGTCACCCTGGTCTCCGGTAGCCCTAGCTGTCATCATTATAGTTGTCGTCGAGGCATTATGGGACTGATGAACGATGATGTGTTTCAAACTGCTCTGTCGTGAAGAAGGAGAGAAAGGAACTGTTTATGAGATATGATTTCTGCCAAGACTAAAGTACCTACGAAGAATTATTTGTGGATCGCTAAGTAGGTATGAAGTAAAGAAGGACTGAGACAGGCGCCATTGTGAATGGTTCGACAAAGGAAGGCAATACGATTGTGATGACCAAGTGAAAAAGTAGAGCATGATGCTCGCCTAGTTTATGGTGATCCATAGCTCAGGTCATAGTAATATTGAAAGTTTACTGACAGAGGTTAACTGACAAGTTTTGTTCAGAGATAATCTGGTTGGTGATAGGCACAGGTGGCGGAGCTGATGAAGAGATGTAAGAGGAGTGGCCCACGCTGTTACGTCATGTTTCGCGACGTACATGATCACATAAACAGGCGGCATACGGAGTCACCGGCACTTGGATGTGAAGTTAGGTTGTCCTCCAAGTATCTTTGGAATAATGCCCTCCCCATCGCCCCTAGGTTGTGGTACATTGTCGATTGGCGTGTGACGATATGAAAGTAGGTAAAGTGCATTTTGTGTTTGTTTATTTTCTGGTCCATCGATTTTTGTAACAACTTTTCTCTGTTCTAATGTTTGCCACTATTTTGTACGTTTATTTTAGTGCTATGTGGTACAGTGTTGTTTTTGGATAATTTATCTTTATGATAGTTCACTTGAAGCTTTTTGTTGACGTTTTTTATCATTTTCATTTGGAATCTGTCAACAGGTTAGGTTAGTGGTTCTTTAATTTTATTATGTAGCTGAAGTATGTGTCTTTTGTTGTTGTTTCTGTGCTATGCACAGTGTTTTTACCATTGCAGTTAACTTTAGTGTTATTTTCTTTGTGTATCTAGGTTATGGACTTAGTTGTGACGTGCACAATGTGGGCGTTGTCCCATATAGTTTAGAGGCTTTCGTCTTTGTTTGTGTAATAACGAAACATTTAATTTGAGTATAACTTGTGTTCTTATAATTGTCATCGTTTCTTGATGTTCCTTTATGTGCATTAGAATAGTTCTATTGTAATTTGTTGATGTGTGTTTGCACACGTCCATGTTGGTAAGGATTTAATGAACATAATTTTATTGAAAGGTGTTCTTCTATTTTGTGATGTTTGTGATATTACCTGGAAAAAAACTTTTGTCTTCATTATAGAAGTACGATTTTCACGAATAACTTGATATTTCTCTTGACTTTTTTAGTTTTGCAGTTACATCATAGCTAGATAAGTAAAATTAGTTGTCTTTAAGGTGTGTTTGAGAAATCCTTTGATAATTGATTGCTAAGACACGGACGTTGTGATGTGGCATAGTATTGTGTCGTTCCATAACAATATTTTGCTTTGTTTTGCCCTTAGTGTGAAACGGGCGCCCACTGAATTTTATGCCTAATTTATTTGTTAATTTTGCACTTTTCACTCAGATTTTTAAGTGTATGTCAGCATCATTTGATCTTGCAAATGACATTTCTTTGGCTCATCTTAATGTAAATTCTTTCGTAAATTATTTTACCAATATGGGATTTGTTTCTTGATCTTGCACTTTTCACTTAGAAATTTACATTCGCTTGCCAGCACCATCTGATTTTACAAATGACATTTCTGTGGTTCATTTTAACTTAAATTTTCATCACGAGATGAATGATTTTGAATGGTCATCACTTGTTTGCCTAGGAGGTTAATTTAGACATTTACTAAGTTATTCACATACTATGTCGTTTAAATGCCATCGCCGTATGCCAAGTGGCCGCTTATTTGATCCGCTCACAGTGGGAATATTCATTCATGCCAAAGAGCAGGACGTTGCAATTTTTTTTTATCCTTTTCTATAGCACAAAGTACTGTTTGCAATTGTTTTCATTTTTCTGTTACGTAAGCATAGAACATAAGATTGGTAAAAGAAATGAACCAGAATTGTCCTCCCATGAGAAGAACATTCCGGATCATTTCTTTTCATCCACGCATGGGGTGATGAAACGGTACAGTAGTTTCTGCTCTATAAGCAGCAGGTTTCGCTGCTCGCTCGCACCCGGAAATACAAAGAGGCGGCTCCGCAGACAATTTTATTACACGATGCGGCCGGCCGCGGGTGCAACAGCACCCATGTGGACGGGTGGAAAGAAATGTGTCAGGCCTCATAATAAGTATTTATATGTGTCGTGTATTTGCATTTCTTGTACGAGGATGTGAATCTGCACATGAACTTTCCTAATCCTCCTCACACCTTTCCGTAAAGCGTGGCCAAATCTTTGTTGGAAAGTAGTTCTGTAGTATAGTAGTGCCAACCTTACTCCTGGCTAGGGTATCAGAGAGACACCACAGGCAGGTAAAAGTCAAAGACTTTCCAGTGTCACAAGATTTGGGGTGGAGAGGTTGGTCACGGCCAAGTGGTTCGACCACCCCCTCCACCGGGCGCAGGAAGACCTCCGGGTGCCCGCCATATTCTTGGAGTGTTACAGAAGACGGGTGAGTGAGCAGACGTGCCCTCAGTGCGTCTGTCTCAATGTTCACGCACGGAAGAGAAGTATCTGAATATTTGTACTAATTCTTTTATTTCCAGCTTCGGATTGTGTAAGGAAATGAATGATCTCGTTAATTTAGGAAATTTGACCCCCTGTGTTAATGTATCTGGTCCCCAGTTTGCCTGTTATCCTCCACACGTAGTGGATGTCCTATGCAAAATATTGGGAGGCTTTGGTGGTATACATTTGGCCAACGCAATTCCGTCTTGCACGTAGAAAAGTGCGTGCAGATTCCTATATAATATACCCGAGCTATAAGTTGTAAAATTGTAATATCTGTAAACTTGAATAATTGTGGCAATCGCTGTAAAATCGAGTGATAATATTTAAACTAAATACGTAATCAATTGTCATCAATCTTTAACATACCTTTAAAATCACAAAGAAGTTAAGTTAAAGGAATTTATTTAAAATACAAGATATAGAGTGCAGGGACCCACACATCAGCGTGTGAGCCCTCCAGCCCCTTGCCTAGTATTGTACAGACAGTGCACGCTCTCTAGGTAGCTCTCTCAAGCTCCCCTCCCCAGTTATCCGTTGCACAATTTTCATTCAGGGCTTGACGACATCAACTTTCATCTGGCGTCCCTAGGTAAGGAGGCTTGACGGTAATCTTTCAGTATTATAGAATACATTTGGCAACCTCTCACTTACACCTGTCTCATACATGTGGGAAGCGTTTCGGGCTGAATGGAGGAAAGTAGATGGTTAATTTACAGTCTTTAGAAACGGTAATACACGATATCTTCTCAGTGCAAAAAGGGCTGAAAATGTCATTGACCTAAAAGGTTGAAAATTAACTGCATTTTTCAGAATTAAGGAAAGTCCTTTAGTGTGAGGTTGAGAGCGTATTATTTTCCTTCACAACAGTATGTGCAAGGCAAACCAACTTTCAGTTGTTCAGAACCGCACAGCGCTTAACGTCATGCAGGTCCATAATGTAAGAAAAAAAGTACTCACCGTTAAGTATACAGTACGTACTCCATATCTCTAGTAAACCAGGACTGACTGGGACTCTACCCGACAGGTCTGTTTACAGACACAAACGAGCAAAGCGTTGTCATTTGCTACCAGTAAATCCACCAACGATGCAGCTACGTCTCCCGGATTCATGATCAGCAGTTGGGACTGACATAGAAACACGCACACCGTGCGCGCCGCACAGGGCACGGGCCCTATATGACGACATGCGTGGCGGGAGTCTTTCCGCAGGCCGTCCTGACCACAGCGAGTACGGCGCCTCTCGCCCGTGCGAAGGGCCAGCTGCCCACACACATCCCTCACACAAAGCTATCCGTTCCTTTTATCCGTACTACATCTACATTTACGTCTGATAGTCCGCAAGCCACCGTACGGTGCGTGGCGGTGGGTACCGTGTACCACTACTTGTCATCTCCTTTCCTGTCCCACTCGCAAATAGAGTGAGAGAGAAACGGCTGTCTGTATGCCTCCACATGAGCCCTAATTTCTCGTGCCTTATCTTCGTGGTCTTTACGCGCAGTGTATGGTGGCAGCAGTAGAATCGTTCAGCAGTCGTTCGGCGGTTCTCTAAATTATCTTAGTAGCGTTTCTCGAAAAAAACGTCGTCCTCGCATTCCCGAAGCACCTCCGCAATACTAATGCGTTGTTCGAACCTACTGTAAGTAGGCTGTTTAGGTTTTTTTTATTGGTAACGCCACGTAGCGCTCTGTATGAAAATCACTGGCTGTGCTGTGTGCAGTCTGTGGCTGCTTTGCATTGTTGTAATACTCGCCATTGTAGTGTTAGGCAGCTGGCTGTGAACAGCGCGTAGCGTTGCGCAGTTGGAGGTGAGCCGCCAGCAGTGGTGGATGTGGGGAGAGAGATGGCGGAGTTTTGAAATTTGTCATGAACTGCTATATATATATATATATATATATATATATATATATATATATATATATATATATATGATGATATTAAGGTAAATACATTGTTTGTTCTCTATTAATATCTTTCATTTGCTAACTATCCCTATCAGTAGATAGTGCCTTCCATAGTTTGAATCTTTTATTTAGCTGGCAGTAGTGGCGCTCGCTCTATTGCAGTAGTGGGAGTAACCAAGATTTTTGTGAGGTAAGCGATTTGTGAAACGCATAGGTTAATGTTAGTCAGGGTCATTTTTTTTGTAGGCATTTTTGAAAGTTAGATTGCGTTGCGCTAAAAAAATATTGTGTGTCAGTTTAAGCACAGTCGTGTATAATTGTTCAAAGGGGACGTTTCACTACCGGTAATAAAAGTAGCAGCCCGCCTCTGAATTGCTTCGATGCCTCCCTTCAGTCCGATGTGGCAGGCATCCCAAACACTCTTTCAGTGCTCAAGAATTGGTCGGACCTTTACAGGTGAAAAACTCTTTCCTTAAATTATCCCAATAAAGCGATATCAACCATTCGCCTTCCCTACCATAGTTCTCACATGGTCACACTATTTCACGTAGCGTCGCAACGTTACACTCAGATATTTAAAGGACTTGTCTGAGTCGAAAACGACTTCACTGTATCCTAACATTACATGATTCATCTTCCTACTCGTATGCATTAACTTACCATTTCCACATCTAGGGCTAGCTGCCATTTACCACATCATCTGGAAAATTTTTGGAATTTTGTGGTAAATTTCTATGGGGCTAAACTGCTGAGGTCGTCGGTCCCTAGACGCACACACTACTTCAACAAACAAATGCTAAGGACAACACACACATACCTCCTGGGGGGGGGGGGGGGGCGGAGGAACCACGGTGGCAAGGCTCAAGGCTCCTCATACCACGCGGCTCACTTCAACTGGAAATTTTGTCTAAGTCGTCTTATATCTTCCTACGGTCACTGAACTTCGACGTACCACTGTACACGACATCATGATCAACAAACAACCTCAGATTTGCTGCCCACCGTGTCTGCCAAATCATTTATATACAGGGTGGTCCACTGATAGTCACCGAGCCAAATATCTCACGAAATAAGCGTCAAACGAAAAGACTACAAAGAACGAAACTCGTCTAGCTTGAAGGGGGAAACCAGATGGCGCTATCGTTGGCCCGCTAGATGGCGCTGCCATAGGTCACACGGATATCAACAGCGTTTTTTTAAACCCCTATTTTCATTACTTATTCGTGTAGTACGTAAAGAAATATGAACGTTTTAGTTGGACCACTTTTTTCACCTTGTGATAGATGGCGCTGTAATAGTCACAAACATATGGCTCACAATTTTAGACGAACAGTTGGTAACAAGTAGGACTTTTAAATTAAAATACAGAACGTAGGTACGTTTAAACATTTTATTTCGGTTGTTCCAATGTGATACAAGTACTTTTCTGAACTTATCATTTCTGAGAACGCATGCTGTTACAGCGCGATTACCTGTAAATACTACATTAATGCAATAAATGCTCAAAATGATGTCCGTCAACCTCAATGCATTTGGTAATAGGTGTAACGACATTCCTCTCAACAGCGAGTAGTTCGCCTTCCGTAATGTTCGCACATGCATTGACAATGCGCTGACGCATGTTGTCAGGCGTTGTCGGCGGATCACAATAGCAAATATCCTTCAACTTTCGCCACAGAAAGAAATCTGGGGACGTCAGATCCGGTGAACTTGCGGGCCGTGGTATGGTGCTTCGACGACCAATCCACCTGTCATGAAATATGCTATTCAATGCTGCTTCAACCGCACGCGAGCTATGTGCCGGACATCCGTCATGTTGGAAGTACATCGCCATTCTGTCATGCAGTGAAACATCTTGTAGTAACATCGGTAGAACATTATGTAGGAAATCAGCATACATTGCACCATTTAGATTGCTATCGATAAAATGGGGGCCAATTATCGTTCCTCCCATAGTGGCGCATCATGCATTAACCAGCCAAGATCGCTGATGTTCCACTTGTCGCAGCCATCGTGGATTTTCCGTTTCCCAATAGTGCATATTATGCCGATTTAGGTTACCGGTGTTGGTGAATGACACTTCGTCGCTAAATAGAACGCGTGCAAAAAATCTGTGATCGTCCCGTAATATCCCTTGTACCCAGTGGCAGAACTGTACACGACGTTCAAAGTCGTCGCCATGCAATTCCTGGTGCATACAAATATGGTACGGGTGCAATCGATGTTGATGTAGCATTCTCGGCACCGACGTTTTTGAAATTCCCGATTCTCTGCTAGTGATGTGCGGATTAGCCGCGACACCACCTAAAACACCTACTTGGGCATCATCATTTGTCGCAGGTCGTGGTTGACGTTTCACATGTGGCTGAACACTTCCTGTTTCCTTAAATAACGTAACTATCCGGCGAACGGTCCGGACACTTGGATGATGTCGTCCAGGATACCGAGCACCATACATAGCACACGCCCGTTGGGCATTTTGATCACAATAGCCATACATCAACACGATATCGACATTTTCCGCAATTGGTAAACGGTCCGTTTTAACACGGGTAATGTACCACGAAGCAAATAGCGTCCGCACTGGCGGAATGTTACGTGATACCACGTACTTATACGTTTGCGACTATTACAGTACCATCTATCAGAAAGCGAAGAAAGTGGTGCAACTAGAACATTCAAATTTCTTTACGTACTAAACGAATATGTAATAAAAAATGGGGGTTCCTATTTTAAAAAAAAACGCAGTTGATATCCGTTTGACGTATGGCACCGGCATCTAGCGGGCCAACCATAGCGCCATCTGTTTTCCCCCTTCAAGCTAGACGAGTTTCATTCTTTGTAGTTTTTTTGTTTGATGCTTATTTCGTGAGATATTTGGCCTGGTCACTACCAATGGACCACCCTGTATATAAAGAACAACAACGGTCCTATCACACTACCGTGGGGGACTCCTGATGAACAGTCACCACGTTTTTAGGACGACAGCAAGTTCCACTAAGGGACTTGTAGGAGATGTACACAAGTGATGGCAAAAAAAAAAAAAAAAAAAAAATCGACAGACCTGACCTTGTTTAGTATTGAAGTGAGAACTGAGACAGACTGTAGCTAGCTGCTCTTATTGTAAAAATTAATTTTGCTGATGACAATGAGTGATGCTGAACACTTTATGTAGATATTGGGAAGATGATTCAAAACATTCCGACCACCGGCCACCGAGATGAAGCCACCAGGGAGCGTCGCCGGCACGTGACGCGCTAAGCGAAGTTTGCAAACAGACTACTGACGAAGGGAAGGTCGTTCTTGCGACGGTAAGGGCAGTGAATCAGAAAAGATGCTGACGAAGCGACGACTCTGGCAGGTGGTTGTGATCCGGTGGCTTGGAGCGCGTGCTGCCGTAGTGAGGGGTGATGAGGGGGCGGCGAAGGGGCGGCGAGGGGGCGGTGCGCTGCCCGCCACGGGAGGCGCCCGCTCCGTGCAGGTCCGGCAGCGCAGCAGGCGCGGGCGCTCGGCTGAACAGGAGCCCCCGTAACACGGCCACCGCCGGGAATGACCGCGCCCGTGCAGCGGATGTGGAGTAAAGCCGATACGTCCGTACTGAAATGCACACACGGACTGGTGTACGTAAAACTCTGGAGAATCCGAAACAGAGAAAATATAACTGTTGCCAGAAACAATTAAATATTACGCCGACACGGTAGGGTCTGGTCATTAATCTTTACCTAATAAGCGGATGAGGACTCACAGTGGCGTAGAATGCCGTCGCAGAGTGGTTGCGGATTTGCAGACACGTGCTATGCAACACGCCTCTGTAGGTTTCAGAGACTTCTACCTACCTCACCAGTGAAATCACACTTAATGTTTTGTGACTGACTGGTAGACGATGCACGTGTTCCCCCAACACACTGTCCGCCTCGGTAGCTCCCGGTCAGCGTGGCCGGGTGCCAACCGAACGGGCAAGGGTTCGATTCCCGGTCGAGTTGGGGCTTTCCTCCTCTCTGGGACTGGATGTTGCGTTGTCCTCATTATCATTTCACGACCGATACGAAAGTCGTCTAAATGGCCTCAAAGAAGACTTGCGCCCGGCGGCGAGTCCCAACACCACAGGATTAAGAAAAAGAAAATCAGCACACAGCAATAAAGACAAATTACGACGTAAAAACTGGACGACACGCAAAGTGCGAGACCAACACTTACGTACACTGACACTGTACATTTATATTCAGTGACAGCGGAAGAAAAATAGACTGGAAAAGTGTGTGTCACTGCCAATAATAGTAGTCGGAAATGTAAAAATGAGTACAGTGTCGAGAGAAAAATTATTTGCTGAAATACAATATTGGTAATAAACGAAAAGCACCAGTTTGCTTTTGTTCTGCACTACTACTTTTCTTGTGTTAGCCGGTTTTCGGCTTACGCGGCCATGCCCAGACATTTACTGAGTATTCTCACCAAAGAAGTTACAATGTTTGAAAATGACATTGGAAGAAAAGTTACAAGTCTAGAGTGAAGCAGAAACATACAGTAAGTGACATCTTTGACAGTGTGGTGATCATGCAATGAAAAAGTAGAAAATTGAAAAGTAAATAAATAGAAATGGAGTAGACAGGAAAAACTTTAACTCAAAATGGGAACGGCACGCCTACATGACAGCTTCTATTAACAAACAAAACGAATAAAATAAAATAAAATTAGTACTTGACAAGGCATCCTCAGCAGGTATAAAACATGGAGAGTGATACAAAAACCAATTAAAAGAAGAAACAATTATCAATGTAACTACAGAATACAACGTTGTTCGCAGATATTGTACCTTCCTTGGTGACAATACTCAGTAGATGTCCGAAAATGGCCTCGTAAGCCGAAAAACAATAAAAGTAATACTTTATAACGAAAGAAAACTGGTCCTTTTCATTTTTTATCATGTTGTTCTACCAACAACCGACGGAAGATTCAGTTAACACGATGTAATATCGGTTATGGAAAGTTGTTGAACAAATGAAGTTAATTCTGCCTGAAGGGTTTGAAATTTACGGGAAGCGCTATTAAAAAATGTCGAGAGCTTCATTTACGTAACAATAGCGAACAAAAATAACTTCAGCACATTTGATTTTCTTTTTCTTTGCGAAGATATTTCTAACATATGATCACGAGAGAAAATTTTCCTACTAGGTTATGCTCTATATTCGGATGATTAGTCACTTGGCTGACGAAATCGGTGTGACGTCGTCCGCGCTGCAGGTCCGAGATCCGTGAGTGTAACCCTGGTAATAACGGCTCTAGGAACTGGCCACCTGTCTGAAGATGCCGCAATTACGTACGTTGTTTGTAGTACCCTCTTGATTGAAATTCTTAGCTGGCAACACTAACCAGACGCGCTTTAGTCAGAAGACACGTGGTGTATTCCAGAGTCACAGCGTTTGTTAATCGTTTCCAGTCACAGTTCAAATTTTGTAGCTTAATTTCAGCATTTACAGCAGTTGGCGACGAGTCTCGGAAAATATTCACTCGTCAAACACATTGCTTCACATTCCCAACACTACAATGTTGCGATTATAATTATTGCACGAAATGTCGGTTCGTGGCACGAAGATGAATGTATTAACACAACATCGCAATTTGCAGTGTCCACAGAAAGCTTTCAGCACTGAGTAATCGTCTCATCACCACTCCAAATGATAGCTTTCACCTTCTAAGTTTACGACACAACACGTTAAAACGGAAACACTACAATTCGCTTGTTCAGTTTGCTCCGTTTAACGAAAATTGTCCATACGGCAGTTAGCCTGCTGAACAGTCCACCCATGGCACTATTTAAGTTCACTACCTGAGACGACAGTTCTCGATGTAGAAGTTCACTGATACCCTATGTGATCAAAAGTATCGGGACACCTGGCTGAAAATGACTTACAAGTTCGTGGCGCCCCACACCGGTGATATGGTGTTGGCCCACCCTTAGCCTTCATGACAGCTTCGGCTCTCGCAGGCATACTTTCAACAGGTGCTGGAAGGTTTCTTGGGAAATGGCAGCCCATTCTTCACGGAGTGCTGCACTGAGGGGAGGTATCGATGTGTTGACGCCTGGCACGAAGCCGGAGTTCCAAAACATCCCAAAGGTGTTCTATAGGATTCAGGTCAGGGCTCTGTGCAGGCCAATCCATTACAGGGATGTTATTGTCACGTAACCACTCCGCCACAATTCGGGCATTATCAACAGGTACTTGATCGTGTTGAAAGATGCAATCGCTTTCCCCGAATTGCTCTTAAACAGTGGGAAGCAAGAAGGTACTTAAAACATCAATGTAGGCCTGTGCTGTGATAGTGCCACGCCAAACAACAAGGGTTGCAAGCCGCCTCCTTGAAAAATACGACCACACCATAACACCATCGCCTCAAAAGTTTCAGAATTTTACTGTTGGCACTACACACGCTGGCAGATGACGTTCACAGGGCATTCGCCACACCCACACCCTGCCATCCGATCGCCATATTCTGTACCGTGATTCGTCACTCCACACAACGTTTTTCCACTGTTCAATCGTTCAATGATTACGCTCCGTACACCAAGCGAGGGCGTCCTTTGTCGTTTACCGGCGTAATGTGGGGCTTACGAGCAGCTGCGCGACCATGAAATCCAAGTTTTCTCACCTCCCGCCTCTGATAGTACTTGCAGTGGATCCTGATGCAGTTTGCAATTCCTATGTGATGGTCTGGACAGATGTCTACCTATTACACATTACGACCCTCTTCAAATGTCGGCTGTCTCTGTCAGTCAACAGACGAGGTAGGCCTGTACGCTTTCGTGCTGTACGTGTCCCTTCACGTTTCCACTTCACTATCACATCGGAAACAATGGACCTAGGGATGTTTAGGAGTGTGGAAATCTCGCGCACAGACGCATGACACAAGTGAAACCCAATCACCTGACCACCTTCCAAGTCCGTGAGCTCTGTGGAGCGCCCCATTCTGCTCTCTCGTGATGTCTAATGACTACTGTGGTCGCTGATATGGAGTACCTGGCAGTCGGTGGCAGCTCAATGGACCTAATATGAAAAACGTATATGTTTGGGGGTATCCGAATACTTTTGATCACATAGTATATGTGATATTAAAATTTAGCAGTAGCGATAAGCACAACTTTGTACTGTTCGCAACAGATACCGTACACACAGTTAACACACAATTCAGCTGTTTCTACATCGAATTTTCGAGGTTAAAATTCTGCGTGTCAGTCCACGATGTGATTATTGTTTAGCTTTTCGCTTCATCGCTGGCAGTATGTGCTGATAAAGCACAGACTCAAAATGGCAGCCACGCTTTCCGGTTTTCGCACTCACGAGTGTCTGGACATTCAGTGCCCCACTCCCACCCACACATCTTTGTTGGCGTTTCCTCCTATCGACCTCGTAATACGTTATTGTATGTGTAAGCGGAACATCAAATGTGGCAAGTGTGAGCAGTAAAATAAAATTAAATTTTTAATTGTGCAGGAACGCTACCCCAGATCAGATGTGAGATATTAAACACATTTATATTCAGCCCTTTTTCATGGGACTCCCGCAACCGGATTTCGTAAAGCGATTTCCCAATACCGCTTCTGGGTGGTCTTTCAAACACTTCATAATCGATTCTGGAAATCCGTTCTTAGTTGCCGGTTTTTCTGTTCCGCCATCGGTTTTCGATTCCATGTAAACGTAACCGGTTTTGAAACGTACTTGCAGTGTCATATTTCGTCTTGTTTCTAAAAATTTTCGTTTAATGTGGACGGACTGGCTTTTAGTACAGTCAAAGGTATGTGAAAATATTAGACTGAAGCTGTTTAGAGAGAAATAGTGATTCTACGGACTAAATCAGCTGTTTTCCTGGTGCACTATTTAACTGGGGTAGCAAAGTTGTTCAGACCTTAACGCGTAAAGACGAGAGCCAAACCTGTTTCCGAAATTCGGTTTTCGTCTTTCGGAAGACGTGTCGCATGTAAACGTGGTAAGATGGAACATGAATGTCTTAGACCGCTTAGTCTTTTAAACTGTATTTTTCTCCCCCTTTTTCACTTTTTCGCTCGTGCACCTCGTTTTATATATATATATGAAAACTATTTTTTAAAAAATAAGCCCTGTCGAAATAACAAAACACAAATTTATTATTACATACAATTTTAATTTTTTGCATTTCATTGTTGGTATTAAATTGGCACTTTTTTAAAGAAATGGTCACAATGTAAAGTAACTGAATACCTAGGAACAATGCTACAAGCAAATTTTACATTTCACTGCACCAGTTTTGCACACTTTTCGTGAACACTCTTAGCACGTTACCATTTCGCAGGAAATACAGTTGTAGACAGTTTTCCTTTTTCTTTGATATGGACAAAATTAACTAGTTTTTCTTTTTTAATCGGTCTCGTTGGACATGATGTGTCATCAACTTGAACTAAAAATTTATTGCTGTTGACTAACGATTGTGACTGTGGTTTTTTTAAACATCTTCTTCTACAGATGAAATAATATTTCGTAGCTCTTGAGGTATATTCGAAGCTACCAGCCGGAATTTCACAAAATCGTGGAACAAATATAGAGAAACTCTTATCAGGATGTCACAAGGCGATAGGGTTTCTTTTCTGCAAAAGGCCATAAGTAAATATTTGCGTTTTGTTCTTGGATGATTTTCAGCAAAGGACGCGCATACACGAGGTCTTTCGCACAACCCAATTCTAAGGGACCGTGATCCCACGAACATAGATGCTAGTATCCGACGCCCAGGTCGATAGTACAGAAGACGGTTGTTGAGTGCTGCAGGAGGCAGTGAGACGAGGGTTGAGTGAGGAGTAGTATGAGAGAGTGTCGAGTGAAAAGGAGTGCTGGAGAGACGGGCAAGATTGGTGGTCGAGTAAATTCACCGGAGTATGACGAGTGAGCGCGTCCCCCTGATCGTCGTGGGGTGGAACCTCATTGATACCGATTCGCGAGAGATATGAAACCAGAAAGTGACAAGTGCCGAATTACGTGTTTCGCGTCAACCGCGTCGGCCAGCAACTACCATGGATTGCAGTGAGGATTGTTGTAAATGTTAATCATCAGCATTGCGTGTGACGAAGCACTAAAAATCAGCCACCAATAAAAAGATATAACTGTGATTACACGTGTAAGGCGAAGGTACCAACTGCCTCAGGATTTGTGTGTTCGTAGAAATATATATATATATATATATATATATATATATATATATATATATATCAGTTTGTACATCGCAACCTTTGTGGTCCTTAATAATAGACAAACTTTCAATCATTCCATTATTCAGTCTCAGAACAGCCGCATTTGGTTGAAATACTCCTGAAACCACAGAAGAAAAACCGATAGCCTTTCATCCATTAAGCACACGGTCATATAATCATAACAACTAACGGTTTGGCGGATTCAAAAAATTACACAAAATCCAGTACAGGAATTTAAACGGGGGTGTTTCATATTAGCTCCCGTGAAAAGGACGGTTGCAATCTTCGGATCAGAACAATGATTTATTAAGCACCATTTTTGGTTTCAGTGGAATGACATTTGCAATTATCAGACAATTTTAATGCAAAAGCAATCCGGTATTGTCGTTACCGTGACTAAAATTACAATATTCCAACTAGAAACAGTGTAATGTGACGTATTTATGGTGAAATTGGAAATGCGGGAACGAAGCACATTATTTAGACAATACAGTGCAAAAGTGACTGAGGAACAGTAAACAGTTTGTTTTTACGAGTTGAAATGGCAAAAGCAGTGTTAATAAACAATGTATTGAAGTATGGACAGGAAAACATGTATGAATTGCTGTAAAATTCATACTCTAAGGAAAGGCGCGTTTGTACTTGATCCCGAGTGAACCAGCCAAAATTCCGTTACGAAAGTATCAGGAACATGTTTTCGAGTGACTTTGTGTCCGAAATTGTCTTTTGAACGGTGTAAATCGCTCTATTTGATGTGGACCCATAAATTGTTAACGCATTTGCGAGTGTTGACTGTGGCGATTGTTGGATGACGTCACCCAGACTGTGAGCGGCTAGCCAGAGTATTTGAAGCAGTGCAGCAGTTCCACACGCCGCGACAGCAAGGATTTGGACAGCGGAGATGTACCATACTGGCCGGTGACTACAGCGGAGCCAAGTGGTTGAAGCAGAAACAACGACGACGCGGAGTTCGACATCTAGTGGCGAAACTCTGAAGTATACGACGTCTGCGCCACCTACCCGCTGATCAGCGAAATACGTCAGAGCAGCTCCATCCCGTCGCCAACCACCGAACTACAAGACTGCGTCAGCGCGATTCGCCGCGAGCTCAGCTTTGAACACGGCACCACACACGCATCGCCTGACAGCCGCCGCGCCGGAGGAGCCAACGCCAACACGACTAGCAGCACGACTTCAAACGTCAAAACATCGCGACTTCGACGAGCGTCGAGGGGTGAGTGAGGACAATTAGCCAGCGCGAGACTAATTAATATTGCACTATCTTCAGAGCGCGGAAGGAACTTCAAATTAAATTTGACAATTGCAGAAATTATAAGAAAAATATTTTTTAACATTTTTTTTGCAAATTTTCTCAGAAGCCTCGTATGCTAATATGCGCTTGTGTTCATGCTGTACAGCGCAGAATAGTGCCTCATTTGCATTATTTATTGTAAACTACATATTTATATGTCTTCTGAGTTGTGTGTATGTTACTTCGAGATTTTGTGTATAAATGCAGTCATTGATGTTTGATGTGGATAGGCTTCTGTAATTTATGGTGTTATGGAGAGGTCTGTTTTGCCAGTCTGGGTTAACCTAATACACTGAATGATTATTTCGTAATTAGGTAATTAGTGAGTGTTTGGGTTACTAGGAGATTACTTTATTTTTCTTGTCAGTGCATAGTGAATAGTTGAGAATGGATCGTGAATTGAAAGAAAAGATTGTGGAGGAGGTAGTTAGAAAAATGAGGATAAGGGAAACTCAATTAATGGAATAGAGTCAGAAAAGGTGTAGGGAGCCAGCAACTCTTTTGCTGGTATACCAAGTGGCGACTGGTACACTCCCAGCTGTGTGAGACTTTATTTCTTATTTCAAGTTTCATTCCTCTACCATCTTTCTCTATCCTTAGGTTAAGAAATTTAGTGTGTGGCACTTAGAATAGGTAGTGGTCATCCAAGTAATTCAGTCAGGACCCATGTAGCAGATTTATAGTTGACTTAAAATAAGGATAAGTAGTTACTGTTGATGTAAAGTATGAAATGTCAAAGAATCAATAAGTCAAAAATCAGCTTAGTGTCAGTAAATTACAAAATTAATAGTGCCAGAAGTAATAAAAGGAGAACCTGATCAGAAATTTAATGTTTATAAAATGTGGTATGAAGCTGATTGGTCAAACAAGAGTTTGTGTAATCTTACAGAGTCGTTTTAGGAGGCATAAACAGGTCAAGAATTGAAGTAACGTATCAGCTTGTAAGTAGATGAACATATAAAGAAACAAATACATGAGGAGATAGTTGTTCAAATAAATGATGGGAAATATGATTAACGGAGAGGCCAAGGAGCCTGAAGTAGTATTTTTATGTAGTTATTGCAGCGAATATGGAGGGTTGATGTAGTTTGAAGAAGTATATTTATTTGCAGTTGAAGTTGCTGTTAAGTTGAGGGAGTTATGTGTAATGAAATGTATGGAGTATGAGATGTTTGAAGTATTGAAGTATGTCATTTAGCACATGAGCAACATCTGTTTGCAAGTTATTTGTAGGTATACATGTTGATCTGAGATGCTGATAAAACAGAAAGTGTAACTTATGAGTAATGAGTAATTCATGTATCCAATTAGCTATCGAAGTCAAGTATGGTTGTACGTACATCAAGCTTTAGAAGCAGAATTCTGGCACTGTGTAATGAATAACAAATATCAATATAGCAGATTTGGATTAATGTCAGTATAATAGGAAATATTATATTTTTCATCTGAGCATTAATGATGGCAATAAATGTTTGGCAAAATGAAATGATCAGTAATTTAAAATTTTCATTGGGTGACCACATTAGTTATGGCGATGCAAATAGTTATGTAAGAAATATTTAGTGGTACAATGGAGCATTTAATATTATTGAATCTGTAGAGGTATGAGGAATTGTAAAATAAGTGCATACGTGAAGGTATAAATGTTATATTTTGTCTCATTTTCAATTTTGCTTGTGTTAAAGATTCAAATAAGTTCTGATTTTTCTTCCTTAACTTTTATTTGTGTTGGGCATGTGAGTTATAAGTTAGTGTGATAGTAGTATGGACGACAGTAACCCTGCTGGCAGGACAGCATTCAACTAGTTTGTTTTCTTGTCTTTGCTGTAGCAAGTTATAAAAGATTAACCAGTAACAAATATGTAGTTAATGAGCCATACAAACCTTTCAAAGTGAAGATTTTTGGTAATTGAATGTAAGATAAGTTTATAAAAATATTTACCATGCTATGTTAATTAAGATAGATTGATGTTGTATAATGTTTCTGTAGGGGCAGTTTGCTACTGGAGTCAATAGGGTATTATTTGTGATATTATGTAACTTTTCAATATGTGAACCAGAACTTACGTGCCTCATTTTCATTTATATGCTATGTGATAACTTTTTCCTATTATTCTGTTTCGCCTGTGGCTACAAAGAAGGTTTTTAGGGCGGGGATGTAAGGGACCATGATCCCACGAACATAGATGCTAGTATCCAACGCCCAGGTCGATAGTACAGAAGTCGATTGTTAAGTGCTGCAGGAGGCAGTGAGACGAGGGTTGAGTGAGGAGTAGTATGAGAGAGTGTTGAATGAAAAGGAGTGCTGGAGAGATGGGCAAGAATGATGGTCGAGTAAATTCACCAGAGTATGACGAGTGATCGCGTCCCCCTGATCGTCGTGTGGTGGACCCTAATCGATACCGATTCGCGAGTGATATGAAACCAGAAAGTGACAAGTGCCGAATTACGTGTTTCGCGTCAACCGCGTCGGCCAGCAACTACCATGGATTGCAGTGAGGATTGTTGTGAATGTTAATCATCAGCATTGCGTGTGACGAAGCACTGAAAATCAGCCACCAATAAAAAGATATAACTGTGATTACACGTGTAAGGTGAAGGTAGCAACTGCCTCAGGATTTGTGTGTTTGTACAAATATATATATATGTTTGTACATCACAACATTTGTGGTCCTTAATAATAGACAAACTTTCAATCATTCCATTATTCAGTCTCAGAACAGCCGCATTTAGTTGAAATACTCCCGAAACCACAGCAGAAAAACCGATAGCCTTTCATCCATTAAGCACACGGTCATATGATCATAACAATTAACGGTTTGGCGGCTTCGGAAAATTACACAAAATCCAGTACAGGAATTTAAACGGGGATGTTTCACAATGCAAAGAAATCCGTGGGTGTGAGGCCCTGAGGTCCAGGTGGCAGAGGACGCAGTACGAGGTATTCGACGTTCTGGAAGACATTGATTCAAGAGAGTGCGCCGGCTTCCGATGCAAAGCACTTGCACATTGATGGAAATTTTGAACTTTCAGAAGGAAATTTTCACTCTGCAGCGGAGTGTACGCTAATATGAAACTGCCTGGCCGATTAAAACTGTTTGCCGGATCATGAATCGAACACGAGACCTTTGCCTTTCGTGTGCAGGTGCTCTAAGGCTAAGGTCACGAGTCCCAGTCCGGCACACAGATTTAATCGGACATGAAGTTTCATTCTGAACTTTCTTTTACACCCTCTGTAATGCTTATCGATGAACCGCTATGAGTAAGTTACAGCCGTTTGTTACCGCTGTAGCGAATTTGAGTTGATGTGTACAGTGGACCCCATACCGCGTTGCTGGCCTCCCACGCCCTCACGTAGCTTATTCACAGTGTGAGAATATACCTAGACTTATTCATTCTTTCATACTGATTTCTTATACTACACTGTTTAGTTTATTTTGTATGTAGCCATAATGTAGATTTTTTGTATATATTGTAGACAATAACGTAGTATGTACAGATCTTCCTGTGGTTTGTTGTTTTTTTTCCTTCCATGAAAATATTTCCTTATTTTAGTTCTCTTTCTTTCATTAGTTTTACTCATACAGTGTAAACCTCGTGTAAGTAGGCTGTTTAGGTTTTTATATTGGTAACGCCACGCAGCGCTCTGTATGAAAATCACTGGCTGTGCTGTATGCAGTCTGAGGCTGGTCGGCATTGTTGCAATATTCGCCATTGTAGTGTTGGGCAGTTGGCTGTTAAAAGCGCGTAGCGTTCCGCAGTTGGAGGTGAGCCGCCAGCAGTGGTGGATGTGGGGAAGTGAGATGGCGAATTTTTGAGAGCGGATGATCTGGACGTGTGTCCATCAGAAATAGTACATTTGTAAGTAGGATGTAATGAACTGATGTATATATTATGATTTTTGAACACTATTAAGGTAAATACATTGTTTGTTCTCTATCAAAATCTTTCATTTGCTAACTATGCCTATCAATAGTTAGTGCCTTCAGTAGTTTGAATCTTTTATTTAGCTGGCAATAATGGCGCTCGCTGTATTGCAGTAGTTCGAGTAACGAAGATTTTTGTGAGGTAAGTGATTTGTGAAACGTATAGGTTAATGTTAGTCAGGGCCATTCTTTTGTAGGGATTATTGAAAGTCAGATTGCGTTGCGCTAAAAAAATATTGTGTGTCAGTTTAGTGTTGATCAGAATAGGTAAAGAGCGAAATGTCTGAGTACGTTCAGTTTTGCTCAGCTGTTTGAAAATCAAATAATGTAAGAGATTTATCAGCACAGTAATTCAATAATTTTTGTAAGGGGACATTTCATATGTCAAACCCTTCGGCGAGGATACTTCACTGGAATCTTATGATTTTTTTCTTGTAGTTTGTGTAATTAGTGTAGCTATTGTTTATTGCTAGTGCATAATCATAGAGAGAATTTCCTTTGTAGTTGTAGTTTTTCATTGTTGTACAGTAAAACAGTTGTGGCATGCATGTAGATTTGCACCAAGTATTTCGCAGCTGTGCTTGCAATTAACTAGTTTTTATTTTCAGTGCTATGTTAATGTGTTTTCTTATTTTGCTCTTCAAATTGTGCTTTTCTGTGTTATCGTATGAAATATTGTGACAATAATGGCGTATGAAAAACGTAACACTAGGCTCCAAAGTAAAATGAGAAATAATAGTGACGATGAGCGTAGCTTATCAGCACCACTGTGTAATGAATTAACAGACATTCAAAGTGGTAATTTGGTAATTGTGCATGGGGAAATGGAGCGGGCGGTAAATAATGGCGTAGATAGTGAAACAATTAGTCAACAGGGAAGCATTATCGATCGATCGGTCGGCAAGAGCTCGCCTCAGGAATCCGAAATGACAGGACACAATCTCGCAAATACTGTAGATTCAGGTTTTGCGTCCTCACCGTTTTCTCAAATAAGACAAGACACATTTTCAGCTTGTCAAAACGTGAATGTTGCCGGTGCAAATTCACTGCCGAAAAGCACTGAGGAACATGTTTCAGACACCAGTGCATTATTATTACAATTAATAGAACAAATGGGACAAACACAGCAAAAGCTTCAAAAGTTAGACACAATGGAACAAAGTCTTCCAAGGTTAGACACCACGCTTGAACAAACAGGTGAAGATTTAACTACTGAGTTACATAAAATCGAATCGAAATGACAAAAAAATCTGTAATGACGTAAAAACACAAATTTGTGAGCATTTCCAACCTATTTTTTCGCGGCATGAAAGTACATTACAGAATCACGAAGCAGCCATAAAAGAACTGCAAACTATTGTTCATGAAAATCGTGAGACCTTGCAAGCTAAGATTGACTCAGTTGCATCTACCGATTCGGTTACGCAACTTGCAAAAACTCAGGAAAACTTAAAGGACACGGTAGATACGATTTCAACACACATGGACACTCTGAAATTTGGTTCAGAAAAACTCACTGAGGAAATAAGTTCACTATCAGAGAAAGTAGCCGAACTTTCGGATCAGTTCACTAACTTATCTACAAAGGTGAATGATGATATAAATGACACAAGACCTGTAGCCTTCACTGACACAGAAGAGTACGAAAAAATTAGGAAATTCAAACAAAATCAGAATCAAATTAATACGCAACACCAAAGAGAAGTCCGGGAAGTACAAGATCAGTTGACACAGGTAATACAAGAATTACATATTTCAGAGGACACTCGGGCTCCAATACAGGAAGAGGGATATAGAAATACGGAACAGCCACAAAATAATAACACAGGGCACTTCGGAAATTATGAAAGAAATTGGCAAAGTACACCGAATTTTGAGATGGAACCGCCGAAACGACGTATCAGTGACTACATGCGACTCGCCGACATGATGATTTTGACTATAAGCTGTTAATTGCTACACATAAATTCAAAACATTTAAGACTTCCGGAAACGACATTCATTCACAAGCGTGGCTTCATCAATTCTCTCATTGTTTTCCTCCCAACTGGTTATTAGGGCAGAAATTAGAATTAATGTGTGGCTGGAGAATGAACCAGCTGTAAGAATGCGATTGGTCATTGACGATTGCCACAGTGAAGTAGAATTTTATCATGCTTTCCTCTCGGCCTATTGGTCTCAAGCCACACAAGACCGAGAAAAAACATAGCGTCATAATGATGAAACATTTTGAACAATCTGAATTTCCAGTCTTGTGAAATATTTTGAAGACATGTTGCACAAGAATCAGTACCAGTCAAACCCAAACAGCCCCTCAGAACTCATCCGCATTTCCTTAATCAAATTGCCTGAACATTTACGACGTATTATTTTGGCAGGACGCTGCCAAGACGACATTGAAGCTTTTCAGGGACTGGAAATTGACACTGACAATCGCCGAAAGCGAAAACAGGAGCACAACAATTACAGGTCACATCCGCCACAATTCCGCGATGACAGAAATAACAAATGGACACGACAAGGCTATTCTTACAACGTAAATCATGACCAAAACAGACACCACCCATATGACAATCGTTGGCAGAGTAGTAATAATTACAGGGAAAGATCACCTCTCCGCGGTAGTGACTATTACAGAGAGAATCAGAGAAAGAGACAATATGGGAACCAAAATAATTATTATCAAGGGAGACAGAATAACTTCAGACGCAACGGTCCAGCGCACAGTTACGATTCAGGGAGAAATTCTGCACCACATGACTGACAAGAAAGAAACTATAGAATCTACTGACATGACGACAGACGATATGATCGTAACGACAGACCTGAATTGCACCAGAACTGGCGGGATTCAAACAGGGCAGGACCCTCTCGACAAGGTGAATTTGTAGAAGTTAGGTCTCCTAATCCTAAAACGACGCGCGCCAGCAAAGAGACAGACAATGACTTGCTCTGCAGGCAGCAGCATGCGCCGGCTGGCTCAGGGAAAAATAAAATAGACGCTAACCTTGAGCAAAATTCCAGTACATTTACCGATGTACCATATACCACATGATAATTCCGTTGAAGCTGGAGCTCTGCATAGTAGGAAGAGTAAAGGCTTGCACCACATTTCACACGTAAAACCATTTATTGAAAGATAATCTGCTTTTTAACTTAGTCTTTGCCATACAATTTTTCACTTCACGCTACTAGTACAATTTGTCACACTGAGAAACTGTTAACATGCAACAATGTTTTGAAGTTAACTATCCAGTCTAGAACATAGGGACCATATTTAGACAGTAATTACCACCGCATTGTGATAGTGAGCAGAGGACACCGTGTTACTGTGTGTGTACATTCTTGCTTGTTAGTTGCACGATTACGTAACGACTATAAGGCTCACATACTTAAAACATATACCGGTACTGCTAATTAGATTTTATTGCAACATTTGTTTTACTTGAAAGTGTGTTATGGATTTAAAGTGCTTTCTGAGAGTTATCAGATGACTCAGTGGTTAGTTTATTTAACAGCTACACGATTATATCACGATGCTACTAATGAGCGACACAATTTATATTATTGCTTTAGCGCTGTATCTGTTTTATATCTGCACAGTTTTTCTGAATTCTTCTGGAAAGGAATATATGTTTTAGTAGTAACGTTTGTGGTATAGCTACAATGAGACAGCCTTATCTGTAGCACAACAATGCGTTACAGTACAGTACTTACTTCATCACAGCAATAAGCGTAACAACTACGATATCTATACGTATAGCAATTCACTTTGTTTATTACGAGGTAAGTACATTGACTTCTACAGAACTTTGCTTACGGACGACGATAATTACGACTCTTGACACATTTTTTACCCTTAAGTAATGACAGAGATTGTCTTACAACAAGACACAGAGTTTAGTGCTACATTACACGTATTTGAGTGATTGATTTTGTACTTAAAACATTTATGTTTAATGATTTTTGAATTACAATGATACAAAGGTTTTACGTGATACATTTCATTCCATTGCTGTAATCTGTAACACCTGAGGGTATAATTACATTAATCCTCAGGGTGGTATACATCTACTTTGTGTACCATATGTTTGGCAAGCACAAGGAGCCCTAGCTAATATGGTATTTTCTTATACAACTTCACACATCGGTACCATGTTTCTCTAACACATAAATTACACAGCTATCTGATCATTTAACTGAGAGAGACAAACATTTTTTTTACTACGCCAGTGACAGATGTTTACGCAGTTACACAGTTGGATAACTTCACACTTATGAAATTGTATTTTGTCTGTACTTTGTGAACTCTTCATATTTTTTCAGAGCCATTGTGATACTATGAGAGCTCTGAATGATATGTTTGGTATAGGATCATGATTTTAAAGTAGGTTCGAGGTAAATGACACTATTGAAATGAACAGAGAATTTTTCTTAGGTTTTGACATTATTGCAGAAAGCTACGACGTTTTTGAGATTTGACTGAGGTGTTATGATGTTATTTTTACGATGACGATGTGTATTATGGTGTTGAGGTATGTATATGATCAATAAGCTATATGAGGAATTTGATTATTCTATGTATTTATTATGATGAAATATTGAAGAAGTGTCAACGAATATGTATATGTGTAATAAGGTAAAGAATAATGAGTAGTGGTTAGGGACTCTGACTTGTGAAAAAGGATGTTGGAAACCAAGAATCATAATTTAAGAGTTATGAAACGTGTGTAAATGCGTGAATGTATCACAATGCCGGCGCAAATTTTTTGAACACTTATATTTATAGGATTTTGTTTCTACACATTTGTAACGCGAATTCTCGACCTGTGAAATTTCTTTGTATGAGACTGTCTCTGTAGTGCAAACTGGTGTCTTAAATATTTCAGTAAGAAAGCCAGGTCACCTTGACGTAATGCACTATAAGCACCCAGCTGCGTGACAGTTGCCTGGAAAAAAGCCATTAGTGTGTGCCTTTCAGAGGCACAGGTGGAGAAGAAAGGAGGCCATTAACCTCGCTATTCACATTCCTTTGTGGAAAGCATCGCAAATACGACATGCTCGAACTTGAAAACATATGATTACACTGTGGAGCTCTTAATTTATGATATTTACTAAAATACCTAATGAAATGATGAGAAACATTTTACATCTATTGTCTTTGTAGTTGAGAGATTGCTCATTTTGTTTAATATCTAGTTTCTTGCTGCACTGCAGCATTGGTTAAAATAAAATTTTATAGATGTACTAATATAAATATTTTATGCCTACAGATCCAGTAAATAATAACTTTATGATCTACTTCACAAAAACGAGGGAGCACAAAAAGAGATTTCCCTTCACAGGAATCGCATACATAATTTTTGTCAATGACTGGGTAACTTATTTAGTAGTGTAAGTTAAGGTGATGCATCACCCTAGTGTTAAGATCTGACATAGGTATTAGACTTTTCATATCTTTACTGTAATATTTTTTTGCTTGAGCTTTGTCATGTTTAGATTATTGCATTTGCTTCTGCTATTTGCCAGGCATAGTGCTACTGAATTTCACTTTGTATTACTCTGTCAAGCCAGTCTTACTACTGATTTATTTTTCTTGTTGCTGCACATTGGCTCATATTAATTGTAATGTTGCATATGCTCTCCTAATTTAGATATACTGTTGCTTGCTTTGCCAATTTAGATTTTTTTGTCATTGCTGTTTGTATTAATTGTTTTGTGCTGCTGCATTGGCTCGTCCTTTAGTTTATGCATCTGAGTTAGCTTAAGATGGTGTAGGCTATGTAAGAGAACGAGTTGTGATGAACTGGAAGAAATGCATTGAGAAGCTATAAGAAAATGGTTTGGCCAAAAAAGGATTTTGAAAGAGGATATAAACAAAAAAGTAGGGTTTATGAACAACAGGTTTAGGTAGGATTTTCTTGGAAATTATTGATGATGTAAGATAATGGAGAATAAATAATGAGATAAGAAAAATGTGAACATATAAATACAGAAAGGATGCTTCAATAGGATTTTTTTGGAGGAAACAAATGTTGAAATAAGAGGAAAGATCTATGGAATGACGTTTTGGGTTGGACTGCAGTACCAAATGTCACGCTGAAAACAAACCGTGTCCTGTCCTTTTGTATCATTCCTCTATGTGTTTGTGTACCCTTGTGTATTTGTGATCTTCCTGTCTTTATGTGTTTATCTGATAAGACTTAAGTTGCAGAATTTTTCTAATACTCAGTTACATTCACTATGATGAGGAATACTGTTATCCTCAAACATAATTTCCATTAATAATATGTCATTTTCTTTGTAAAGATGTTTACACCTTATTAATTCTGTTCTGTTTCAATTCTCATGTGTAAAATTAATGTTTCAAAAACCATTCTCATTATTTTATTTATTTACCTATGTCATAATTCCTGTAACACTTATGTATATGTCTATTTCTATTCTTTTCTAAAGCCTGTGTTACTACAAATGTTATCTGTATTGTTATGTTCTTTAGTGATATATTTTGTACCTTTGTAATTGTATTCTTATGTTGTAAATTTATAATTGTATAGACACCAGTTCTTCAAATTAAGTATCATTTCACTTTACACATTTCTGTTGGTCATAGTATATGCACAATATGTGAAAAAAAGGGACTGATAGTGTTTGTACATGTTTTAATAATTCAGCAAGGGACTGGCTAACAGCATTGCTGGTTCTAAGGACAATTTAAAAAAAACTTTGTGAGTGCACAAGTGGTGGTTTATGGACTTGCTATATTCTCCGAAAGACTCTTCGATGGTGATTGTGCACCTGCACTGTCGCAACGAATGGCTGCTAGCCATCTCTGCAAAGACAACAGTTGGTCTACACCTTTGCTGACTCACCAGTACCATTATTTCTGCAAGGACTGCAGTGGGTCTGCACCTCTGGTGGTCTACCAATACCATAATCTCTTCCAGGAATACAGTGGGTCTGCTCTGTGATGACCTACCTACCAATATTCTTCAAAACTTCGACTGACTCTGCTGTGGGTTTGCTTTGTTGTGGCCTATTACCTGCCTGCACGTCAAGAGTCACCACTGTCTTTCCATTGGAAGGACAACACTACTTCTTCAAGACTGCATGGAAATCCACTACTTCCGTGTGCATTCTCTTTTACTGCTCAGACTTTGAGAAAAAGAAACACTGCAATTTTACTGTGATGAATGATCAGGAGTGTCTTTATGGACTGTGAGAAAATTTTAGCTTTTGACCAACATTGTATCAATAAATGTGTGCATTTGATTTCTTTGTTATTGTAATTATGAAAAATTTTTTCAAATCTGTATTGACCACTGCCCAAAACAATTTGTTAAATTTTTTGTGGGGAGCATGGGGGCTATGTAAGTAGGCTGTTCAGGTTTTTATATTGGTAACGCCACGTAGCGCTCTGTATGAAAATTACTGGCTGTGCTGTGTGCAGTCTGAGGCTGGTCGGCATTATTGTAATATTCGCCATTGTAGTGTTGGGCATTTGGCTGTTAAAAGCGCGTAGCGTTGCGCAGTTGGAGGTGAGCCGCTAGCAGTGGTGGATGTGGGGAAGTGAGATGGCGGAGTTTTGAGTGTGGATGATCTGGATGTGTGTCCATCAGAAACAGTACATTTGTAAGAATGGATGTAATGAACTGATGTATATATTATGATTTTTGAACACTATTAAGGTAAATACATTGTTTGTTCTCTATCAAAATCTTTCATTAGCTAACTATGCCTATCAGTAGTTAGTGCCTTCAGAAGTTTGAATCTTTTATTTAGCTGACAGTAGTGGCGCTCGCTGTATTGCAGTAGTTCGAGTAACGAAGATTTTTGTGAGGTAAGTGATTTGTGAAACGTATAGGTTAATGTTAGTCAGGGCCATTCTTTTGTAGGGATTATTGAGAGTCAGATTGCGTTGCGCTAAAAAAATATTGTGTGTCAGTTTAGTGTTGACCAAAATAGGTAAAGAGCGAAATGTCTGAGTACGTTCAGTTTTGCTCAGCTGTTTGAAAAACAAATAACGTAAGAGATTTATCAGCACAGTAATTCAATAATTTTTCTAAGGCGACGTTTCACTCGGTATTTATTTCAGCAATCATTTTAGATTCATAATCTTTCGAATTTAATCTACTTGGTGTACAGATACTAATGGTAGTGTGTTAAGCAGCGTGTTGGACTTGTTTTGTCCTCGCCCATGCACTGACGTCACTGTCCTGCGATTCAGCTCTCGCATTATCCCTCATAGTAATACTACATCGTTTATTTCCCCCCACCTCATTTATAAATTGGCGGTTGGAGGGTGTATGTAGTTTAGTAGTGAATTGGCATCATGATGATTTAATTCAGCTTATTACTTATTTCAAAACACACTTTTGTCAGTGAACAAAACCTTAAATAATTAATGAATTATGTAATTTCTATTTACACATATGAATAGGAAGGGAGAAACTTAATATAAGGCTAAGCGAACGTCTTTCATATTTTATAGTGAAATATGTTCTCTATACTTAAACACACTAACTTCGTGAGATGGTCTAACCTTTTGTCAAACCCATTCAATGTACAAACTCTTTTAGATACCTCTGTGGATAAAGGCTCTTGTCTTTTCCGCTTATAGGGTCAGTCAGTCTATATGACCCTGGATGAGGGACTTACGTAGTTGCAAATGGACCAGTGTATAAGACTTTCCACTTGTGGCCAAATTTCAGATCTTTGGTAGACTTTGGGTGCATGCACAACATACTTCTTATCCTATATGGAATTGTAAAGCGCGCTCTATTCTTTTGTCATAAGGCTTTTATCCCTGTTCGGCCTTATCTCCTAGAGAAATCAAGGCTTGGCGTATTTTTCTTCAAATGACATATATCCCTTAGGTACTTTAGGAAGTATTTTTTCCCACTCGTACATTTCTCATTTCTTAAACTGAGACGCCCTGCTAAACCTGCAGGACGGGACAGATACTTTAAGTTGTGGAAAGGGGCCAAAATAAGCGGCTGTCAGTTACACTCGAACATACAACCTTTTATTTGATCAAACATTACAAGAGCCCAGAAAAATTAAAAAAAACACACACACCTTTAATTTTGGAACGTAATTAGCGGCTGAAAGCACCGTACAACCTCATGCCTTAAGGGCAAGACCACTTTAAAACGGCTGAAAGCTAATAACTTAAGGCTAAACCAAAATCAGAAATTTAAAAGGCGAAGCCTTATCTTGAAACAGTTCCTCAATTAGTCTGAAGGTCCTAAGAATCTGACACTTTAAGAACAAACAACCTAAATTCAAAATCGGCTGAAGGCCCAGCACTTACGGCTCAATAACATTAAATTTAAAAATGCCAAAGCCTTTACGTAAAACAGTTCTTAAATGAGGCTGAAGGCTCAAACCATCTGACGCCTTATGGGCAAAACAACCTTAATCTAAAAATCATAAACATTAATTCGGTTTGGGCAAAACCTGTCGATGTATGTGGCAAGTTATTAGTGGTTTGCTGAAATGGTTACACGAAATCGATCCATTTAACATGTTTCTGTAGTGTGTAGCAGCGTATCAATCAATCAAACTCTTTAAACACCTTTCTATGGGACTTGCTTTGGGGTGGAATCGTTATACCAGTATGCGTTTTATTTTATTTGTCGATTTGAATCCCTTCCATCTCTTAGGTGTGAAGTATGATGCATTGTCATTTACCAGTGTCTGTCGCTTCCCTACTTTCGGAAGATAGTCATCCATCAATCTTCTAATAATTGAACCAGTGGTCACTGACCTCAGTGCATACAATTAATACGCCTGGAAGAAACATCATAGAAGGCAATGACATCCCCTTTTCCGTTTGAATAACGACCGACAGCATCCAATGATTCTAAATCTAAAGGTTTTGTGGGAACTATTGGATGTAGTTCAAGTAATTTTCGTTTGTTGGAGTGTTTGGTCTTCTGACAAGTAATACTTTCTCGAATTACTTGGAGAACTCTACGCCGCATATTGCAGTAGCAGCAGTACGTGTTTTATCCTATCAGTGAATTTAAAAACAAAATATCGACGCCGTACGCTGTGAGTGAGAAGAATGAATTCACCTACAAACTTTTCTGGTAAGAATACGGAGCAGCGTTTTTGGTTACGTATATGTCACTGAAACAATACTCCTTTATATACAGTATAAATTTTTTGAAGTTGTCATCATCTTCTCCTTCACATAGTTTGAGTCTTACCTTTTTTCAGGCTCAGGTCTTCTTGCAATTGCTCCAGGCTATTGTGCATTTTTAGGTAATAGGGTGGTGAGTTTTGTCTTGCATAAGTAGGACGCAGATTTCAGAAACCTGTTTGGTGAATTCTAAAAATTCCATTAATCCTTGTGGTAGCCTCGACAAGGTGCCAGCAATTACGTTTTGTTTACTTTTGATGTGCACTATCTCGAAACTGAATTCCTGCGACTAAAGACACCACCTCGCTATAAATCTGTGCAACAGTTTACAAGTCAACAGAAAAGAAAGTCCTTGCTGGTCGCAGCACTTTGTTGTGTTTTCCCCACAAATGATATCCGAATTTCTTAAAAGCTCACAGTATAGAGAAAGCTTCGAGCTCCGTTACTGAATATGATCGCTCACATTCAGTAAGAGTTCTGTTTGCAAAACTAATTATCTTGGGTGTCGGTTGTCCGGTGATTTGGAATAGGCATGACACAAGACTCCGGACACATCAGTGCTTAAACAAAACTCTTGTCACATGTCTTGCAGATTTAATATATTTGCATTGAGCAAAGCTCCGTTTACATTTACAACGTCGGTTTGACATTGATTGGTCCATATCCATGGGTTATCCATTGAAATCGCTGTTCAGCCACTGGTCAGGAATAAATTTTCTAAAGAAAGACATCAAGTCCAAGTAAGCTCTGACGTTTTTTTGTTCTGAGGGGGGACGGGGGAATTGATTGCATCTAGTGTCCGTGGATCTGGCAAAAGTACTGTGTGATGATACGATTCGTGATAGGAATTTGACCTTTTCCTTACCTAATTCAGACTTCTTTAAATTTGCTGTAACGCCATGTTCTGAGAATCAGTATACTTCTTGTACCAAAAGTCGTAAATGGTCTCCTCAGGTAGGCGTTGCAATTAGAAAGTCGTTTATTAAGTAGTTCTTGACCTAAAACTACACTATGTGATTAAAAGTATCCGGATACCTGGCTGAAAATGATTTATAAGTTCGTGGCGCCCTCCATCGGTAATGCTAGAATTCAATATGGTGTTGGCCCACCCTTAGCCTTCATGACAGCTTCCACTCTCGCAATCATACGTTCAATCAGGTGCAGGAAGGATGGCAGCCCATTTTTGATGGAGTGTTGCGCTGAGGAGATGTATCGATGTCGGTCGGTGAGGCCTGGCACGAAGTCGGCGTTCCAAAACGTCCCAGAGGTGTTGTATAGGATTCAGGTCAGGACTCTGTGCAGGCCAGTCCATTACAGGGTTGTTGTTGTCGTGCAATCACTCCGCCACAGGCCGTGCACTATGAACAGGTGCTCGATCGTGTTGAAAGATGCAGTCGCCATCCCCGAATTGCTCTTCAACAGTGGGAACCAAGAAGGTGCTTAAAACATCAATGTAGGCCTTTGCCGTGATAGTGCCATGTAAAACAACAATGAGTGCAAGCCACCTCCATGAAAAACACCACTACACCATAACACCACTGCCTCCAAAATGTACTGTTGGCACTACAGACACTGGCAGATCACCGGGCATTCGCCATACCCACACCCTGCCATCGTATCACCACGTTTTGTACCGTGATTCGTCACTACACGGAATGTTTTTTCCACTGTTCAGTGCTTACACCAGGCGAGGAGTCGTTTGGCATTTATCGGCGTGATGTGTGGCTCATGAGCAGCTGCTTGACCATGAAATACAAGTTTTCTCATATCCCGCCTGTTATAGTAGTTGCAATGGATCCTGATGCACTTTGGAATTCCTGTGTGATGGTCTGGATACATGGCTGATTATTACACATTATGACCCTCTTCAACTGTCGGCGGTCTCTGTCAGTCAACAGACAAGGTCGGCCTGTGCGCTTTTGTGCTATACGTGCCCCTTCACGTTTCCACTTCACTATCACATCGGAAACAGTGGACCTAGGGATTTTTAGGAGTGTGGAAATCTCGCGTACAGACGTATGACACAAGTGACACAATCAGCTGACCACGTTAGAAGTCCGCGAGTTCTGCGGAGCGCCCCATTCTGGTCTCTCAGGATGCGTAACGACTACTGAGGTCGCTGGTATGGAGTACCTGGCAGGAGATGGCAGGTCAATGCACCTAATATGAAAAACGTGTATTTTTTGGGGTGCTCAGGTTCTTTTGATCACACAGTGTATGTCTAATGTGGAAATGAAGAGACCAGGGCTCACACTTAAGCGGAAAGTAAGACACAAAGTTCATAGCTTCTGCCACTAAATCCCAAGCTTCTGTACTTCCCACTGTCCTCATGGAGATCTCTAAGCCAATTTGATGCCTTTAAATCGATTGTCTTAAGGTATTTCATTTTGTGGAACTTTGGTAACTGTTCTTCTAAATTGTCACGACATGTTCTAACAGGAAGAATGATGTTGTTTATATTATGGGCGTCAAGTAAAAGCCTGAAGCGACAATAGTGCTTGACGACAGCTGAAATAGGACTACAGTGAGGCGAATATGAGTGTTGTATGGTAACCCAATCTATCATCCTCTTAGTTTCCTTAATTGTTGCCTCCTTCTTGGACTTGGTATGGGGTATGATGAAAAACGGAATGTTTCATGTGGATAAGCGCCCATTTCATATGTGTAATCTTCTGTTATTGCTCGAAGCTTTCCAAATACAGGCACATACCGATGTATTAATACCTGTAGCTTCTCTTTTTTATCTTCGGACACACAGACTGATTCACTTACATTTGCTTGTGCTATTGCTAGATCCATAATTCTTTGATGTACCTGTTTGTCTTTTGCGCATCACCGCACAATATATCTGAATAGGAGAATTGTACTCTAACGACAGTATTTGGCAGAGGTTTCTTTTCTACTGTACTGATTCTGATTACATTTACTGATAACCTTTGTTCATTAATTGCAAAGAAATAGTTTCACTGTCGTGTGTGGGGCTCTACTTTGTACTGTGTAAGGGGTCCGCAGGCTCTTACTACTAGGTTTGCACTCACACAGGTCGACAGGGCAACTATCGATTAGTGTGTCGGGTCGCGAGAACGAGAGTTGAGTCAAGTCAGTGCGTGTTGTAGGTTCCCGCGAGGCGGGCAGACCTGAGCAGAAGCCAGCAATTGATAGAAATTACCGACAAAGGGAGTGGCCATCACCGCGGTTCAACCCCTTTGTGTTAGTATTATACGGGAAAGTGAGAAAGTATAATTAACAGAGTGATTCAGTGATATTTATGTGCCGTTATTGAGATTCCGCGTCTACCGCGCCGGCATTATTTGGATTACAGTGTTGTATTACAGTGATTGTATGTTGCGTGTGACGATTATGAATAGCGAGGAAGCCTGTGCTGAGATTAGCCGTTATTAACAGTGTATTGACGAAGGCAGTGGCTGTCTCCTTATCTTTGTGGTTTTTGATAAGAATATAGGTTTTGTTTAGTGAAGCTGTGTTTGTTGTTCTTCTTGCCACCAAACAACACATTATTACAGGTTTTGCGAAGGACAAAATGGAATGTAACAACTCCGTAGCAGTCCAATCAGATTGCCAGCCCCATTAGGCACACGGTCACATTAATTATTATCTATTTGGGCTGCTATCAGATCCCGATCGAGCGGGATAAGTCAGTAGATTAAACCGGAGTGTTACACCCTTGGCTTACCGTGAAAGGACAAGTGCAATTTTCGGACGAATCATAAAGAACAATAGGTAATTTTATCTTGCTTAACGTGATAAAATATTTTTTTCAATGTTGGATCAGGACAGAGAATAAACTTTATAATCGCAACAAGAAACAGTGCTTTGTGAACAATACGAAGTAATAGCACCTTACGATTGTGAATAAACTTTTTTCTTGTCATATTAGATGAAAATAATAGTGTCAATAAACTGTGTTATAATGTGCAAATGCGTAAATCCGCACGAAAAACTGTGAAAAGTGAACACCAAAGAAAGACACGTGTGAACATTACTATGGCAAAACTAACTAAGAATACGTCACGAAAGTTTTAAAGAAGTGTTTAGTGATAATATTTTGACTGAAATTGCTTTTCGAATAGTGAAAATCGGACAGCTTCGTGTGGACCCATAAACTGCTATGCGGACGACAATGTATTGTGGCGACGCAATTATTGAGTGACGTCACGCAGACCCGTGTAGCAGTTGCACCAAAGAACTTCGATCCGCGAGGTGATTTCACACGACATCCCACCACGGAGCGGCCGGCTAAGCGACGCGACTTCGAGACACCAAGCGCAGTCCCGGCACCTAGCGGCCAAACTACAAACTACGCCCGCCTGCAGCGCCACGGAGCGGCCGACGGAGAACTACGACGACTTGCAACAGCAGCGCAACCTCACGCAGCTCCAGCGGCAGTACAATGCCACGCCCACTTCAAACGTCAAAACATCGCAACTCGTGGTAACGTCGGTTGGTGAGTGGAGACGACTGGTTGACATAACATTAAATTGCAATGTGCAGTTTTCGCGGTAAATAAACGTTTGTAAACTGAATTGCGTGTTAGGAAAAGTGCCCAATTGCGGTAATTTCCGAAAAGTTTGTGAAAAATACTCTGAAATTGAGCATACTTATTTATGCATACTGCACTGTCTAAATGATAATTGTACAGATATGCTTATTGTTTCTGGGGGATTTTATATGTATAGATTCTTATAAATGGTATAATTTATCTTATTTAAAACATTTTACATACACTGTGTAGGTGAAAATTGATATGTGAAGTGATTAAGTAATTAAGGTGTAGGGAGCTAGCAACTCTTTTGCTGGTATACCGAGTGGCGACTGGTACACTCCCAGCTGGGTGAGATTTTATTTCTAAATTCAAGTGTCACTCCTCTACCATCTTTCTCTATCCTTAGGTTAGGGAAGTTAGTGAGTAGTAGTTAGGATTGGTAGTGGTCATCCAAGTAATTCAGTCAGGAACCATGTAGTAAATTTGTGGTTGACTTAAAATAAGGATAAATAGTTACTGTTGATGTAGTGTGTGAGGTGTCAAAGAATTAATAAGTTGAAAGCTCAGTTCAGTGTGAGTACATTACAAAGTGAATAGTGCCAGAAGTAATAAAATGAGAACCATATCAGAAAGCGAATGTTTACTTAATGTCGTGGTAAGCTAATTGGTTAAACAAGAATTTGGGTAATCTTATAGAGTTGTTTTATGAGGCATGAAAAGGTCAAACTGTTGTAAGAAAATTGAAGTAATGTATCAGCTTGTAAGTAGATGAACATATAAAGAAACAAATACACAAGGAGATAGTTGTTCGAATAAATGATGTGAAATATGATGAATGGAGAGGCTAAGGAGCCTGAAGTAGTATTTTTATGTGGTTATAGCAGCGAATATGGAGAGTTGATGTAGGTTGAAGATATATATGCAGTTGAAGTTGCTGTTAAGTTGAGGGAGTTATGTCGTAATGATGTATATTGAGTATGAGATGTTTGAAGTATTGAAGTATATGGAGGATTGATGTAGGTTGAAGATATATATTTATTTGCAGTTGAAGTTGGTGTTAAGTTATGTGTAATGAAGAGTGTGGAATATGAGATGTTTGAAATATTGAAGTATGTCATTTAGCACATGAGCAACATCTGTTTGCAAGTTATTTGTAGGTATACATGTTTATCTGAAGTATCCAATTAGCTATCAGAGTCAATTATGGTTATACGTAGGTCAAGCTTTAGAAGCAGGATTCTGGCACTGAATAATCATATAGTGGATTTGAATTAATGTGAATATACCAGGAAATATTGTACCTCTCATCTAAGCTTTCTTGATAACAATTCACATATGGCAGTAATGTTTGGCAAAATGAAATGATCAGTAGTTTAAAATTTTTCATTGGGTGATCACATTAGTTGTAGTGTTGCAAATAATTGTGTAAGACATGCTTAGCGATACAATGTAGCATTTAAAGTTATGGAATCTGTAATGAATAAATTGTGAATTTCTTCCTTAACTTTTATGTGTGTTGGCCAAGTGAGTTATAAATTAGAGTGATAGTAGTATGGACGGCACGAACCCCGCTGAAAGGACGGCATACCAAAGGGGTAGCTGGCATTCAACTAGTTTCTTTTCTTGTCTTTGCTATAGCAAGTTATAACAGATATGTAGTTAATGACTCATACTAACTTTTGAAAGTGAAAAGTTTTTGGAAATTTTTGGTAAGATAAGTTTATAAAAAATATTTACCATGCTATGTTAAGTAAGTAGGATAGATGTTGTGTGTTATTTGGACAATGCCATATTTTTGAGATGTAATAACTTTTTGTAGAATATTATTGTAGAGGCAGCCCACTACCGGAGTCAAGGATTTTCTTGGTGATTGTAATTTCATTACTTATTTGCACTGTGTGTTTTGTTCATATGTAGTGATGTCTAATTTCCTAGCCGATTCTTTTACGCCTGTGGTTTCAAAGAAGTTTTCGAGGGCGGGGATGTAAGGGGTCCGTAGGCCCTTACTATAAGTTTTGCGACAGCACAGGTCGACAGGACAAACAATCGATAGTGTGCGTCGGGTGGTGAGAGCGAGAGCGAGTGTTGAGACAGTAGAGTGGGATCCAGGCTGCGGGCCGGGCCGTGGGGCGGCCGGTGGCCGTAATGCAAGGCCGTACCGACAAAGGGGGTGGCCATCGCCGCGGTTTAACCCCTTTTGTGTTAGAAATATACGGGAAAGTGAACAAGTACAATTACTAGTGTGATTCAGTGATATTCCAGTGCCGATATTTGTATTTTCGCGTCTACCGCACCGGCATTATTTGGATTGCAGTGTTGGATTGCAGTGTTGGATACAGTGATTAAAATTTGCGTGTGACGATAATGAATAACAAAGAGGCCTGTGCTGAGATTAGCCGTTATTAACTCTGTACGACGAAGGCAGTGGCTGTCTCCTTACTTGTGTTTTTGGTGCTGAATAGAGGTTGTTGATTAATGAAGCTGTGTTGTTGTTCTTCTTGGCACCAGACATATCATTATTACAGCATTTGAGAAGGACAAAATGGAATGTAACAACTCTGTAGCAGTCCAATCCGATTGCCAGCCCCATTAGGTACACGGTCACATTAATTAATATCTATTTGGGCTGCTATCAGATCCTGATTGAGCGGGATAAGTCAGTAAGATTAAACCGGAGTGTTACAACTGTCAGAAGATATCAAATAAGACAACTGAGTACAAGTTTCTAAACCACTAAAAAAATGCATTTTAAAGAAAAATTTTCGATATTAATGGATATTGTGAAGATCAGATTAGGAATTGACACATTTGAAGTAGTAGATGCGTTTTGGTATTTGGTGAGCATAATAACTGGTATTGGTCGAAGTAGAGAGGATATAAAATGTAGACTGGTTACGGCAAGAAAACCGTTTCTGAAGAAGAGAAATTTGTTAACATCGATTATAGATTCAAGTGTCAGGAAATCTTTCCTGAAAGTATTTGTATGGAGCGTAGCCATGTACAGAAGTGAAACATGGACAGTAAATAGTTTAGCAAGAAGAGAATAGACACTTTCGAAATGTAGTGCGACAGAATAATGCTGAAGGTTAGATGGGTAGATGACGTAACTAATGACGAGGTACTGAAAACAATTGAAGAGGAATTTGTGGCACAACTTGACTAGAAGAAGGGATCGGTTGGTAGGACACGTTCTGAGGCATCAAGGGATCACCAGTTTAGTATTGGAGGGCAGCGTGGAGGATAAAAATCGCAGAGCGCGACCTAGGCATGAATACACTAAACATATTCAGAAGGATGTAGGTTGCAGTCCCCCCCATGAACCATGGACCTTGCCGTTGGTGGGGAGGCTTGCGTGCCTCAGCGATACAGATAGCCGTACCGTAGGTGCAACCACAACGGAGGGGTATCTGTTGAGAGGCCAGACAAACGTGTGGTTCCTGAAGAGGGGCAGCAGCCTTTTCAGTAGTTGCAAGGGCAACAGTCTGGATGATTGACTGATCTGGCCTTGTAACAATAACCAAAACGGCCTTGCTGTGCTGGTACTGCGAACGGCTGAAAGCAAGGGGAAACTACAGCCGTAATTTTTCCCGAGGGCATGCAGCTTTACTGTATGATTACATGATGATGGCGTCCTCTTGGGTAAAATATTCCGGAGGTAAAATAGTCCCCCATTCAGATCTCCGGGCGGGGACTACTCAAGAGGATGTCGTTATCAGGAGAAAGAAAACTGGCGTTCTACGGATCGGAGTGTGGAATGTCAGATCCCTTAATCGGGCAGGTAGGTTGGAAAATTTAAAAAGGGAAATGGATAGGTTGAAGTTAGATATAGTGGGAATTAGTGAAGTTCGGTGGCAGGAGGAACAAGACTTCTGGTCAGGTGACTACAGGGTTATAAACACAAAATCAAATAGGGGTAATGCAGGAGTAGGTTTAATAATGAATAGGAAAATATGAATGTGGGTAAGCTACTACAAACAGCATAGTGAACGCATTATTGTGGCCAAGATAGATACGAAGCCCACACCTACTACAGTAGTACAAGTTTATATGCCAACTAGCTCTGCAGATGACGAAGAAATTGAAGAAATGTATGATGAAATAAAAGAAATTATTCAGATTGTGAAGGGAGACGAAAATTTAATAGTCATGGGTGACTGGAATTTGAGTGTAGGAAAAGGGAGAGAAGGAAACATAGTAGGTGAATATGGATTGGGGGACAGAAATGAAAGAGGAAGCCGCCTTGTAGAATTTTGCACAGAGCACAACATAATCATAACTAACACTTGGTTTAAGAATCATGAAAGAAGGTTGTATACATGGAAGAACCCTGGAGATACTAAAAGGTATCAGATAGATTATATAATGGTAAGACAGAGATTTAGGAACCAGGTTTTAAATTGTAAGACATTTCCAGGGGCAGATGTGGACTCTGACCACAATCTATTGGTTATGACCTGTAGATTAAAACTGAAGAAACTGCAAAAAGGTGGGAATTTAAGGAGATGGGACCTGGATAAACTAAAAGAACCAGAGGTTGTACAGAGATTCAGGGAGAGCATAAGGGAGCAATTGACAGGAATGGGGGAAATAAATACAGTAGAAGAAGAATGGGTAGCTTTGAGGGATGAAGTAGTGAAGGCAGCAGAGGATCAAGTAGGTAAAAAGACGAGGGCTAGTAGAAATCCTTGGGTAACAGAAGAAATACTGAATTTAATTGATGAAAGGAGAAAATATAAAAATGCAGTAAGTGAAACAGGCAAAAAGGAATACAAACGTCTCAAAAATGAGATCGACAGGAAGTGCAAAATGGCTAAGCAGGGATGGCTAGAGGACAAATGTAAGGATGTAGAGGCCTATCTCACTAGGGGTAAGATAGATACCGCCTACAGGAAAATTAAAGAGGCCTTTGGAGATAAGAGAACGACTTGTATGAATATCAAGAGCTCAGATGGAAACCCAGTTCTAAGCAAAGAAGGGAAAGCAGAAAGGTGGAAGGAGTATATAGAGGGTCTATACAAGGGCGATGTACTTGAGGACAATATTATGGAAATGGAAGAGGATGTAGATGAAGATGAAATGGGAGATATGATACTGCGTGAAGAGGTTGACAGAGCACTGAAAGACCTGAGTCGAAACAAGGTCCCCGGAGTAGACAATATTCCATTGGAACTACTGACGGCCGTGGGAGAGCCAGTCCTGACAAAACTCTACCATCTGGTGAGCAAGATGTATGAAACAGGCGAAATACCCTCAGACTTCAAGAAGAATATAATAATTCCAATCCCAAAGAAAGCAGGTGTTGACAGATGTGAAAATTACCGAACTATCAGCTTAATAAGTCACAGCTGCAAAATACTAACACGAATTCTTTACAGACGAATGGAAAAACTAGTAGAAGCCAACCTCGGGGAAGATCAGTTTGGATTCCGTAGAAACACTGGAACACGTGAGGCAATACTGACCTTACGACTTATCTTAGAAGAAAGATTAAGGAAAGGCAAACCTACGTTTCTAGCATTTGTAGACTTAGAGAAAGCTTTTGACAATGTTGACTGGAATACTCTCTTTCAAATTCTAAAGGTGGCAGGGGTAAAATACAGGGAGCGAAAGGCTATTTACAATTTGTACAGAAACCAGATGGCAGTTATAAGAGTCGAGGGACATGAAAGGGAAGCAGTGGTTGGGAAGGGAGTAAGACAGGGTTGAAGCCTCTCCCCGATGTTGTTCAATCTGTATATTGAGCAAGCAGTAAAGGAAACAAAAGAAAAATTCGGAGTAGGTATTAAAATTCATGGAGAAGAAATAAAAACTTTGAGGTTCGCCGATGACATTGTAATTCTGTCAGAGACAGCAAAGGACTTGGAAGAGCAGTTGAATGGAATGGACAGTGTCTTGAAAGGAGGATATAAGATGAACATCAACAAAAGCAAAACAAGGATAATGGAATGTAGTCTAATTAAGTCGGGCGATGCTGAGGGAATTAGATTAGGAAATGAGGCACTTAAAGTAGTAAAGGAGTTTTGCTATTTGGGGAGCAAAATAACTGATGATGGTCGAAGTAGAGAGGATATAAAATGTAGGCTGGCAATGGCAAGGAAAGCGTTTCTGAAGAAGAGAAATTTGTTAACATCGAGTATAGATTTAAGTGTCAGGAAGTCATTTCTGAAAGTATTCGTATGGAGTGTAGCCATGTATGGAAGTGAAACATGGACGATAAATAGTTTGGACAAGAAGAGAATAGAAGCTTTTGAAATGTGGTGCTACAGAAGAATGCTGAAGATTAGATGGGTAGATCACATAACTAATGAGGAAGTATTGAATAGAATTGGGGAGAAGAGAAGTTTGTGGCACAACTTGACCAGAAGAAGGGATCGGTTGGTAGGACATGTTCTGAGGCATCAAGGGATCACCAATTTAGTATTGGAGGGCAGCGTGGAGGGTAAAAATCGTAGAGGGAGACCAAGAGATGAATACACTAAGCAGATTCAGAAGGATGTAGGTTGCAGTAGGTACTGGGAGATGAAAAAGCTTGCACAGGATAGGGTAGCATGCAGAGTTGCATGAAACCAGTCTCTGGACTCAAGACCACAACAACAACAACAACTACCACAACAACAATGGCTATTAATGCTTGATGTTCTACCTCTTTAGATTTTCTCCCTAATGTCCTCAGGATTCGACAGCTCTGCACGGGGAAGGTTGGTATGTGTGTTCGCTTACATAATTCGTTAAATAAACCTTGTGAGATTATATTTGTCGATGCACATGCATCCAGTAAATCGTGGGTATCTAAATCAGCAATCCTGTCAGCAGCACTACTGTTCAAAACAAAGAGTAGTTTTGAACGATAGTGGTGCTGACAAGATGACCCTTGCATATGCGGTTACTTATGCATATTTGACGATGCTGGTTCTAATTCTGTGTTTAACGTTTGACGATGCCAGTATGGTTGCAGTACATGTCTTTTTATAAAACAGATCTGAAGATGATCATTTTAGACTTATAGTCTCATGACAAAAAAACTTTTGACTACAGCCGTACTGTGGCATCTCTGCCGAAAGATCTCTAAGCTTGCGCGCGCACAAGTGGTTTGGATCACACTGTTCGTCATACGTTGTAGAAAGTGGAGCTCTGTGGCAGACCACCCCTACATGTCCACATGCTGAGTCAACTATATCGACAATTACGATTGCAGTCTGCACGATTTTTGCTAGACTAGGTCTACGTCGTCTCCACAGACGCCGACATCGAAGTGGACAGTGGCTCGAAACGTGCAGCGCGCCACGGACGCAGGCTGGTGGCAGCAGCATTGCGCTGGTGGAGACATTCTGCTGCGCATGCGTGGGACCTGAGGTAGGAATCGAAGACACACTGACAGATGCGAACGACCTGCATCCCTTCGTGCTCGATGTCTTCCCTGACGACTGCGTCATCTTTCAGTGGTATAACTGTCCGTGGCTCGTAGCCAGAGCCGTGCTACAGCTGTTTGAGAATCGTTATAGTGAACCTACGTTGGCATCCCGGCGACCACATAAGCCTGATGTAAGTCCTATGGAACCCGTCTGGGTCGCTATCGTGTGCCATCACCACGTATGCTAATCGGTGGCTCGTTATTTACGCGAATTGCATGACCCACATCTACTTCTGTACTCCGCAAAACCCTCGTGAAATGCATGGCAGAGGACACCTCACACTGTACCACTTATTTGGGTTTCTTCCTGTTTCATTCGGGTGTGCAGCGCTGGAAGAACGACCGTTTGAATTCCTGTGTGCGTGCAGTAATTATTCTTACCTTATCCTCACTGTCCCTATGTGAACCATACATAGGGGGTGTAGTATATTCGTAGAGTAATTATTTGAAGCAGGTTCTTGAAACTTTGTTAAGAGACTTTCGCAAGATAGTCTACGTGTGTCTTCAAGAATCTGCCGGTCTAGTTCATTCAGTATTTCTGTGACACCACCCTACAGATTGTTTATATGGCCATTGGTGCTGCCCTTTTCCGTGTACGTGCAATATCCCCTGTTAGTCCTATATGCTTCGGATGCCACACACTTGAGCAACACTCTAGAACCAGTCGAACGAGTGACTGGTAAGCATCTCCTTTGTAGACTGACTGCACTTCCTCACAATTCTACCAATAAACCGAAGTCTACCACCTGCTTTACCCATGACTGAACCTATGTCATCATTCTATTTAATATTCCTGGAAAGTGTTACCCCCAGGTATTTGAATGAGTTGGCCAATTCCAAAAGTGACTCATTGATATTATAGTCGCAGGATAATTTTTTATTTTTCGTTCTGTGAAATGCAAAATTTTACATTTCTGAACATTTAGAGCGAATTGATAATCTTTGCTCAACTTTGAAATCTTATCGAGATGTGGCTGAATATTTTTGCACCTTCTTTCAGACAGTACTCATTACAGATAACTGCATCATCTGTAAAAATTCTGAGGTTACCATTAATATTGTCCGCAAGGTGATTGATATACGATATGAACAACAAGAGTCCGAACACAGTTCCTTGGGGAACACCCTAAGTTTCCTGTGCGTAGACATCTAATGCCACATATATCCTTAAACCTACCAACAAACTGTCGGATCCCTGATACACAGAATCAGTAATTTATTTCGTTCGAAAAGGTGGACAAAGAAGCCATTGAGGCGGTGGTCTTGTTTTGGTTCATCAATGTCTGCGCTGCATACTTAAGCAATGCGATGTAAACTCGAGCACAACTTCACAACTTAAACTGCAAAACAAAAATGACCAAAACAAACATATCAAATGGAGTACGAATACGTTAAATGGAGACTTCTCTGTATAGCCACATGTATTTCTGTAACCTATAAAAACCGGACACCCGTATGAAATGTTCTCTTCAGATGGTTCAAATGGCTCTGAGCGCTATGAGACTTAACTTCTGAGGTCATCAGTCGCCCAGAACTTAGAACTAATTAAACCTAACTAACCTAAGGACATCACACACATCCATGCCGGAGGCAGGATTCGAACCTTAGACCATAGCGGTCGCTCGGCTCCAGACTGTGGCGCCTAGAACCGCACGGCCACTCCAGTCGGCTGTTCTCTTCACCTTTGTTTATATCAGCACCGCCTGAACTACACTCCTGGAAATTGAAATAAGAACACCGTGAATTCATTGTCCCAGGAAGGGGAAACTTTATTGACACATTCCTGGGGTCAGATACATCACATGATCACACTGACAGAACCACAGGCACATAGACACAGGCAACAGAGCATACACAATGTCGGCACAAGTACAGTGTATATCCACCTTTCGCAGCAATGCAGGCTGCTATTCTCCCATGGAGACGATCGTAGAGATGCTGGATGTAGTCCTGTGGAACGGCTTGCCATGCCATTTCCACCTGGCGCCTCAGTTGGACCAGCGTTCGTGCTGGACGTGCAGACCGCGTGAGACGACGCTTCATCCAGTCCCAAACATGCTCAATGGTGGACAGATCCGGAGATCTTGCTGGCCAGGGTAGTTGACTTACACCTTCTAGAACACGTTGGGTGGCACGGGATACATGCGGACGTGCATTGTCCTGTTGGAACAGCAAGTTCCCTTGCCGGTCTAGGAATGGTAGAACGATGGGTTCGATGACGGTTTGGATGTACCGTGCACTATTCAGTCTCCCCTCGACGATCACCAGTGGTGTACGGCCAGTGTAGGAGATCGCTCCCCACACCATGATGTCGGGTGTTGGCCCTGTGTGCCTCGGTCGTATGCAGTCCTGATTGTGGCGCTCACCTGCACAGCGCCAAACACGCATAGGACCATCGTTGGCACCAAGTGAGAAGCGACTCTCATCGCTGCAGACGACACGTCTCCATTCGTCCCTCCATTCACGCCTGTCGCGACACCACTGGAGGCGGGCTGCACGATGTTGGGGCGTGAGCGGAAGACGGCCTAACGGTGTGCGGGACCGTAGCCCAGCTTCATGGAGACGGTTGCGAATGGTCCTCGCCGATACCCCAGGAGCAACAGTGTCCCTAATTTGCGGGGAAGTGGCGGTGTGGTCCCCTACGGCACTGCGTAGGATCCTACGGTCTTGGCGTGCATCCGTGCATCGCTGCGGTCCGGTCCCAGGTCGACGGGCACGTGCACCTTCCGCCGACCACTGGCGACAACATCGATGTACTGTGGAGACCTCACGCCCCACGTGTTGAGCAATTCGGCGGTACGTCCACCCACTATACGCCCTCGCTCAAAGTCCGTCAACTGCACATACGGTTCACGTCCACGCTGTCGCGGCATGCTACCAGTGTTAAAGACAGCGATGGAGCTCCGTATGCCACGGCAAACTGGCTGACACTGACGGCGGCGGTGCACAAATGCTGCGCAGCTAGCGCCATTCGACGGCCAACACCGCGGTTCCTTGTGTGTCCGCTGTGCCGTGCGTGTGATCATTGCTTTTACAGCCCTCTCGCAGTGTCCGGAGCAAGTATGGTGGGTGTGACACACCGGTGTCAATGTGTTCTTTTTTCCATTTCCAGGAGTGTATTTGCTATTCTTATTTAATGACGCTGTATAGTTTACAGGAGAATACCAATCGATAACAGACTGTTTGGATGTAAGTGGTATTACAGGCTTTTAGAAGACGTTAATTGATGTTGCTAAAAAGTACCACGTGGAAATGTCTAAGGCAACATTTAAAAAAAAATTATGCAGAATGAAAAATTGTCAAAAACGAAACTTAATCATCTAATCGAGTGCATAAAACGCTGAAAGGAATGGAAGCAGTTTTTCTGAATCGAGGAAAATGGTGGAAGCTGAACATTCTGAGCAGAGAAATGCAGATCTTTGGCGACAGAGTCCATCACTGCTGTATCGACGTACGGTGGATTGGTGTTGTTTGGTGGGAGGTGAGTGGCGTCTTTTAAGAGAGAGCTGGAGACTGGATTGTACGGACTGGTTCTAACGGGCCAGAAATCTTTTGACGCGCCGCAGAGAAGCTACCAACTATGTACGTTATGTAGCGACAAAGACAAGTTTCAACTCTCGTTGAATATTTCGCAATTACATGAAACACAGGAGGTTTTTGTTGTTGTTGTTGTTGTTGTGGTCTTCAGTCCAGAGAGCAGCTCTCCATGGTACTCTATCCTGTGCAAGGTTGTCCATCTCCGAGTAACTACTACAACCTCATTCTTTCTCAATCTGTTTAGTGTATTCGTGCCTCGGTTTCCCTCTACCTTTTTTACCCTCCACACTTCCCTCCAATACTAAACTGATGACCTCTTGATGCCTCAGCCGGCCGGGATGGCCGAGCGGTTCTAGGCGCTACAGTCTGGAACCGCGCGACCGCTACGGTCGCGGGTTCGAATACTGCTTCGGCCATGGATGTGTGTGATATCCTTATGTTAGTTACGTTTAAATAGTTCTAAGGTCTAGAGGACTGATGACCTCAGAAGTTAAGTCCCATAGTGCTCAGAGCCTTTTGAAACATTTTGATGCCTCAGGAGTCCTACCAACCGATCGCTTCTTCTAGTCAAATTGTGCAACAAATTCATCTTCTCCTCAATTCTGTTCAGTACCTCCTCATTATTTGCGTGATCTACCCATCTAATCTTCAGCATTCTTCTATAGCGCCGCAATTCGAAAGCTTCTATCCTTGTCTTAACTATTTATTGTCCATTTTTCACTTCCTTGCATGGCTACACTCCATGCAAAAACTATCAGAAAAAGCTTCCTGACCCTTAAATCTATAGTCGATGTTAACAAATTTCTCATTTTCAGAATTTACCATAAGCAATGTACATTTTGTATCCTCTCTACTTCGACCATCACCAGTTATTTTGCTCCCCAAATAGAAAAACGCATCTACTACTTTAAGTGTCTCATATCCTAACCTAATTCTGTCAACATCACCTAGTTTAATTCGACTGCATTCCATTATCTTCGTCTTGCTTTTGTTGATATTCATCTTATATCCTCCCTTCAAGACACTGTCCATTCAGTTCAACTGCTCTTCCAGGTCCTTTGCTGTCTCTGACAGAATTACAATGTCATCGGCAAACCCCAAGGTTTTTATTTCTTCTCCATGGATTTTAATTCCTACTCCCAATTTTTCTTTTGCGTCCTTTACTGCTTGCTCAGTATACAGATAGAATAACATAAGGCATAGGCTAAAACCCTGCCGCGCTCCCTTCCCAACCACTGCTTCCCTTTTGTACCCCTCGACTCTTATGACTGTCATCTTGTTTCTGTACGAATTGTAAATACTCTTTTGATCCCTGTATGTGACCCCTGCCACATACAGAATTTGAAAGAGAGTATTCCAGTCAACATTGTCAAAAGCTTTCACCAAATCTACAAATGCTAGGAACGTAGGTAATCTATCTTCTGAGATAAGTCGTAGGGTCAGTACTGCCTCACGTGTTCCAACATTTCTACGGAATCCAAACTGATAGTCCCCAAGGTCAACTTCTACCTGTTTTTCCATTCATCTGTAAAGAATTCGTGTTAGTATTTGAAGCCATGACTTATTAAGCGCCGGGCAGTGTGGCCACGCGGTTAAAGGCACTTCAGTCTGGAACCGCGCGACCGCTACGGTCGCAGCTTCGAATCCTGCCTCGGGCATGGATGTGTGTCATGTCCTTAGGTTAGTTAGGTTTAAGTAGTTCTAAGTTCTAGGGGACTGATGACCTCAGATGTTAAGTCCCATCGTGCTCAGAGCCATTTGAACCATTTTTGAACTTATTAAGCTGGTAGTTCGGTAATTTTTACACCTGTCAACACTTGTTTTTTTTTTGGGACTGGAATTACTATATTCTTCTTGAAGTCTGAACAAAGGAAGAAACAGCATTAAATCCTACCATTCTACTAACTCCTGTTGTATCTGAACAAATCTGCGGTCAGCACTGTCATAGGATATGAATGGAAACATACGGATTTATGGCGATTTTAAAGTAAAGCTAAGGCGAAAATGTTGTCCTTTTTCTTGAGAGCTTTATAGCCTGAGGATAAAAATATATTAATTTTTCGGAACCGCGTGACTCCTACGGTCGCAGGTTGGAATCCTGCCTCGGGCATGGATGTGTGTGATGTCCTTAGGTTAGTTAGGTTTAAGTAGTTCTAAATTCTAGGGGACTGATGACCTCAGATGTTGAGTCCCACAGTGCTCAGAGCCATTTGAACCATTTGACTCAGAAAATGAAGCTGTTTTGAAGAGCATGTGCTACATTGCTGTGAAGAGAGTCGCCTTACTTGTTTGATGGGGATCGTTTTTGTAGACATTCCGTCCACTTAAATCCCTCTTATAGTAACACTGTAAAAACGCTGTTGACAGTGTAACAATCATAACAACTACTGTTGACATCAGATTGCTGGTCTGTGACAAGGATCGACTGTCTCCTTCGTCACAAGTCCTTCACATTTGCCGCTAATTCCATCTTCAGACACCTGCAGAAACTGTACTACTCCGCCCAGCGACAAGCCATTGGCTGCAGTATTTTCAATGTTTTCCAGCAATAAATTAATTTTCGATTTTTTTGTGATTTTGCGTGTGAATATATCAACTTTAAAACGAGATAAAGGCGATTATGCGGCCATGATTTAGATTTTATGGAGTGATGTTAGTAGTATAATGTTGGTGGCCACATTTCTTGGACAGAAATGAGACATAAGAGATCGCACTCACTCAATGCTTTCTGTTGCAGGGCAGGACAGATTACGTGATCCAGTGCGATAAATAAAATACACCTGTATAGGTTCTGGGTTTTCCCTTAATTGTGTGTGGCCACGCAAGCATCCAGGGCATCGTGTTTACAAAGGGTCCATGGCGCCCCGTTGTCGATGGACCGCTTACAGACAATGAGAATAAATAAACTGAAGCTATTATTGTGACGTGGCTATGTAAGCAGTAAGCTCGTTACCCTAGCGCACCTGCGTAATCCACGATACGTGTCTCTGATAAACCCACTGGGTTGCGGCCTAACCGTGTATCTCGAGCACGAAATGATATCAGGACTGGGAACTTAATCTCTTTCTATCACCGTATAGATCATATGTACCCTACTGGTCATTAAAATTCTACACCACGAAGATGACGTGCTACAGACGCGAAATTTAGCGGACAGGAAGAAGATGCGGTGATATGCAAATGATTAGCTTTTCAGAGCATTCACACAAGGTTGGCGCCGGTGGAGACACCTACAGCGTGCTGACATGAAGAAAGTTTCCAACCGATTTCTCATACAGAAACAGCAGTTGACCAGCGCTGTCTGCTGAAACGTTGTTGCGATGCCTCGTGTAAGGAGGAGAAATGCGTAACATTACGTTTCCGACTTTGATAAAGGTTGGATTGTAGCCCCACGCGATTGCGGTTTATCGCATCGCGACATTGCTGCTCGCGTTTGTCGCGATCCAATGACTGTTAGCAGAATATGGAATCGGTGGGTTCAGGAGGGTAGTACGGAACGCCGTGCTGGATCCCAACGGCCTCGTATCACTAGCAGTCGAGATGACAGGCATCTTATCCGCATGGCTGTAACGGACCGTGCAGCCACGTCTCGATCCCTGAGTCAACAGATGGGGACGTATGCAAGACGACAACCATCTGCACGAACAGTTCGACGACGTTTGCAGCAGCATGGACTATCAGCTCGAAGACCGTGGCTGCGGTTACCCTTGACGCTGCATCACAGACAGGAGCACCTGCGATGGTGTACTGAATGACGAACCTCGGTGCACGAATGGCAAAACGTAATTTTTTCGGATGAATCCAGGTTCTGTTTACAGCATCGTGATGGTCGCATCCATGACGTCGCGGTGAACGCACATTGGAAGCGTGTATTCACCGCCATGCTGGCGTATCACCCACCGTGATGGTATGGGGTGCCATTGGTTACACGTCTCGGTCACCTCTTGTTTCCAGTGACGGCAGTTTGAACAGTGGACGTAACATTTCAGATGTGTTATGACTCGTGGCTCTACCCTTCATTCGAAACCCTACATTTCAGCAGGATAATGCACGACCGCATGTTGCAGGTCCTGTACAGGCCTTTCTGCATACAGAAAATGTACGACTGCTCCCCTGACCACCTGAGTCTCCAGATCTCTCACCAATTGAAAACGTCTGGTCAATGGTGGTCGAGCAACTGGCTCGTCACAATACGCCAGTCACTACTCTTGATGAACTGTGGTATCGTTTTGAAGTTGCATGGGCAGCTGTACCTGTACACGCCGTTCAAGCTCTGTTTGACTCAATGCCCAGGCGTATCAAGGCCGTTATTACGGCCCGAGGTGGTTGTTATTGGTACTGATTTCTCATTATCTATGCACACAAACTGCGTGAATATGTAATCACATGTCAGTTCTAGTATAATATATTTGTCCCATGAATACCCGTATATCATCTGCATTTCCTCTGGCGTAGCAATTTTAATGGCCAGTAGTGTATATCTTATTTACTCGTTTAATCGTCACAAGTACTGCGAAATATGATACATTTCTTATCACAAAGCACAGTTTAGGGCGTTACCGTGGAATCAAGATGTGGTAGCCACAAAAACCATCGACCCTCTTAGGAGGAAAACTAGAAAAAAAAGACGTGTTCCATTAACGGGCAAGAATTGTGTGTCCCTTTAAACGTGGCTTTTAATGCTACACCGCTTATCACTTTCACTATATATACACATAAACACACGCATATAATATATATTGTCATGTAGAAGAAGGTGTAATTAAATAAATGACGACCACTAACTTCATTTAACGAAGGTATATTCAGCACTTGGACATACAAGGGCGCCAAGCGAACTGCCTCCGGCCACAACACATACAGTATATATACAGCTATAGAACACTGCTGTACAATCATTCTTCATATTTATGGATACTTCTAGAATGTACTGGAACGGAATACAGAAAACAAAATTGTACAGTACAGGCTTTTTTTTTTTTTGTACAGGTGAGTACTGAAGTCACGACCCTCCATGCAAAAGTTCAGTATTATAACCACTACACCACGGTGCCATCCCGCTTCTTCTGCGACAGATCGTGAACAGCTTCTCGGTGTTGCGTCGTCCTAGTCCGGGAACGAGTCCGCGGTCCGCTGACTTATACTCGCCCTCGCGGTGGTCTTCTTAGAACTTCTTTCGTCGCTACGCTCTTCGTCACCTTCCCGCTTGTTGCTGTTCCTGGGTGAACTATAGTTATTGCCATATTCGCTTCTAAATCCATAACCGGTTCTTTGTTGAAATCTACAGTCGTTTCTTGATGCGAAGTTATCACTTGGTTCGTAATTATTGTTTCTTCATACTGTGTCTTGTGGATTCCACTGCTTTTTGCTTTCTTTTTCACGTGCGCTTCGTCTTTTTATTGCGTCATCTTCCGAAAATATGAACTCTGGTTCCCTTAGAATACCTTTAAATGCTTCAATGTCATTGCCTCCGCGACCTACTAATGATTGCTGGTATTTCAATGGTAACTTCATCGCGCATAATTTAATCAACCCTCCGTCACTGTATGGTACATTTAAGCATTGATTTTTCGTTGTCATTACTTCGAAAAATTTCACGGGACTCTTCTCTCCTGAATTTTCAAAATATGGGTTCTGTAATAATTCGTACTTCACTCTGTTCTGTGCTTCGCTGGACCAATATCGTGAGAGAAAATTCTCTCTGAAATCTTCGTACGATCGGCATGTCGCTGCAACATTCTGCATGGTTTCTGCGACTGTTCCTGACATGTGTGCACATATAAAGTCTAATTTGTGTGCTAGCGTCCAGTGTTCTGGTAATCCTACTCGGAATTGATCAATAAAAGTTCGTGGATGTAATGAGTTTCCTTCTCGAAAGTGTTGAAGTTTTCTGACTGTGAGGAAATGATCGTTGTCGTACTTCGTCATAGTTCCATATGAAATTCGCGATTCTTCGCCACTTTTGTTTCTGATCATTTCTCCCGTCGTTCTTTCCGGTTGTAGTAGATCCATTGGATATTGTCCACTGTAACTTTCGCCTACCCTTGCGTAATATCGTTGAAGTGGTACGCATAATTTTCTTCCATCGGTTGTGAACGTGTAGCTGAATGCATTTCACTGTACTCTTCGCGACCTGGCTTTCCATTGTCACGTATTGGTTGGGTATCTTGTCTGGCTAACCTTGCCGCTTCCTTGCACGATCCAAACTATCTTGAAACATACATTTGTGGTTCCGCATCTGTTTGTGGTGCCGTTTATTCATCAAGAATTTCGAAACGTGTTTGTTGTGGTGCTGGCTGTCTGATTTCACGTATGTCATTTTCCGCCTGTGATTGGAATCCAAAATGCATGATATCTTCGTTAATTGCTTGTTTTTCCGGTGCTGTTACAGATACGGATGTGGTTGCAGACTCAGCGCTTGTTCGATCTTGTTCACTACGCTCTTTGATGGTTTGCAACAACTCTGTTCGCAATTTCTGAAATGGTTGCTTCGTTTGCGCTTCTATTTTGACTATGCAGTTATCATATCTTTTCAGCGCTGCTTTTGTGATACGTTTGTGTAACACACTGTTTTCAACAATTTCACGCGCTGTACCTGCTGCTTGTCTAGTAATTACGTTTATCTGTTTCTCTAGTTTCTTGACTTCTCCCTGGGTGTTGTTACGTAATGTTTTGATCTCGTCCTGAATGTCATTACCCAATGTTTGTGCGTCCGCTTGTACCTTGTCAATGTCTGTTCTCAATTGATTGTGACCTGATATTAAGTTTCCAATCACTTCTCGAGATTCTTTTGCCTCGTCTTCGATATGAGTTAGGTGTAACTGACTTTTTTTGTTTTGTTCTTTAATCTCACGCATTTGTCTAGTGGTTTCTGCAATTTGTTTCGTCGTTTCTGCATTCTGAATTTTAATTTGGTTCACAATTTCTTTATTTTGTCTTGTCATGGTTTCCGTCATTTGTTGTAATAATTCTGCCAGATTGGTGGGTCCTATTGCGTTTTCTTCCGACGTCCTACGCTCTGTGTTTTCACCCAAGTGTTGGTTCGCAACCGATTGCATTGAACTGTGCGGTGGCACGTTTCTGCTCGAATTCCTTGTACTTTGTGGTGAGGGAGCTCTGATTACTTGTACTATGGGTTCTACGTAGTCAAGACGCAAGTTAGAATCCTCATCGGCTGTCTCTCTACTTTCCTGCTCCTCTGTCGTATGCTGACTTATGTTTTCTATGCCTTAACGTACATTATCCTCGTTATGGTGCGTTATCTGTCATATTTCTCGCGATACTGCATCGTCTGTTGTACTGTCCTCTATTCTCTGTCAGTCTTCATGCTGGGTCTCTGCCTCAATTAGGTCAATGTCTAGATCTGACATTGCTAATCTTTCCAAATCCCTTATTTTCTGTTTCAAAAGCAATTCACGCGCCCTACTTCGCGTCAACATGCGCTCATTCGATCTCACGCGTTTCATAAACTTTTTGCACACACGACTTGACAATCCATTCACTAACTTGTTGGGCCAGAACTAACTTGTAAACGATGTATCCGCCACCTGTACGCTTGCATTGGAGAGAAAACTTAATTCTAACAATATTAAAATTCATAACTTAATTATGCTATTGTCTCTGCTAGAATGTCTCACGTTCTATTGAAAATTTTCTTACTATCTATCGCTGCAGCTACTGTTTTCGACTATTTATAACTTTAGGAAAAAAAAATTTTGTAAATATATTTTTCAACAATATATTTCTCTGACCTAGTTAGGCATGTGGTCGACCTTCAATCATGGTATTTTACCATCCTGGCAGGGTCGCCAGTGTCTAACATTCTGCGTGGTGTCTGTTTGTTCTAAGCTGTGTCTCCCTACCACTTTCGCCTAACGACGCTCTCAGGGTGTTTTTTAGGGAATTGACTAGTTTGAACCTGGGACCTGTTGCTGGTAAGGAGACGCCAGACCACACATGACATGTAGAGTTCAGAAGAGTTCAGTGAGACTAGCGATGATATAGCCAAATACTTAATGATTTCAGCATCAGCTCCACTGCACTCCCTGTAAAAGAATCTTAATACTAACTAAATTTAGTGGAAGGGGTTCAAGGCTTTCCTATTTTTAGTTATCTGGTAAAATAACGTCGAAAAAGCAGTTAAGTTTACCATTGGAAATTTTATTCTACTCACAAAACATTCTTTATAAATTGCACTATTGATAAAAGGAAATATTTTAATACAGGATGATAAAAACCAACTCCGTTCAACAAAAATGTGAACGAATATTCCCTGAGTGGGTTTCCAAGTTCTACAATGGATCGAAGGATGACCTATGCCATATCACATCTATAATCTAGGTTTAAATTAAGTTTCACAAAAGAGAAAACTATCAAAATGGTCTACAGTGACCCTAAATTTTCCTTAATTACTTATCTAACTTGTCGTGAATTACAGTGGCTGTCGTGGCTTCTCAATAATAATATAACAGAAAAATCATCGCGTTTCAGATTTTAACTTACGTAGCAAATGTGAATACCATGAGCTTCAATTGACGATCGACACTAGTATTATGTAAAAAGGGGATGTAACAGATGAGACTTCTGCATTTCTGAGTGAAGCCTTATGCGCTCAAAAATGCGGCATCGTGGGCGTTCATTACCTTGTCGGTGTTTGTCAGGGGGCGGCGGGTGGCACAGTTCCACGCACCTCGCCGTCTCGGAAGCAACTCACCTTAGTACAATTTACCGAAGTTGGTTTAAAAAAACCTATCTGGCTGTGTTTTCATCTGACTAATCAGGGTCTCAATGTTAACCTTAAGCTCTGCCTACAAAAATTCTGTCTATCCAATGAGAAATGTTATACTTTTCGTGGTAGGGCAATGTTTTTAACGTTTACAACGTAACAGAACGCGAAAAAGTCTCACGCTAAAAGTTGCAGCTGCTGTGGCCCTTTTAGTGTTATCGTAAGATCTATACTGTTCTTCTGGAGGGCTCTATCTTTTAACATGGGCTGGGGGGTGGTCCTGGTGGTTTGCTGGCGACGTGGGTGTCCGTCCTTATCTTAGGGCCTTCTAGCTTAACATGGTTCTGCTCTCGGCTTCTGTTCTCGTTTCTTCCCTCGGAACTGCGTCTGTTCCACGATGGAAAGGTATGACATGCATTTAGGCATTCTAGCGTTCTTGTGTTAGTCTGTGGTATTCCATTTGCTCACTCATTGATCGTATTACTTCGGTAAATTTAATGTCAGATTTATTCGGAGCTATGCGACATACTGCCGGATTTGCTTATCATGTCAGGGTTTTCATGGAAGTTGTGGGATTTGCCTGACACCTTACAATGGATCACTTTATGCAGTGTAGATTGTCATTAGAACTGTGACTTTCACTGGAGCCAGAGGATTGAATCATCAGACATTTCAGGAATTTCTCAGAAGTTCGGATGCAGATTATGGGGATATCCAGTATTTTACGGAAGAAAGGTGCACAGTGAAAGACAGAGGTAAAAATATTTTATACCGTAATTAATTACATCAAATCGTTCATGATATCGAAAGAAAAATCTGTTCCAGAACTTTATCATGCACACTGGGTTGCATATTTAGCACTTCTGGTAGATTTCAATGCTCATTTCAGTGACCCAAACAGCCGTCTCCTAAGCAGAATCCTACATATCAGTACAATGCTTCAAAAAATAAACGCACTCCAAATGAAACTGATGTCATGGCAAGCGTAACCAATGCAGGCAACTCTTTTTTCAGTTTAACACGCTGGCCGAACTTAATACTTAAGATCGCATCATATTCAGAGACATACTTCTCGGTTTGATGGAAGAATTTGAAAATCGATTTCAGGATTTAAATTTTTGTCTCGCATCCAGCTAAAGATAAGTTTGATCATTTATCTTTGCTTGCAAATCACACCTGCCCAGAGACAGATACGTTTTGATGCAGGGTCATGCGATATCTAAGTCACCCCTGTTTAAAAACACGTATGTCTGTAAACAGTTATTTTCAAGATTAAAGAATAGAAGAGTTAAAATAGAACCAAAACCTGTGACGAACACCTTGACAACACCCTAAAAATTGCAGCCACGTCGATCAAACCTGACATTGATACATTATTTTTCCAAATTCAAAGTCAAATTTTATATTAATTCTATCATTTGTGATTAATTTCCTATACTCCACCCTAGACCATAAAGATATCAACAATGGCCGATATCTAACAGAAGCCTCATAGTGTTCTCTGTTAATTATCACCAGGTAAATCATAAAGCCATATTGGAGTGCTCTGTGATTTCTGGCGCTTTTGGGGACATAATTTTACAAGTTCGCTTTGACAACACAAGTGTAGACGAGCTCCGTGAAATCGGCAATTCTGTGCTGTGAGCTCATACACTCCATCAGAGTAACCAGTGAGGCTGAGGAGAAAAGTGTTGTGAAAATTTGAGGAAAAGACAGCGTAATATGTCAGGGGGCCTCAATTGCAGTGTGTTTCAGTACTTTTAACAAGAGTGTCCTACTGGACCAATGCCGAACTTCAGGGAAGAGAGTATGGTAAGGCATTCAGCCATGTAATCCACCTCAGTGTGTCCTCACATGTTGTATACCATTAAAGATTGTCTAGTTTCATCTGTGTCCCACAGTATATAGCTAAAAAAACAGGCATGTTTCAATGGCCAGAACATAAGCAAGGGGCTTGAATATTAGTGCGAAAAGTCACTTCTGGCTGGCACTCATTGCACAGATATAGAACAAATATCTACTAGAAAGTAAATGTTATAACTTCACCCCATGTCAAAATCCGGAAAGTAATAAAATTTGAGAGGCTTGACCCAGATTATTCAGTTCATGTTTACAGCTTGGGTGTAGATAAAAGCAAGCTAGATGACAAAGAGAACACTGTGTGAAAAGTAGTCAAGCAGAAAGTAAATGGACACCTCCAACACAGACAATTACTGTTGCAGACACACAGATTTCTTGCTATTCTCCAAGGGTGAGAAGCAACACTAAGTCTGGATCAAGATCATGTCCCACCAACTTTCTTCCCAATTGTCGAAACGTCATGGTTCACAGTAGTTTTCCCATAGATGTCTGCTCTTCTACTGAGAGCACGTATCTCATCGATAACTCCAGTCAGGAGCAATATGTGTGAGATCATACTGAGAATAAAAAGTTCTTCATGTTTAAGAATGCCCATTACTGGGGGCGCTGCCTCTTTATCGTACATGCTGACTTTAAGTCTTTACTACTTCCTTTGGCGAGTTGTGAAGGTGATAGCACTGCCTCTCATTCCACCTTCACTGAACAGCACATACCGTATGCAGTGGTGTATCAAGTTGTATGCTCATATAACTCTAATCTCCATCAAATCAAATCATACACCAGAGGTAACCCTGCGAGATGGTTGCTGCGTGAGCTTCAAAAATTTGTATGGTACGTTGATGTTAACTGCAGGAGAAACATTCCAATGACCAAATCGCAGCATGATGATGCCTTATATGAGCAGGAGTTCAATATCATATTTGTGGGATGTCATTGAAAGGAAAGCGGAAATTCCACTTACAGACCACTATCATCAAACACGGAAGTTCTGCAGTGCAAATTACAATACGTGCATCGTGAAATATCAACTGCCATGACACATACCCATCTTCTTCCATAATTTGAGTGGTTGCGATGCTCCCATTCTTGTTGAGCACGTCGATGATTTCGGCTTGAAAAATGATAATTTCACTGTCCTACCCAACCATGTTGAAAACTACATCTCGCTTTCTAAGAGATACATGCCGAGAATAACACTCCACTTCCCGATTCATTAGGTTTCATGCAAGCGCCTCATCAGAAACTTGGTGAGACAGTGCATTACGTGGATATGCATACCCCCAACAATGTATACACCGACGATACAAAGTATCAGCTTGTGACAAAGAAGGGGGTCGTTCCTGGATTCAGACGGGAGACTCAATGTAACCACACTGCCTGACAATAACTGTATTTACTAGTAAACTCACAGGTACCGATATAATTGACACAGAGTATGGCCATGCGAATGTTTAGAAAGAGTTCAACATCTCTGATTTAGTGGAATCTGTTTGATTTTACATGGAATCTGACATACACCTGCTCACAGATATTTTTGACAAATCCCAAAGTCCATGCATGGACACATACACTCTTGATCCTGTCTTCCATTGTGAAAATATCTAACTGATTTGTGGGCAACAGGAGGAGGTGCTTGCTGGTATATGCAGAGATACACTAAGGCAAATAATTCACAAATAAACGTGGACTAGTACAGGCCATCTCATGATTTGAGTTCCACCCTTAGATGTATGTAAATAACCTCTATGGGCATGCAAGGCCACAAGTTCTACCATTTGGAGGGCTTTGCTGGCTGTCTGAATAGGAAACCATCAGCATGTGGCAGTGGATTTTGATGGCGGGTACTTCTTGGAAGCAGACTTCTTCCCATTTACATACAGTGACTTGCTGCTGTGTCCACAATGCATAGTCCCACACAGTGGTTCGGTTGCTATTCTGATGACATATATGCTCGTCTACAGATATCTCCAGCAGCGTTTCAGTTAGGGGATGGAACTTAGAATTTCCTTCCAGCAGTGACCCTGGCTGAAGTATTACACTGATGTAAATACCAGAAAGAGAGCTCTCAGGAAGTGTGACTTTGATAACGTTTTTTTTTATAAATAAATGAACAATTCTGTTTCCATCAAGACCATGGGAAATATTACACACTCTGAAATTAATTAAGTTAGCCCTTGGAATGGGCGTCATGGTGCAACTGACTACATCACTATGCCAAATTTTAATCTGCCAACAATCCTGTTTGAAGGACATTGTTGTGGAGACGGACAATATTTCAGTGCAGTTCATGAAGCCTGTTTGTATCGGTATATATATTCTGCATCTCTACAAAATCCAAGGGTACTGATTCCAGTATGGATTGGTGAAGCCAAACTTCGCTGATCCGAAAATACTTTACAAGGCTAGGGACAATTTCATCTACTGGGTAAAAGTCTGAATCGTATGAAGTAATTTTGTACAAACACATTCAAATGTCTAGATGTATGGCTGATAATCCTTATGGCATAACACCTAAGGACAAGGAGGTTATCAGCATGATGAAAGACAAGGTGAATAGATTAGAAATTGTGGAGTGTGTAGGGTGCAGGTTTAAAATGTATGCATACAGTATGGATGCTGGTGTCAGCCATGGCTGGGCTATGTGCGTCCATCATACAGTCTCAAAGACTCTCATGATCGAAGATTATAAAAAGTTCCTGTTAGAGTGCATTTGTAGTGCTCCACATATGATTCTCCAGGTGTTCTTTCAATCACGAGGTCATGAGGTACATATTGTATTGCATCAGAATCAAGGTTCACGGTTTGGCTAGTATTCAGAATAAAACTGTAAAGTAATACTTTGTTTTACAAAAAGCAAATCATTTAACATGGGGAAACGACCCATTATGCACAACTAGTTGAATAAAAAATGGCACCCTTTAAGAAAATTAACTGGATAAAAATTAAAATAATATTCCCTTAGGGAAATAGGAGTAATTAAGGGAAGACTGTGTTAATCAACACAGTAACGTATCAGATGTGAGAACATCAAACAATATAGTAAGCTACTTCTTGGACACATGGAAACCAAATAAGTTTCTGAAATTAGATGAAATATTCAACACCCAAGTCTTGTTTCCAAAAACAACGAACAACAGCAGTAGTATATGGGTCACTTGGGAGCAAGCCTACTTCTAGGGTCCAATTTAACCATAATTCTATTTATTTTTTATGGTCCTAATTAACCATAAAATTAAAACCACTTTTTTGGGGGTACTGGTCAAACTAACCATAATATTCACAAGTATTTTATCGTCCAAACCAATCATAATAAAAAATCCTTCTTTACTGGGAGAACTACCCAATTTTATGGTCACACATACCTAAACGATAGCACGCATTGATTTTATGGTCAAAACTAACCACAAATTTATCACATTTTATGGTCAAAATCAACCATAATAAAAATACTTTCTTTACCGAGAACACTGTGGTCAAAAGTAACCTAATGTTAACACACATTTTATGGTCTAATTAACCACAAAAGAAACGTCTCTAGTACCGAGAACACTCACCAAATTTAATGCTTAAAGAAAGCATTAAACTAGTCCAACAATTTCCGACGACGTCTACAACGTAAATAATGGTCCAAACTAAGGCTACAATCTCCAAGGACTTAATGGTCGAAACCAAGCATACAATTTCCATCGACTTCTCCCATAAATAATGGTTAATACTAAGGCTAATCTCCCAAGGGAGGATGTCTATAACGTGTTGGATACTTGGGAGCCCTATCATTTTTATGGTTAAAGCTAACCATAATATTTACAAGTATTTTATGGTGAAAATTAAATATAATAAAAATGTTTTCTTTACTGAGATCACTCGTAGATTTTAATGCTCAGAACTAGTTCTACATTCTCAAAAGACTTTTCCCACGTTGTTATGGTCAAATCAAAAGTAAGAACGTTAATTACGTTTGAATGTCAGTTATTTGGTTTAATTCTATTTGTAGATAACTCACCATTGGTTAGTCTATTATCAATAAAACAGATATGGTAGTCTTCACCCTTGTACAATTCAGTTAATTTCATCAAATTTAATGGAGTTGTATCCATTAAAATCGTTCTACTACTACCGTTAATTAAAAGTTCTCTGTAACTATTCCATGTTTAAGATCGTAAGTCAAATTTCTCTTGCCATACATAATGATGTACGCTAGAGTGTTATCAGGAATAGGAGCATTAAAAGTCACCGAAAGCTTCATTACTGTTTTTTGTGCAGTAACAACATTCTTTCGTCGACTCATATTGATTACATAAATAGGGTACGAATTAATGAAATTGTATGCACTAATTTTAATTTCACCCTTCAATTTAGTTATCCTCTTAAAATCTGTAAATGCATTGTATGCCTTCAAACACGTTCCAGGAGGATTAATGTTCCACAGTTCTTCAGGAAATATTTCGTTTCTACCATTCTTCAGATAAATATTTTGGAGACGAACGTGATCATACACTGATGAGTCCACATCTTGGTTTCCTTTTCTGTTGGTCTGAAACACCACAAACACAAAATAGGGCATGTCGTACTCCATAGAATTGTAGTAATTTGTTATGTCTAGTTCAAAATTCCTTTTACCACAAATTCCAGCTATTTCCTGGGTTTGAATGTCAAAGAACGAAATCGGTATCTTTGGGTCCTTTAGCATCTTTTCACGTAACTCTAATTCATAGTTAGGTTCATACTTTACTATGGGTACTCGAATTTCCATATTTGTAATTGTTACTTTACCCAGCTCAGGTCGAGAACCCGCAATTTCAGTTCCATCTTATTTTTTTGAAATCCATCTAAACAAGGCATCGCCTGCATTTGAACTTCCAACAAAAGTTATTGTTAGATCACCTTCCCACACTATTTCTTTGTAATCCTTAAAGAAACCTCCTAACAATTTTAGTGGGTACAACACCTCATTTTCCTTCCTTTGTAGCTTTCCATTGTTGATGAAATTGCCCTCGTACCTGATGTCATCGTCGGGAGTAGATGTAAGGTGGTATAAAATCGTTGAAGAAATGCTTGGGTGCTCTAACCTGTAGATGATGTGTCCTCTTTTCTTAACAATTACTGCACTCCACAGCTGTGTCAGAAAGTTGTCAACTAGTTTTACATTCGATTTGCCTTCATAAGCAATATAGTCTGAGCCATTTGCATGAGTAACAATATATGTCATCTACAAATAAGCATTGTTATCAAACCAACCATCACCAACCTTCACGTCTATTTCTACATCTTTGTTCAGTAGGTTTAAATTATTCCTAGTCTTCTCATTTACTGGAAAAGACTGCCACTGATAACTCTCTATTTTATTCATTTTATTTACTGCAATATTTAATGCAAAAATTGCATTAAATCATTTCTAAAATCACAGTCACTGTAGCCCCACCAAAATCTATAACAGTCATTCTCGTCCATTACATTTACTTCCAAGTTTTGCACTTTATCGTGTACTGGGAAAAATAATGGATAACTAGGCTCATGTATTATCGGACCAACAAACTGTAAGTGACCACACCCCTCTATCTTGGGTTTAAAGGACGCAATAATATTGTTTCCCTATGAAAGTGGTCAGAATCCTTTACAAACATATCATCTGCTAAGTTGAAATGTACTTTAATTTTTTCGAATGGGATTATTTTTGGTAACTCTTCTGCAACAACAGTTGTTGTAGGTTCCACAGTTTGATTTTTAAAACCCAATAACGACCCAACACTACATTCTTTGTCAAAATATAGCTTAAATTTTGAGCTTTCTATCTCGACTGGGTTGAGGATGCTCTTTCCCTTAATTTTTATATTAGTAGCATCGAAAGGTTCCTGACTCTGAATATATTTCTCTAAATTGTCTAGACTGTACTGCCCTGATGGAATATTTATGATACTAACCTCACCATCTTTCTCATAGTGTAGTCTGTTATTTTGACTGGTAACATTTGGAGTTAAGAATGTTGAATAAAAACCAACCAATCCAACCTTTGTAAACCTGTTTCGTATTGGTACATTTAACCTCTTTTTTAATATCGAGGATGTGTCACTGATTTCAAAAATTCTATTCATTTATATACTAGTAAATAAAACAGTAAAATGACTGACTGGGATCCAAAGATCAGAATTCATGAAAGGCAAACGAAGAAGAGGCACGGTAGGCTATTACCCAGTTCCATTCGTTGTGCTATAATGGGGCCTAGTGGCTGTGGTAAAACAACATTAATGGTTGATAATTACCTTCTATGCCCAGGGTGGCTAAACTGGAATGATATAAAGCACTTGTAGATCTACTCTAAAAGCTTAGAGCAGACCAAGTACAAGCATCTTATAGACAAATGTGAACGAATAGAAAAGGTACACAATGAGAGAGTAGCAAGCTTTATCAGTAACAGTGACGACATTATACCTTTAGATGAATGTGAAGACTGTTCAGTTGTGGTGTTTGACGATTTTATATCAGAAAATCAAGATATTGTTAGAGAATACTTTACGAGAGGAAGACATAAAAACATTGATTGCTTCTATTTAGCTCAAACGTACTCGAAGATACCCAAGCAGTTGGTGAGAGACAACCTTAATTTTTTGAAAATATTTAGGCAAGACGACATCAACTTAAAGCACATCTATGACGAATTCGTAGGCGGAGACATGAAATGGAATGACGTTAGAGAACTTTGCAGTAAGGTTTGGAACGAAGACTTTGGGTTTATAACTGTTGATATGACTAATAAATCTAATAGTGGAAAATACCGTAACAAAATTAAAACATTTATCAGATTTTAATGGTTAAAAACCATTAAAATTAAACCATTACACTACTTTTATTCACCCAACTGTTGTGCGAGCTGTCAAAGCCTAACCATTTCACATATACTTTATTACCCTTTTTTCTTAAAACTTTTTCTACAAGATAGATGTCTGGATACTTAGTTTTTTGTAATTCTTGTTCGTAGAAGTTACCTTCAATTTCTTCTTTATTTGTCTCTTTCAGCTTGTACGTGGTTGGAATTATGTTACTGATCTGACTCACTTCAAATACTTCTGTCGACCAATTAGCTGTGTACCCTTTCTCAAACAAACCTTTCAATTTACTGATCCTAACTTTATCACCTATCTTGAACTTTGGTGGGCCTGCTTCAAGTTCAATTGTTGGTAGCAATATCTTTGCATTATTTTCAGACACTTCTATTGGTTTCATCCCTATTGTTCTATGCTTCCTGTTGTAGTCATATATGAGCTTTGGAAGTAACTCAATCCACTTTTGATTACCCTGAATTGAGAATTATTTCCTCATTTTTTCTTTTAGCGTTCTGTTAAACCTTTCAACTACTGATGCTTTAAGTTCTGTGAATGTGGAATAGTGGTTTATGCCCTCAAGCTTCATCAGTTCCTTAAAGTGTTTATTGTAGAACTCCTTACCATTATCTGTTTGTAGATTCTTCGGCTTCCTTTCTTGTAGAATATTTTTAAAAGCACTGGTCACATTCACACCTGATTTGTCTTTAACAGGAATAGCCCATGCATACTTTGAAAAGACGTCTATTGCAGTCAATAAATACTTCATACCCTTACTGAATTTAGATATGCCTTTTAGGTGTCCAGATTCCATTTCAACCAAATCAGCTTGCCACAAATCATCTATACCATAAGCTACAACAGTTCTCCTCGGGAAGTTCTTTCTCAGCGGGGTGTGAAGTTCGTTTACAATTCCTTCACGAACAGATGGTTGGTAGACACCATCCCCTACATTTTCTACATCTTTTTTTTACAAACTTACTTTTCCTGCTTTTGCATTCCGAACAAATACCTTCAATCCTGTGACGGCCGTTTTTAGTCACCACTCTGTGTGGATGAAGTGTATTAGTAAACCTTTTACACTTTAAACACCAAATACTTCTTTCGTCGTCCATTTATTATTTAAAAAGTCATATTTTAAATAATTAAAAATGTATTCTTTGGATACTTAAAAATACTCATTTTTTAAAGATCCCAAAGACTTTTAAAAAATATATTAGTAATAGGTCTTAATTCTCAATATCCTCGACAACTGGTATCAGTTCACCATACATTAGGAATTTCACGTTAACAGGTACAGTTTTAACAGTATCTTTGAGCCTTACAGTGAGAAAATTTCCTTCATTTATTGTAATTGAATGGTTTCCACTACCAATTATATGTATTTTATCATAAACACTTACTGCCATATCAAAGTCCTTAGTTGACAGATGTTCATTGGCATTTTCGCCAATTGCTATGACTCTTCTCAGCTGAAATTTGTACTCAAAGGTGTGCATTTTTTGTTCGTCACCTGTTACAAACGTGAATTCAATTATTTGTTTCTCATATATAGTGCTCCCAGACCCCACAATATACGGCTTCAAATCAGCCTTAGTAAAATAATCTGAAAGAACTTTCTCAATCTCTTTCTTGCTGTAATAATTACTGAACTGTGTGAAAAGACCAGTGTATTGTGCACTCCTCTCTTCAAGTTTTGTTTGCACATATTTTTTATTAACTACATCCATATCATCAACAGGATCATCGACGTTGACTAATCTTCTACCTAGAAAATTAATATAACGCTTTGATTTCTTCAACATATCTGTGAAATATTTTTGAAATTTCATAAAGCTCTTTTCGACATTTTTTATCTTAGCTAACTCTTCTGCCGTCATTTTAAACGTTACATCAGTAGCTACAGCTATTTTATTCCCAAAAACGTCCATTTATTACATTCAAAATTTCGTTAAAATTCCACCCATCTGTAAATAGCTTCAGTACCAGTATACACAGGTGACCACAAATATACTCGTCATAATACTGTATTCTTTCTGAGTTGTAGAATATGTTCTTTGAACCTAGGTAGCGAACCAGTTCGTTAGGTACATTTCCTCCAAATGAATCAAAAACAAATTTTTCGTCGCTTTTTTTGAAGTAACAGATCCAGTGTGAACCGATATGCTTAGACGAATCTAAATTAACAATTCCTGATTCGTACTTCAATGGTTTATTAGGTAACTCATCAATCATGTAAACACCTCCGAAAGATTCAAATTTCAAATCTTTTGCTAATTTAACTATGTCAAAGTTGCTTAAAGCATGAGGCTAGTCTGCGATTATTTTTTTGAACTTTTTTTTTCATTCCAGATCCCTTCTTTTCCATTGCTAGATTGTGTCTCTTCTGTTCAGCCAATTCTGCATCCTCCTTCTGTTTTTTATGAACGGCACTTGTAATGGCCGCAGCACCACCTGCTAAAGAACTGATCGCTCCCAACGCAGAAAGTATCAACGGTAGGAGCCCACCTTCGTGTTCACTCAACACAGAGCCCTTTTTCTTATTGAGCAGGTGATGATACATTTTTTTCAAAACGGGTATAGCAATTGTCAAAAGTAGACTACCACCTTTTTTAAGTTTACCTTCTTTCTGTTTCATTTGAGTAGGTGTAAGGTAAGCATCAAGAAACCCATGACTTTTCAGATCGTCATTGGACAGTTTTATTTTAATAGATTTTGCTCTTGGATTCCCACTGGAGGGAACACTGTAGTCAATACTAAATCCTTTCATTTATTAATTAAGTTAAATTAAAAATTTTAATGCAACAATTGCATTAAAATTACGCCTCTTCACAATGCCCAACCGTTATCATCGACTTCTAATCCCATTCCCAGTTTCCTTTTCCCAAACATTATTCCAGCAACAGCTGTTGAAGCTAGTCTCTCTCCAAGTGAAGCATCTTTGCTGAACATCCTTTCCTTTGCAGCTTTCTGGAGTTCTTTATCAGCTTGATGAGAGTGCTCCAAATCTTTATGGTCTCTATAAGCAATGTCATGTTGTTTACATGCTTCGTCTAATGGGTTTATACCTGCATCACCTCTTTCTAATCTTTCTTCTAGTTTGGTGCCTGGCGGCACACCCTTCAAGTTTCCCTGAAGGCCGGACTGTATCTTAATGGATCATCGGAGTTGATCAGACTCCTCACCACCACACCCGTTCAGTCTCTGAGACGGCTCCACACTAGGCTGATCCAGCCTAAATTTCTATTCTACACAGTTCTTTAAAAGTTTCTCTAAAAAGCTTCTCTTTGACACGAACTTCTCTCATTTTCAATTTTTGTCTCAGTTTCTCTTTCTCGTGCCATTCGGGATCTTTCTTGTGTTTGTTGTAGTAGTCTCTCCTAGCTTTTCTTTTCTTCTCTTGATTCCGCGTCTTTTCACGATTGTAAGAATATGCTAAAAGTACGTTAAGCAACTCTGAACAGTTGCATTTGTCTATTTCAATTTGCTCTTCAATACGGAACTCTTTTCTCGATGCAACTGTAACAGACCTAATAGATTCGATTGTAAATTTTTCAACGCCAAGGTTTCTTATATGTTGTGAAACACGCTTTGGATTGTTATTTCTTGCATCAGATCTATGGGCTGCCATTCTTCTACACAACTTATCTGTTGTGCTACCGATATATATCAGTTTATCATTGCTGTTTGTGATCTTGTAAATTGTACCATGCATTATGTTTATTTAATAACAAATAACATGTATATTTGCTAGCACAGGAGCTCGCCTGCGGATTACCCAATCCCAACCGTTTTTACCATTGGAGCCGGTCATTACCCGGGTTCCCTCTAAAAGTTTCCAGTTAGAGGTGGTAGATTAGGCTCTAAGGGCGTTCCCGCAACAAGGTATGTATTGCTGTACTCTTTTCAAGCACAACAGTGGCCCAGTTGACCACAGTAATTATATCCAGGAAGGTGCAATTCAACCGTGAGATTATTAATTAGCGTGTTCACTAAACCTTTCCCATGTTTTTCTGACTTCCAGAAGGTGTGAGGGAGGTTGTTTGGAAATCTAATTAGGTAAGGTATCCCCTTTGGATTATCGATAATAAAGTCATTAAAGTTATTACTGAGCATTTTAGTTATTGCAACTTTTTCATTATGGTAGTTGGTGTTCCCTGCATTTTCTTCACCGTGGATAACCATAAGTCTATCAATTAAATCTCTGACATCGTTCATCCACACATACTCCACAGGATTGGCTGTATACCGCTTTACAAAACCCATACCGCTCTTGGTACCAGGCGAGTTACTACGTTCTCTCTTGAGTGACTGCCATATTGGTTTAATGATGTTGTTGTACTTTTTGCTAATGCTTGACTTGGGTTTGTTCACATTTGGATCATTGTTCTGATATATCGCATTGGTCACCTTCAGCATAGTTGTGTAGGCATCAAGGTCATCAGGTGTGTAGGCTTCAGGTGATATGTTTTTCTGAGTCAGGAGCTTCATCAATCCATCGGTTGCGTTAAAGTTGTACCCCTTCAGCATAATGTTATCATTGTGAAATGTTACTTCGGAGTCACCCATGTAATGCCTCCCATAGTCAAATCGGAGTCCAAAAATTGTATCACCGAGAGCGCCTAAGTGTTTTGAAACTTTTGGGCCCAAGTAAGTTGTTGAGTAGTCTGAAACTGCATTCATCTTTTGCCGTTCCTCGTCTTCAATTTGTTCCAACATAGGCTCCAACCTCTTACGTGTCTTGGGCGTGATGGCATCATCAACAAATAAACTTCTCTCAAAAGATGATTCCTTAGGTGTGGGTGGGATTGGAAACATATCGTCATAGTTGCCATCGTAAGGTAATAGCTGTTTTTCAATCTCACGATTTTTTTTATAGCGTCAATAACTTCTTTTCCTGTTCCCGGGTTCGATTCCCGGCGGGGTCAGGGATTTTCTCTGCCTCGTGATGGCTGGGTGTTGTGTGCTGTCCTTAGGTTAGTTAGGTTTAAGTAGTTCTAAGTTCTAGGGGACTGATGACCATAGATGTTAAGTCCCATAGTGCTCAGAGCCATTTGAACCATTTGAACCATTTTTTTTTTCCTATCGCATCCAACTTATCAATAACTGGTTGATCCTCTTTTTTATATTTTTCGTACTCTGTTATAGGTTTAATTTTCCATTCTTTGAATTGGTGTTTAGTTGTTCGAATTTCTTTCTGTTCTCTTTTGCTTGCTTCACAAGCTTTTGATCATACTTTGCAAACATTTATTTAATGTAAAATAAGAAAAAAATTCATCGTACGTTAACGCACCTTCGTCAGACGTCAACGTACGTTAACGTACGTTCGTCAGGCGTTGACGTACGTTCGTCAGGCGTTGACGTACGTTCGTCAGACGTTGACGTACGTTGCCACCTACCCTTCTAGAAAAATTGTTTGAAGACTATGAGCAATTTTTAGTAACCCAACATACTCGAAATGAGAAAACTCCTGTACTTGGGTCAAAAGAAGCAAAACGAATAAAGCAAACATTTTTAAGGGCCCAAAGCCGCCGCTGTAGCGGTAATGGGTCAAAAGAAGAAAAACGAATAAAACAATGGTCTTTTAAAGGTTATTTTTCGATCAAATTCAGACACAGGATATCGTTTTCGTAAGTGGGCTAATAAAGTACATCTTCGTACTGATGAACACATCTTGGTACTGATGAACAGAATCTAAGGCAGAAGGTACCCCTTGGGTATTAAAAATTATGTGAATTCTATGATGTGTCTTGGCTTTGGGTCACCTGTCATACCATTATATACCAATTTCAGACCTATAATAAATCTAAAGTCTTCCCAACTTAGGATTTTGTTGTACCTTTCAGGCAAATTAACTTTAAATTGGGCATCGAGTTCTAAAACGTATCCACTACCATATTTCATTGTACTGAACTCTATGTCTGTAATAAAATATTCATAAGCTATTTCAGGATCTCGCAAATGAGTAAACGGCGTTTGCTAATTCAAACTATTGAGTTTTAGTAGAAGTTGATGTTGTTGGCTGTTCATTTATCAACTGAGTGTTTCAGTTTAAAAATTTATTTCTGAAAATAGATTAAGAAGAATAGCACACGAGGAAGCAAAGAAAGAATTTGGAGTTTTAACCAGTAAATAAATGGAAAGAGATAAAAAAGGATATGTAGAATGTGAATGTGGTAGGGTCCTAAGTTCTAAAGATATTATGTCTCATCAGAATAGACCATGTCACGATAAAGCTATGAAAGAGAGAGGCACAACAAAAGAAATTAAGAAAAAGATACAAAGGTACCTAAAATACGGAAATGGATCTGAAATTAATGCATTGATTACAGAATGGGAGAAGACTAACAAGAAATAATTGACTTATTGCCGTATATGTGCAACTCACTCGGAAGATTTTTTCTCACTTAAAAAAATGATTTTTTAAAACAAATAAATCAGTAAATAAAGAATACGTCAGAAGAAATTAATTATAATTATGCAGCTAAACACTGCAACAAGTGTGACTTGGACATAACTTATAAAAATTGGTCCAGGCATTTGAAATCAAAAACCCACCAAACGAACGATCCAAACAACGAAGAGGTGGCGGGTAAACGGAAAGATAAGGTGACTCTTCAAGATCTAAGGTCTATAGCTAAAGATTACAATCTCACAGGCTTCTCCAAATGGACTAAATCACAACTCGCTAGTGCTATAAATAAGACCAAGGATATCCTGTACAAAAGACAGGATTTGGAAAAGCTAAGGGTACCTGAGCTACGAGAGACTGGAAGAAATAATAACATTAAGACGACTGTAAGGATGAAGAAATCGGAAATAACTGAATCTATTTTAAAGACGCAGGACAATATTTTTAGAAATAAGGTAGCTCAAGAGTTAAGCTTTCACGAAGACATAATAACTCCTGCAAAGGAAGAGTGGAAACCACCATACACCATCACAGAAACTAACTCACGTTTCATTAAGTATTTTAATGGCACAGAAGTAGATTACACTATAAAGATTGAAAAGATTATGGAAGTTGAAAACGCCATCAACGCAATGATTAAACTGGCCAAAGAGAAGAGTAACTACAAAAAAGGAGACAAACTAACTATAGTAGCAAACAACCCAAATTTCCATCACCCCATCTCAACCGTTGTTCAATCAGATATCAAAGAAAGGTCCTTCATGAATCACGTTGGTAGAATTCTATCTTCTAATGAGAACTTAAATATCACACAAACCAGGTTCAATATTAGGATTCTGAATATGCCTAGAGGACAGGGTAGATCCAAAATTGTCAATTTGTCAGAAGATGTTCACACAAAGAAATGCATAACCCAAATAAAAAATAAAGATAACTTGTGCTGTCCACGAGCCATAGTAACAGCCCTGACCTACCACTCGAATGAGGTTCTCGGTAGGCAGCTGAGTGCTATGGAAATAAAATTAGTTAGGCAAGGCAGACGCATTCAAACGGAACTAACTGAAGAGTTGTGGAAAAGGCTTGGTACTTACAACGAAGAAGGCTTTACTTTAGAAGATATAAAGAACGTGGAAAAATTATTACAAGTTCAAATTAAGGTTGCCTGTGCCGAAAACTTCAACTCAATTATTTACTCAGGTGAAGAAAGAGATATCAAAATTTATTTATACAAAAACGGAAACCACTTTGACGTCATAAACAGTATGAAAGCTTTCTTAGGCAGTGTATATTACTGCGACAGGTGCGATACACCTTACAACAACAAGGATAAGCATAAGTGTAAGAGGAAGGGGAATGTGTGTATTCTGTACAAGAAACCAGCACACTCAATCGAAGATAAAGATAAAGTTTACTGTACAAACTGCAATAGGTATTGTTATAACCAGGATTGTCTGGATAATCATAGTGAAGTGTGCAAGGAAATTTATAAGTGCAAAGGTTGTAATTTAACCCTTTTGAGGTCTAAAGAGCACAAGTGTGGATACTCCTTTTGCTACAATTGTATGGAACCTTTTAAGATTGGTGAACACCAATGCTATATCCAGCACAAACAATAGAAGGGTGGGAAGTTTGAAGGGATGTGTATTTGTAATGCTAAAGACAAAAGTAAGTTTCTACAACGTTTTATGGATGAAAATAGGTTACAACTTTTTAAGAAACCAAAGATTAAAGACCTCCAGAAACGATTTTTAGCTAGAGAAATTACGGAAGAAAGGTATACAACACTACTTAACAATATTTTGATTGACATTATCACTCGCGAAAACGGCTGCAGCTACACGGAGAAATACGTATGGTTCGATTACGAAACTGAACAAGAGACCGGGGTGCACATTCCCAATCTTATTGTAGCACATTACATCGATGGGACCAAAGTTTACTTCAGCAACAATGAAGAATTTTGTAAATGGTTGATATCAAAGGATCACAAAGGCTACACCACCATTGCACACAATGCTAAAAGTTATGACTCACAATTTATCTTGAAATATTGTGTTGAGAATACTTTGAAACCATATACTATATACAATGGTATAAAGTTAATGATGCTGGAGGTTAACGGACTAATTAAGGTTATCGATAGCCATAATTTTGTAGCTTCTCCCTTGAGTGAGTTCCCGAAGACATTTGGTCTAAAAGAACTTCAGAAGGGCTACTTTCCCCATTTTTTCAATACAAAAGAGAATCAAAATTACGTAGGTCCAATCCCACCTACTAAATACTACGGTGTTGACACAATGAAGACTAAAGCTAGAAAAGAGTTCCTCGGTTGGTACAATGAGAAGCTTAAAGAGAATTACGTATTTGACTTTCAAAAAGAATTTAAGGACTATTGTAACTCTGATGTAGATATTCTGCGTAGAGGATGCCTAGAGCTTAGAAAACAATTTTTAGATATAGCTAACATTGACCCATTCCAGTACATTACGATCGCGAGTGTATGCATGGGTATATACAGGTCCAAGTATCTCCAAGAAAATACTACGGCTGTTATTAAGACTGATAAGAAAGAAATGTATAGTGAAGCTTCTATAACCTGGCTCAACACCTTTAAGAATGTACAACACGCTTTAAAAGGTGGTGAAGTGGTGGTATGCGGCGCTAAAGTTGACGGGTTCAACAAAAACACAAATACTGTTTACCTGTACCATGGCTGCTTTTGGCACGGCTGTCCTGATTGTTATCAAGAAGAGACTATTAATAATGTCAACAATGAGACTATGGGTGATTTGTTTGAGAAAACAGGACGGAGAAGTGTTCAGATTAGGGAAGCGGGCTACAAATTAGTAGAAATGTGGGAATGTAAATGGCTTAAAAGCAAAGAATACAAGAAGAAGACTAAATCAGTCGTAGAGCCACTGAACCCTAGAGATGCTTTCTATGGTGGAAGGACTAATGCAAGCAAGCTTAAAGTCCAGAATAAAAAGCTTAGATACATAGATGTGTGCAGTCTCTATCCTACTGTTCAGTATTTTGATTACTACCCGGTAGGCCACCCTAAAAAAATATTCAAGCCGAAAGCATGCAACAAAGATTGGTATGGTCTGATTAAGTGCAAAGTATTACCACCACGTAAGCTTTACCACCCTGTGTTACCAGTAAAGAAGGATAAGCTGATATTTACACTGTGCTCCAAATGTTTTGAGGAAAAATGTGGTACTTGTCAGCACTCTGACAATGAAAGGGCAATTACTGGGACGTGGACCACTCATGAAGTCAACAAATCTATCGAAAAGGGTTACAAGATGGTAGAAGTATACGAGGTTTGACACTTTAAAGAAAAGAGTAATGATCTATTTAAAGGGTATGTGAAGGACTTTATGAAAATAAAACTAGAAACGAGTGGGTGGAAAGATGACTTTGATACTATTGAAGAGTACACTGCAGTAGTTAAGAAATATCTTGATATAGACCTAAATCCTGAAGAGGTGGTTCCAAACCCTGGTAAGCGAGCTGTTTCTAAGATTTGCTTAAACTCACTGTGGGGTAAATTCGGACAAAGACAAAACTTGACCCAGTGCGAGTATGTAGTTGATGTGAAGAGGTGGTATACTCTACTATTGGACGATAGGTTAGATATAAGCAATATGATTTTTATGAATGATGGTGTAGTACAAGTTACCTATAAATACAAAGACCAATTTGTTGAGGATAGTTTATCCACTAATGTGTTTATAGCCGCATTTACAACTTCAAACGCAAGACTTAGGCTTTACGATATGTTAGAGAAGTTAGGACCGAATGTGGTCTATTACGATACGGACAGTGTGGTTTATATTGATGATGATAAGAATACCGTAAAAACAGGTTGTATGCTAGGGGAATGGACTGATGAACTGGGAAAGGATGATTACATAACAGATTGGATCTCTATGGGACCTAAGAGCTATGGTTACTTGACAAGTAAGGGAAAGGAGACAATGAAGGTGAAAGGTTTCACTTTAAACTATGAAAACTCCAAATCATTGAACATCGAAACTATGAAAAATATTGTAGATAAAGAGATAGATAAGGTTAGATTAAACTACAAAATGATTACCAGGGATTCTAAATCCAAAACTCTAGTCAATAAGAATGTTAGCAAAGATTTCAAATTCGAATATGATAAAAGACTGATTAAGCCTGAGGTAGGTGGTATTATTGAAACATATCCTTGGGGGTATTAAACAACAAATAAATAGAATATATATAGTCAACTAAAATCTTAAACAAGATTAAAAAATAAAATAAGTTTAGGTAGACATAGCCCATATCTTACAGATAAGTAAAATTTGTTTCAGGTTAAATAGAACCTTAACTCCATTAAAACCAAATAACTGACATTCAAACGTAATTAACGTTCTTACTTTTGATTTGACCATAACAACGTGGGAAAAGTCTTTTTAGAATGTAGAACTAGTTCTGAGCATTAAAATCTGCGAGTGATCTCAGTAAAGAAAACATTTTTATTATGTTTAATTTTCACCATAAAATACTTGTAAGTATTATGGTTAGCTTTAACCATAAAAATGATAGGGCTCCCAAGTATCCAACACGTTATAGACATCCTCCCTTGGGAGATTAGCCTTAGTATTAACCATTATTTATGGGAGAAGTCGATGGAAATTGTATGCTTGATTTCGACCATTAAGTCCTTGGAGATTGTAGCCTTAGTTTGGACCATTATTTACGTTGTAGACGTCGTTGGAAATTGTTGGACTAGTTTAATGCTTTCTTTAAGCATTAAATTTGGTGAGTGTTCTCGGTACTAGAGACGTTTCTTTTGTGGTTAATTAGACCACAAAATGTGTGTTAACATTAGGTTACTTTTGACCACAGTGTTCTCGGTAAAGAAAGTATTTTTATTATGGTTGATTTTGACCATAAAATGTGATAAATTTATGGTTAGTTTTGACCATAACATCAATGCGTGCTATCGTTAAGGTATGTGTGACCATAAAATTTGGTAGTGCTCCCAGTAAAGAAGGATTTTTTATTATGATTGGTTTGGACGATAAAATACTTGTGAATATTATGGTTAGTTTGACCAGTACCCCCAAAAAAGTGGTTTTAATTTTATGGTTAATTAGGACCATAAAAAATAAATAGAATTATGGTTAAATTGGACCCTAGAAGTAGGCTTGCTCCCAAGTGACCCATATACTACTAACAGCTTCTCTTTCAGTTATACTGAGGTGACAAAAGTCATGGGGTCCCTCCCAATATCGTGCTGGACCTCTTTTTGCCAGGGATAGTGCAGCATCTCCACGTAGCGTGGGCTCATCAAATCGTTAGAAGTTCCCTGCAAAAATTTTGAGTCTTGCTTTCTCTATCGCCGTCCATAATTTCGAAAGTGTTGCCAGTGCAGGATTTTGTGCACGCACTAACCTCTCGATTACGTCCAATTAATGTTCGCAAAACAGTTGTGGTCTTGTGACATGGGGCGTTATCATCCATGAAAATTCCGTCATTGTTTGCGAACATTACGTTCGTGAATGGCTACAAATGGTCTGTAAGTAGCCGAATGTCTAGAGGATCATTCCATGCAAACCCAGTCCACACCATTTCGGAGCCACCACGAGCTTGCTTGCAGAGTGCCTCGTTGACAACTTGTGTGCATGGCTTCGCGGGGTCAGCGGCGTACTCGAACCCTATCATCAGCTTCTGCCAACTGAAATCGGAGCTCATCTGACCAGAGCACGGTTTTCCAGTCGACTAGGGTCCAACCAATATGGTAACAAGCCCAGGAGAGGCACTGCAGGAGATGACGTGCTATTTGGAAAGGCACACAGTCGTTTGCTGCCATAGCTCATTAATTTCGTCGCAGAGTCCTAAAAGATACATCCCTCGTACGTCCCACATGGATTTCTGTGGTTATTTAATGCTGTGTTGCTTGTCTGTTAGCACTGACAACCCTATGCAAACGCTACTGCTTTCAGTTATTAAGAGAAGGCAGTCGGCCACTGCATGCTCCTTGTTGAGAGGTAATGCCCGAAATTTCGTATTCTCGGCACGCTCAAGACGATGAGCATCTCGGAACACTGAATTCCCTAACGATTTCGGAAAATGAATGCCCCATACTCTCGCCGAACATCTTTCCACATGAATCACCTGGGTGAAAATGACAGCTCCGCCAATGGACTGCCCTTTCATACCCTGTGTACGCAGTGCTAGCGCCATGTGTATATGTGTGTATCGCTATCCTGTGACTTTTGTCATCTCAGTGCATTACAACAGGGATTAAGATTTTTGTCATATCCTGGAAAGCATTCAGCCTCCCTTCAACATTCCCGAAATCAGTCTTGCTGGCATATCTGACAGCTCGCCAAACCATGACTCTCTGAGTGGGATAGGTAGGGCTATAGAGAATCACTACTGAGACTGGTCAGCATGCCGTCTACAGACAAGACGGCGCCGACCACTCAACCACAAGCAGAAGCGTTTCAAATCGCCATATAACGCCTCTCAGTGTGTCAGTTCAGTCTGGCTCTACACCATGCAGGTCTCCATTATCTATGGCGTGGTACCAGTGGTGAGCGACACACTCTAGATCTCGGCCCAGCTTCCACCTACCTGTTGCCGACGGTCAGTGGTCTCCTAGCCCCACTCTTGGCCAGAGTCCATCTCGCCTCCACACGTTCTTCAGTCATTCCGCCGCAGACAGCTGCTTGTGCGGTCCGTCACTGTGATATTCTCTGGTCCCTCATGCCAATGATTTTGCCTTCCACAAAGTCAGAAACAGGATGATAAACTGCACATGCTCTTTTGCGATATGCCCCTTAATATTTCCAGCGTTAGACACGCACAGTATCCTTTATGCACTGCCACCACCTGAAATAATGTCTTTTTTCACTGTTCAGAAATATGTTCACATGAGGGCGAAATTTCGGTCAGCATATCGTGCAGGCATACAAATAATGAAGTGTTAATTTGGTAACGTTCGGTAAAGGTGTCCATCCTGTAACTGTAGCCACTTGTAACGTTGTATATTGACCTGCGCTGAAGAGCCAAAGAAACTCGTACACCTGCGTAGTATCGTTTAGGGTCCCGCGAACACGCAGAAGCGCCACAACATGATGTGGCATGGACTCGACTAATTTCTGAAGTACTGATGGAGGGAATTTTCACCATGAATCCTGCAGAGATGTCCATAAATCATTAAGAGTGCGAGGGGATGGAGATCTCTTCTGATCAGCACGCTGCAACACATCCCAGAGATGCTCAGTAATGTTCATGTCTGGGAAGTTTGGTGGCCAGTGGAAGTGTTTAAACTCAGTAGAGTGTTCCTGGAGCCACTGTTTAGCAATACTGGACATGTGGGGTGTCGCATTGTCCTGCTGGATCTGCCCAAGTCCATCGGAATGCTCAATAGATATGAATGGATGCAACGATCAGACAGGATGCTTGCATACGTGCCACCTGTCACAATCGTATCTAGACGTATCAGGGATCCCATATCACTCCAACTACACACACCCCACACCACTACAGAGCTTCCACCAGCTCGAACAGTGCCCTGCTGACATGCAGGGTCCATGGAAACATGAGGTTGCCTCCATACCCATACATGTCCTTCCGCTCGATGCAATTTGAAACGAGTGTCGTCCGACCAGACAGCATGTTTTCAGTCAGCAACCATCCAGTGTCGGTGGTGAGGGCCCCAGGCGAGGCGTAAAGCTCTGCGTCGTGCAGTCATCGAGTGTACACGAGTGGGCTTTTGGCTCGGAAAGACCATATCGATGATGTTTCGTTGAATGGTTCGCTCTCTGACGTTTGTTGATGGTCCAGCATTCAAATGTGCAGTAATTTGCGGAAGGATTGCACTTCTGTCACGTTCAACGACTGTCTTCAGTCATCATTGGTCCCGTTCTTGCGGAATTATCTTCGGGCCTCAGCGAGATTTGATGTCTATCTCGCACACGCTGTGTCACATCGTTCGTGTGTCGACCATAACGCCACGTCCAAACTCACTTAAATCTTGATAACCTACCATTGTAGCAGCGGTAACTGATCTAACAATTGCGTGAGAACTTCTTGTCTTTTGTAGGCGTTGCCAACTGCAGCACCGTATTCTGCCTGTTTACGTATCTCTGTATTGGAATGTGCATACCTATACCATTTCCTTGGCGCTTCAGTGTAGTTTCAAAATGTTGATTCTACTTTCATACGGTGTGTGAGCTGGTGAACGCCGAGGGTGAATGTTGTGCATCTACAGAAGTCTGACCCTGGGATTGTTCACTAGTATGTGTTCTATTTTCTTGCCCAGAATTCCAGGCAGTCGTCCTGCAAGAGTTCTACCACTACTGGAGAGACAACGCATAGCTGCTCTCATCTGGAGTGCCGCACGTCTCGCGACTGCTCATTCCCCTCGCGTTCAGCTTCATGGTAAGTGGCTTGGTTTGTCCTCTTTCGAGCTACGTACAAGCCCAGTCCCTTAGGCTACATATTTACTGAAGACAATTCTAGATTCCACTATTTTACTTTTTATTTTATTAGCTATTTTCTTCTAGTCTGTTATATGCATAAAAGAAAATACCAAATGCGGCGCACGATTTGGCATGAAAGTAGCACGTAATATTTTAACAAAAATTAAAATTTGATTATTAGTGACTAAGCATTATGTTGTTTAAGAGGGAAAACTCTACATAGACTATCTATGTGAAAGAAAATAAAAACAAAATAGAATATACATCCTACCATTTGGCCATGTGGCACACAGATATCTGTTCATCCGAAATCCAGAAGGCACACGCTACTGGTCTGTTACAATATTCTGGATTACACTAGTATACAACACTACAATACAAAGCAGTACGCTACGCTACACTAAGGGGCCAAACACATACCATAAAAATATTTAAGGGATCGCCTGGCACAAATTACGAATTGTGCTAAATTTTATTTTGTGTTATGTGGTCCATCGTGTTTATTATGTGAAGAAATTTGTACCATTTTATGTGCATGGTGTATAAAAAAATTGTTTTAAGCATTAGTTTACAGATAATCATTATTGTAACCATTTTAATCATAAGAATGAGATACTTATTATCTTCGTTTAATGAAATTCACTTATATGATACGGTAACCTAAAAACCAAGCAAAAAACGTAAAACAACAATTTAAAATATAAAACATAAATAAGTAAAACATGTAGCTAGAATAGTAATGAACATTTAGATGTATCAATATGGAATGTGGAAAATACTCTGACAGCACAGTGTGTAAAACTTATTTTCCTAACATGATATTTCTGAAACCAGTCTTATTACAAATGGATAAGCTGAAGGCTTATTTAACTGATCTCTTAACAAGTTTCCATTTTTCAAAATTGATTGAAAATGCTTGAGTATTTTGGAAAATTTCAAATGACCACAAAAGTTGGTGATACAGTTTTGAAGAACGGTAATTACATTTCAACTTTTACATGCAACACAGTTTTTATACGTCATGGTTTCGAAGATATTCACTCTAAACTTAACATGCTAAAATACCTTTCAAGAAGTGTTTTACTCTCTTCAAAAAATATGCGTTGCATTATTTTGACTCCTGTACATACCTGCCAAGTTTCATCACGGTTGCCAATTTGCACTTGGGAATGTTCCCTTCTGACTCATGTTCGTTCCCTCGCCATTTTTCTCGTAAGGCTGAGTGAAGGCCATGCAGTCTGTAAGTGGTAGAAGCTCCTCTGGGCATTATGCCCCTCTGACTTCTGACACTACTGTACATGAAAAGCAAAATAACGCAGTATTATCCGTCTATTACTGCAACTTTTTGTGTTGCCTGTGAAAGTGTGTCAGCTTGGGTCGTTTGTAAACAAAATTTGGGGGTCTTGGCGCAATGAATTGATAAGTTAGTGGGCAGAGGTACGCTTGATTTTTTTTTTCTGGATAGTATAATCTGTTGCTAGAAGTTGGTCCTTTTGTTTCAGGCACTCGATAAAGAATTTTACACACTCGCCATTATGTCCAGTGGTCTTTGCTGTAATAGGCAATTTGAGCTGATTTTCAGTTCGATACTTGTTGATTTGGTGGTCTGTCGTCTTAACTTGTTTGCCATGATAGAATATGCGTACTTTGTTGCTGAAGCAATTTCTGAAGACGGACTTGAGCACTTGTTCCTTTGTGCAGCATCTTCCATGTAAGTGTCATCTTGAACAAATGCATAGGTAACTTCGCTACGTTCAGCAATTTCTTGTATGACCAAAACATTGTGGCGGTGATAGACAATTCCGTAGATACGATCTTGCTTTGAAATTCACATAACGGGTCCCACATATTTTTCTTTACACATGGTTTAACAGCGTTCAGACTGTGCATCTAAACAGCGATTTTTTCTAGTCTAGTCGAAGATGCCTCCAGAGACAGATTAACACTGAAGTGAACCAGCGGTGGATGGTCCACCGCTATGCATACCTTGATAGTGGTGGCTGATTGTTTTGAGCTGTGAGTTACTGGTGGGTCAAGTAAACGAATGTGAAGGGTAATGCGTTTCATTAACTTTTTTGATGATATAATTAAGAACTAGCAGCAAAAAAGAAATTTTGTTACTTTACAGATTTCAGGCGACTAGTGCTCTTCTTCAGTAGAACTATCTCACAATTACCATGTGTCAAAAATAAGCAGGTTATGCAAAGTAGTACTGTAATCATGTACAAATGAGATATAATGGGATCAAACAACACGTGCAGGTATCATGAAAGAGTTCTTACTGTTTCGTGCCCTTATATAATGTTTATACATGACTACCATACCATGTTGCATAACCCTGTTTATTTTTCACGCTCGCTAATTATGAGATAATTGTAATCTTCTGAACAAGGCAGCTTGATGCCTGAAGCCAGTATAGAAATAACATTTGTTTTTTGAAAATGGTTGTTGATTTTCTTAACAAATATATTTACAGTTGCTGAATATAACTAAATACTAAATTTTATTAACACACATGAACCACAACTGTGATGCCACTGCCTGACAACCATCATTAAGTTAGTCGTTCCACCTCTGCATCACTCCTTGTATCACTCAAATTTCTTAAGAGTCTATGAAGAATCAGTAGTCGAGCTCAATAACTTTTACAACATCTTAAGTACTAGGTTCTACAGTTCTAACACTACATGTAAGTATTTGTACATAACATTTCCTCTTTTCACACCTCCAACCTCTGTGATTTGTGCGTGATTAGTGAACTAGACTGGGTGCTCACTTGGGTGGACGACTCTCTGCCTCAGGTAGATGAAGGCTGCACAGAACAGGGTCAGAGCTGGTGTGGTTCCTGCTATGGTCACACTCAAGGTCGCTTTACTGTTACTGCTAAATGTGGTGACACATCTGTTCCTCTGAATATGCCCTTCTTGTTTAGCTATGAGTTGGCTGAGGATTAGGTCTGGCTTCTAGATGTTGTTGAAATAGTTCGTATCGTTCTCTGGAAGCACTCCTACAGATTTCTTTGGCCAGTGGAGTTCTAGTCATGTCATGTTCAACTTGGTAACCCCTGAAACAGTTCTTGACAGAAGAAATGTTTGTCCATTTATGTTTCAATATATGCCATTAATTGCAACCCATAGTCATATAGTTACACTCTCTTTGCCCTGGTGGGACCACCCTGTTCATAAAATTAGGTACCAGCGTTATGGTGTTATACATTGAGTAAATCCAGTGTAGCCCTGCTTGCTGAAAGCAAGGTTGTGGCTCTAATATGGGTAAGCATTGATGGTGAAACATTTAAACCATGTGTGTCCACTTGGAACTGGGATCATAATTAGTGCATTTACTTCAGTCTGTACTGAATTTCATGGTTTCTCTGTAGTAGTACTTCTGGAAAATTCCGTTCAATCGTTTCTGTGAAGATTATAACTCAGGTGACAGCTCTTTCTGTCCTTTATGTAAGTGACTGAGACGCTGCTCTCGAGTTACTGCTGCTGGACTTAGTTTTCCATGTCCTGCATGGAGAAAGCTATTTTCAAACATGCTATTTCCATTCATGCAACCCAAATGCTATCAGCTGATGTCTGCAGCAACCTTGCAACTGTAACTCTTTCGTCTAATGCACTGACATGAGACTGCAGCATTCCCAGATCTTGGTTAAAGATATCAGCTGATGATTACTCATACTGCATCACCTGCTTTGTCAGTTCCTTTAGGAAGCAAGTATTATGCTAAACTTCTTTCTGCAGGTCCACCATCTGCATTGTATGTCGCTCTACCACCACCATCTATCATTGATTTCTTGTCTTTTGCCATCTTCCTCACTCCTTCCATGTTACTGTTTAGTTCTCTGATGTCATACTCATCTGCAAGTCGGAACACAGTTTTAATATCTGTCCTGCAGCATCCAACCAACGCCTCGTGCATCAGTGCGAGGTGAATGGTACCACATCTTATGCTTATTGCATCTACCCCCATAAATGTTTGTGCAATTTTTGTAGTCCATCATACTCTTCCCATTCTTCATTCACTATGATCTTTCTCTCTATTTCTTTTGGCAACCCTGCGAACACCTCATATAGTCTCCTTACTTGATTTCCCATAAACTGAAACCCAGCATTAGATTCCATTGACTACTGCTGAGAACCACATATTCCTGTTTGGTGAAGAGCAGTCCACTCTGGAAGTACTGATCCCACAGCCCTCCCCCCTCCTGTCTTCGGTAAACAGGTGCAGGATGGCCACGTCTAGGGTCTCCTCCATTCTCATCATTGGCACACGGAAACCTGGGAAGAGGGAGCCATTGTTACTCACCGACCTCCATTCGAGAAAATGCAGTCACCTGATAAGCTTCTTAAACAGTAACAAACGAACTAATTTTGTTCATATTGCATACAACCAAATTGGTCACTGACAAACACACCTTCCTTACCTTAATGCTACCTTACGCCATTATCTGAACACAACATAATGCAGAAAACACAACTATTCCCTATTCTCTTGGTCTCAATCCATGATGTATTTCTTGTACCAAACATGCAACATCTTTGCATACAGCTTTCTTCTTACTTTTCATCCTTTTCTCTTTCTCCGTGATTGATTCTTCTGTTAATGCATCTGGCGTGTCTTGAAATGGTCAAGGTATCTGAAATGAACTATTGCTGTTCTCACTGGCAAATGAACTTTGATGTTGATTGGCGATGTCTCTACTGCTTGCTAAATTTCTTTGTACCTCATTACAAACTTCCTTGTTTTCCTCTTAAGTGTATAAGTGCTGGACAGCATTACATCCCCCATACCCTTTACTACAGTGAAGTCCCTGTGTGTCTCCTTACCATTTCATGCCATGCCAGAGCTTTCGTGTTAGTTTTCTGCACATGCCTCTGTATCTCTTCAGTATTTTTGCAAAATTGCGGACTGCCTCTCTGTCTTCAAACTTATCAGTATAACCATATCAATTGGCGATGGCATCTTCCTTCCATAGTCTACCTGATAATCGTATATCCCAGTACCACTTGAACCTTTGACTTGTACACACACACAAAGAATGACAAACGTGCATCGCAGTCGTTGTGGCGAAGTGAACACAGCAGCTCAGCACTCCACCAACAATATGATGAACTCGCTCCATTCTACCATTTGCTACTGGATGCAGTGGACTAGTTTGCAGTTTCTTAACGCATAGCAAACGATACATTTGTTTCACTGAGTCCGACAGGAAGATTTCCTTTGATTTCTGAATAATGTCTCAGGTACTCCAAACTCGAGGAACTGGCTAACCACAGCTTGGGCGCCGTAGTTGCTCTCTGGTGGAAGATGTTAATCATTTTCACATATCATGAGAGGTGGCAGTAATCATTAAAACGAAATCGTTTCCATCTGTAATCTCATTAAATTGACCAATAAGATCCATCTTAATCATTTAAAAAGGTTTTGTGGCTTCAGGTAACCAGATGTACTATGTGCATTCAGTCTGTTGGTAGTTCATAGAACACAGTCTTTGTGTACAGTACAATGGCATACTCAAATGGTGAATGCGCACATATGAAGTTCCTCTATGGCATAGCAGAAGACAATGTATGAGGAGCAGGACAACGTTATGTGGAATGTTTCCTAATGGAAGAGTACCAAACGATCAGACTTTCACAGCTGTGGACAGCTGTTTAAGGGAATATGGCATTCGTGGTGCACTGCAGACAGGCTGGCCTCAACACAGTGGAGTGGGTGTTGTGGAGATCCTGGAAATGGTGGATGAAGATTCGACCATAAGTACTCGCCATATAAGTACCACTGTGGGGATCCCTGTACGACACATGCTTCAGAGATGACAATGCCACCCATATCGTCTTCAGTTAGTACAGGAGCTGACACCAGTAGACAACCCTAGACGTCAGGATTTCTCTCAGTGGTTGCTTGAGCCCCCATGCTACTGATACACTGCTTGGTCGTAGGATGCTGTTTATGGATGAGAGCCTCTGTACCTGTGTGGATATTGTGAGTCCTCATAACGAGCACATGTGGGTGTATGACAATACTTGTGTAACTGCAGTGCAAGGATATCAACATGGTTTTGCATTGAAATTCGGTGTGGTATAGTGGATGATCAGTTGCTCGTACTGCATGTTATTCCACAGCGCCTGACTGGCAGAGTGTATCAACAGTTTTTGGAACATGAATAGGGCGGTCTGCTTCATGGCCGCCTACTCGCTACGAGAACCAACTTACTGTTTATGCACGACACTGTCGCTGCACATTTCAGAGAGAACCTCAGTGTTGGTTGTGCCAGCAGATGGATAGGTAATGTAGAGTCAGGTACTTGGCCCATCAGATCTCTAGATGTTAACGTACTGTACGTGTAAGTTTTGGGCCATCTCAAGGAGCTAGTGTATGGTTTTGCAACTGAGAATGTAGCACAACTACAGCAGTAAATGGGAAACGGATGTGCAGCTATGCAGGATGAGGTGAAAGTAGCCTGAAAAATTCTGAGAGTGGTGAGATATTGAGCGCGTTTTCACACGTTCTGGGGTGAATATTCAGTACTTTCTTGTGTCGCTATTTCAGGAACCCTCGTGTCGTTGCTTTCTGAGAAGAATTTATTTTGTGTTGCCTGTCGTACACTCATGATCCCTAGTCTGCTGCCTAACTTGGAAATAAAACAATTTGAGTCAAAACTTTCTTCAATAGTTTGCTCTTATTTTGATGCATTCATTGCACCTACGAAGTGTGTACAGTCACTTTTGAACCACGACGTGCGTACAGAGAGAACAAGAACGCTCCTAGCAAACCTCTCTGGGCACGCCTGATCATAGCTTTGTCTGTGAGCAACATTCTCTGTTCGATGTGTGTATAAACCGTCATTCCACAATATTCTCTTTATAAGCAACGGAGATATTTTGGCATATATTCTCGGACTTTGCTTCTGTGAACATCAGACACACCTTCTCTGATGGACTCCTTTTTCCCCATCTGAAACTCGTAAGATCTGTAAACTTTGCTACGCACTTTCAAATTTGCTAGATTCGAGACATGTTCAGAAAAAGACGATCACGTCACGCGACGAACAACAATTTGATGCAGTAGTCAGCGATCTCCGGACTGTCATTTCGAAAACTGATGAAAAGTTTGCATAAAATTTTCTTGGTCTCTCAGCCACGTTAGGCGGCTACAAATGTTCGAGCTTGACCCTGCTCACAGCCCAAGAGGATCTAATTCAGACGCATTGCCATGAGAGCACGCATTCACACATTCCAACATTTGTGCTGTAACTACCTCAAAATATCTACAGCGCTCTTATATGATGTTATAGGCTGATAATTGTTTGTGAATTGTATAAGGGGCGATGAAATGTTTCCCTCTGGGATCGTCGCTACAACGTTTGTGCAACATAGCAGAACTGCAGTGCTGGTATATAAGCACTGACATGTAGACAAGGTATTAGTGTGGCATTCGTGTCTTTGTGATGTGAGTGTGACAAATGAATTGTGACAACATTATTACCAAATGCATCCAGACAGAACCAACGTGCTGTTGTTCTTTTCTTGGCTGACAAACACTGGTACACATCCATGAGAGAACGATGGGGCACCACGTCTGCTGAAATCCAGCATTGTGGAATGGTGCGCCAAGTTCCACACTGCCCGCGAGTCGGCATGAGCCACTGGTTGGTCTGGGAGGCCAGCCTCATCCGTTGTGGATGACTCACGTGGGAGACACACGAGCACCCACTCTACAGTCCTGATGTTTCCCCGTCTGAGTACCTCGCCTTCAGTCCATTAAAAAAGGCCTCGAATGGTCGGCGGTTCCTGTAGGTTGAGGATGTACAGCAGGCAGTTGCAGACTTCTTCATGCAGCAGAATGCGGTGATCTACCAAACGGATAACTTCAGCCTCGTGTGTCAGGGAAATGATTGCCTCCATACTCAGATCGACTCTGCCTGACTGGCATATCGTTCCTGGACCATACAGCCTTTGAACAGAAACATTTGGATTACCCCGTATAACACATCGTTAGATACTTACTTTACTTTAATGTTGTGATGGTTGTACAAAACTGAATGTGTGGTCACCCAAGTCCATTACTTTAAATGTTATGTAATAACTGTGCCTGTAAGTTAAGATTGGCTGCTGTTGTCAATATTACACTCTCTGTATGTTTCAGAGTAAAAACGTCAGTGATGAGCTGCTCAACGGATGGATTAAGGACATGAGACATGTGAGAGACATGCTGCACACGAAATTAAGGAGTTGGGAACGCGATGTTCAGTACATCAGAAAGCAGATAGCCAACTATACGGTGGAAGAAGACAAGGAGGCGCCTGGAAGCTATATACTTAGGAACTGTAAAGGCCATGTACATTTGAACTATTACCAACTCTTTATGATTCAGGTATATTTATTCTACTTTTCTCCACAGCTCACATTCTGTACTTTTATAAAAACTCCCACTCGTGTGCTCTCGAAGCTTGTGCCACACAAAGGTTTGCACCCCGCCTGGACCCTTCAACACTGGCAGTGTACTGTTGATCACTGGAAACATGTTGCTGGTCGGACGAGTCTCGTTTCAAATAGTATCGAGCAGATGGACGAGTACAGGTATGGAGACAACCTCGAAAATCCACGGAACTGGCTTGTCAGTAGGGGATTGTTCAAGCTGGTGGTGGCATTGTAATGGTTCGGGGCGGTATGCACTTGGAGTGATATGGGACCTCTGATACGTCTAGATACGACTGTGACAGGTGACACATACGTAAGCAACCTGTCTGATGACCTGTATCCATTCGTGTCCATTGTGCACTCCGACGGACTTGGGCAATTACAGCAGGACAATGCGACACCTACATGACAGAATTGCTACAGAGTTGTTCCAAGTCACTCTTCTGAGTTTAAACACTTCCGCTGGCCACCAGACTCTCAAGGCATGAACATTAATGACCACATCTTGGATGCCTCGCAACGTGCTGTTCAGAAGAGATATCTTACCGATTTATAGAAAGCTCTGCAGGATTCATGGTGTCAGTTCCCTCCAGCACTACTTCACACATTAGACGAATGAAAGCCACGTCATGTTGCCGCACTTTTGCGAGGTCGCGGCGCCCATCCACGATATTAGGCAGGTGTACCAGTTTCTTTGGCTCTTCAGTGTATATCGAACGCCTTCCAGAGGTAAAGAAACACGGAGCCTACCCATGCGCCTCTATTTACTGCTTTCTGAATCTCGTGGACCAACACAGCCAGCTGGGTTTCTGAAGATTGTTGTTTCCATAACACAATATTGGTTCCTGCTAGAGGAGATTTTCGGCCTCCGCAAATATTATAATAAGTGTGCATAAGACACGTTCCAATTTCTACAATTCACCAATGTCAGATGTCACCTGTAGCTTTGTGCGTCTGTTTGACGACCCTACTTCAGCACAGGAGTGAGCTGTGCTGGTTGGCAGTCATCAGCAACGCTTGGCTCCTCCAGGTTCGGAAAAAGGAAATTGGCACTTCGCCTTTTTCTCTGTCGTCGACCTTTTACTTCCATTATGGTCGCAGAGTGCCTCGAGAGGTGACTCGGATTCGTTTACCGATTTAACATAAGGCCAAGACTTGTTAGCATACTTTGTCAAGTCGCGTTTGGCGCTCCACGCATGGCTCCCCAAACGCTAATTTTGGCTTCATTATGTTTTTCTTTTCTTTTTGGTTTGTGAGGCCTTGGCTACCTTTATATTTACAGTGGAGCTCTCTTTTCTTTTGTAGCAGTTTTCTAACACCGCTGTCAAGCTACGGCGAGTCTTTTCCTTTCCTCCGAACATTTCTCGGCACGTACCTCTCTAAAGAATATTGTAGAATGGTCTTGAATTTTTATCCGTTGATATCCAGCATTATTAGGGCCGGAGATAAAGTTTTCGTGCTGACTGCTCAAGTATTCTTAAATATGTTTCTGGTCTCTCTCGCTAATCAGAATGACTTTCGTGCCTCTTCTTGTGTCCTTGTTTACAACCGTATTCCGTGATGCTGTGACCGTCTTGTGATCCCTGGTTCCCTCTTCTACGCTACACAAGTCGAAAAAAAAGTGGTTCAAATGGCTCTGAGCACTATGGGACTCAACTGCTGAGGTCATAAGTCCCCTAGAACTTAGAACTACTTAAACCTAACCAACCTAAAGACATCACACACATCCATGCCCGAGGCAGGATTCGAACCAGCGACCGCAGCGGTCGCGCGGTTCCAGACTGTAGCACTCAGAACCACTCGGCCACTCCGGCCGGCACAAGTCGAAAAGTTCCGGTCTGTTTGTCACCAACAGGACTAAGATGTTATTTTCACGAGACGGTTCTTTGTTTAACTGTTCAAACCTACTTTCGGATAAAACAGGTAAGTTTACATGTAAAACTATAAAATGACCAGGAAATTTAAGCCGAATATTCTCCAAGTTTCCCCTCAACTGTTGTGCCTCTACTGCTGCTGTGCCAAGGGGTATATAAACGCATCTGGTGATCATTTTTGATCCATCTTTCACACTTGTCTTTACCCAGATTATTTATAATTTGATATCTTTACCAATCCTGCAATATATTATTGCATTTTTATGGATATAGCCGCACTTCCACTACCAGCGTTCAAACTATCTTTGCGATATACACGGAGGAGCCAAAGGAACTGGTACACCTGCCTAATATCGTGTAGGGCCCCCGCGAGCACGCAGGAGGGCCGCAACACGACGTGGTACGGACTCGAGTAATGTCTGAAGTAGTGCTGGACGGAAATGACACCATGAATCCTGCAGGGCTGTCCATAAATCCGTAAGAGCACGAGGGAATGAAGATCTCTTCCACGTTGCAAGGCACCCCAGATGTGTTCAATAATGTCCATCTCTGGGGAGTTTGATGACTGTCGGAATTCTTTACACTCAGAAGAGAGTTTCTGGAGCCACTCTGTATCAATTCTGGACATTTAGGGTGTCGCAGTGTCCTGCTGCAATTGCCAAAGTCAGTCAGAATTCACAATGGATGTGAATGGATGCAGGTGATCAGACAGGATGCTTACGTACGTGTCTCCTGTCAGAGTCGTATCTACACGTATCAGGGGTCCCGTATCACTCGAACTGTACACGCCCCACACCATTACAGAGCCGACACCAGCTTGAATAGTCCCCCGCTGACATGCAGCGTCCATGGATTCATGAGGTTGTCCCTCCCCCCTCTAAAAAAAAATGGCTCTGAGCACTATGGGACTCAACTGCTGAGGTCATTAGTCCCCTAGAACTTAGAACTAGTTAAACCTAACTAACCTAAGGACATCTTAAACATCCATGCCCGAGGCAGGATTCGAACCTGCGACCGTAGCGGTCTTGCGGTTCCAGACTGCAGCGCCTTTAACCGCACGGCCACTTCGGCCAGCCTCTCCCCCCTCTCTCCGCATTCTATCCCCCCTCCATCGCCGGAGTGGTCGAGCGGTTCTAGGCGCTACAGTCTGGAGCCACGCGACCGCTACGGTCGCAGGTTCGAATCCTGCCTCGGGCATGGATGTGTGTGTTGTCCTCAGGTTAGTTAGGATTAAGTAGTTCTAAGTTCTAGGGGACTGATGACCTCAGCTGTTAAGTTCCATAGTGCTCAGAGCCATTTGAACCAACCCTCTCCATCCGCTCGCTACAATTTGAAACGAAACTCGTCCAAGCAGGCGACATGCTTCCAGTCGTCAACAGTCCAATGTCGGTATTGCCGGGCCTGGGCGAGGCCTTAATCTTTGTATATTGCAGTCATCAAGAGTACATGAGTGGGTCTTCGGCTCCAAAAGCCCATATCGATGATGTTTCGTTGAATGCTTCGCACGCTGACACTTGTTGGTGGCCCAGGATGGAAATCTGCAGCAATTTGCGGAAGGGATGCACTTCTGTCAAGTTGAACGATTCTCTTCAGTGGTCCCTTGCTATCAGGATGTTTTTTCCGACCGCAGCGATGTCGGAGATTTGAAGTTTTACCGGATTCTGATATACACAGTACACTCGGGAAATGTTCCTACGGGAAAACCCCCACTTCATCGCTACCTCGAAGATACTGAGTTCCATCGCTCGTGCTCCGACTGTAACACCATGTTCAGCCTCACTTAACTCTTGATAACCTGCCATTGTAGCAGCAAAATTACATATCTTTGTATTTGAATACGCATGGCTATTACAGTTACTTTGACGCTTCAGTGTACATTCCAATAGTAATTTAGAATTTCTTTGCTTTTGAAATCTGGTTTCTCTCCCCTGTCCTGTGTGGCCACTGATGCCGTTTATGTGCGAGATTAGTGCCAGGGTCTTCTCATACAGGCTCCTGCTGTTAACTTTAGTGCCAGGGTCTTCTCATACAGGCTCCTGCTGTTAACTAGTAATATACTACCATTTTATTTCTCTGATCTACTCTGACGAATACTACTCTGTCTTGACTCAAGAGCTGTAGAGACATTTTTCTACCCTAAAAAACCCACAACCTCACATCACAGGTACTCCACTACCCTAGTAACGACTTTGTGCGTGTAGTGCACACCTGGCCCATTAAGGGTTATCCTACAGTTCCCCACAGAAGTACCCTTGCTTTCTCCGTCATGTCATAGTGAGCCTTACCGATATCTTTTGCTTCTTTTATCCTTTCTCGTGGTGCTCAGTGTGTTCATTGCATTCTAGTTCGTAACTAATACACACGAATAATATAATTATAACCAGTAGCATACTGGTAACTCTATTAAATACATGTCTGCGTAATGGATTGTTGTACATATACTTTGTAAGTTCGGCATTTTCCTCTGTGCTAAATTCTTCGTTTTCTTCCTCCTGCTCTTAATTTTCCGAAACCACTCCTGTGGGTCCCGTGCTATCATTTATATCCTCTACATCATTATACCCCAAATGACGTAACACTTCTTCATTGGCAATGAGACTTTTACATTTTACATAATGTCATGAGAACACCCTCTAGTTTCAGTCTTAATGATAGATGCTTGAAACTGAAAATTGATGTCAGTGCGTCGTGATCTCTTACTGTGTTGGAAGACTCCCACAGACATATGGTATGAATCACTTTGTGGCCCATATACTTGCTAGTCACTCTAACTCATCTGCATAATATTTCATTCCAGACTTATTCAGTGACTGTGGAAAATAGACGATTGGTAAACCAGTGCTAATCTTCCCGTGTGATAGAATGGGCGCCAACGCCATTGCTTTCTGTTGATATTATAAACGGCTTCTGGAAATCTGGGTAGCTCGGTATGGGAAGATATTCTTCAAATGTTACTTGTTGCTTATCTCCCAATTCGTGTGACCCTTTGGTATTCAGAAATTTGTGTAACGGATCTGCAATTTTACTGATCTTGGGAATGAACCGATAAGCCACAAATATCCTTTTAAGTCGTTCATAGATTTCGGAACTGAAAAGTTCTTCACTTTTACCACACTACACTTGTCTGGCTCTACACCTACATCTGTTACTTCGTGTCCTCACTATATTACCTCTCTTCTCAGGAATTGTCTGAACATACTGTTGTAACTTTAACCTATGAGCCCCTAATCGATCAAAAGTGTCCTACAGCTTCACAATATGTGCCTTTAATGAACTTCCTAGCAAATAATGTCATCTAAAAACACCAGACATCCTAATCGATCAAAAGAGTCCTACAGCTTCACAATATGTGCCTTTAATGAACTTCCTAGCAAATAATGTCATCTAAAAACACCAGACATAGCTTCACACTATGTGCCTTTAATGAACTTCCTAGCAAATAATGTCATCTAAAAACACCAGACACTGTGTCCCTTGCAATCCCATCAAAGCAACTTCCATTAGTCTCCTTAATGTACTTGGAGCATTCATTAGCCCCACTTTGTACTCATAATGCTGATAATTTGCAGTGAGTGCTCTATTTGCTTTAGTTAGGGTTTTGCATTACGAGTGGCAGCTACCTGGCTCAAAGGTTTCCTAGAAACTTACAGTATTACTTCTGTTTGTAGTACTGTCAGCAGCGGAATATTTTGACAGAGTATTCTAATCACGTTCTCACCAAAGTTATTCAAACCTTGGTTCTCTCAGCAAGTAACTTCCTACTAGACTGTCATAAGGAACACCTGACCCTCGTCCTATGACATGGAACTCTTGCTCCACTTGTGCTTTTCTAACATTAGTAGCAGCAGATCCGTTCTTCCTAATGCGACAATTGCAACTGTGTTACACACACTTCAGTCTACCGCTTCTTTCTTGAGCCCGCCGTCTTTTATAAGACTTATATGAGCACTGTTATCTGTTAATAATCTTAATTTTCTTACTAATTCTTAAAAATATATTGTCATAATTTCGTATTTTATTTTGCAGTCTATGACCCCAATCTTTAGCACAATCGTCGTAGCAATACGTTACTACTTCACGTTCCACAATCTTAGTTTCTCTTCCTACCTGAGGTTATGGTCGCTAATTTCTCATTTAATTCGAGTCTAATCTACCCATATCGGTAGCTCCTGCATTTGAGTGTTTTACATTATTATGCTTGATACCTGTGTCTGTTGCACTTTTATATATGGTTGTTCTTTTATACTCGGCGTCCACGTGACCTGCTTTATCTCAGTAATAATAAAAGTTCTGGAGGGTGTTACCTTATTGTCTTCATGAGTGTCACTATCCATCGTTCCTCCTTGGTCTTCCACAGCCTCTGGCCATTTGACCCCTCTGTACACAATAGGAAAGTCATCCAGTGCTAAAATTACTTACCAACCGCTCACACGAACTAACCCTTTTCATCCTTGGACAGTAGCATGCTTTGAAGTTGCAAGGCTACTTCCTCTGTGGCACTTCAGGTAATTATCCCATCTGAACATTGTACAATTGTCTGAATCCTGTCGCTTGCCAGGCCATGTATGGAATAAGTCGGTCCTAGTGCACATACCAGTTCTAATGCACCTTTTCTCTCTTGCCACTCTGGCAACTGGCTCACTACACGATTTTGGTAACGGATTTACTTTTATTTCCCCACGATTCCATTGCTTCCACTGGGCGTCTTCCTGAAACATCCATCAGGTGTAATAATCACTTCTCTCTTCGCAAATGCACTGCTGTGTACGCTAGCCACTCTAATCCCAATTACATCGTCATGAGACTCCTACGGCACCTTGAGGAAATCAACCAATGGTGCCACATTTGGAAGATAAAAATTAACTCAGGCAAATGCAATGCAATTATGTTCACTACCAGAAGGACAGCGCCCAACCGCCAACTCTCTGTAGACGGGAAGGACTTCCCATGGTGTGACACGGTAACCTATTTAGGATTGAAATTCGATCATAAGCTACTATAAGACCTATGTAATCGGAGTTCAGTTAGAACTTACCAGTTGTATCCTCTGTTCAAGGGCAATGGCCTAACCACTAAACCAAAACTTCTAATCTGAAATATGCTGGTACTTCCGGCTGTACTTTGTGGCTGTGAGATCTGTGGCAAGGCCGCTAACACTTACCTTCACAAACTGCAAGTCCTGCAAAACGTAGTTCTAAGAATCATCACTGACGCACCTTGGTTCGTCCCCAATGCACACACAGACAACGACAGAAACATGCCAAAAATCACCACCATCATTCAGAACAGGACGCAGTCATTTTACGGCAAAACAGAAAAGTCACCATTCTACCTCATTTGCCGATCCCCTTCATGTAAACTACAAACACCCGAAGGACACAACCACTCGGTTTTTCAGAGCATAACACACCACACCATCTACCATACTAAACACAGCAACATTATACACTCACAAACACATATACAAAGTAGGTAAACCCCTCTCTTCGCAATCCCAACCTTACACAGAAAGCACTAGAATAAGTCCACCGAACCTTCAGTAACTATGGGCTCAAAGCCAGTGGTGCAAACACGCCCCGGCAGTCTGGTACTCGCCACAGTTCGCGCGTGTATCCCCGCCATAATGCGTTCCAGTTCCGTGTGTTGAGATACGAGTTCATACTGTCGGTGTTTGGAGTGTTGCTGTGTTTTCATCACTCCAGTTCTCGCCCGCTTGCCTCGTGTTGTGTCCTGGTCGGCTGCAGTGTCTGCCGTGCCCTACTTGTCCGTCTGTCCCGCCTCTTCCTTGTTAGGGATACCTCCAGCAGCTCCCCCGCCTGGCGGCTTCTCGTCACCATTCTCTGCCGTGCGCCACTCGCCGGTCTCTCGCGGCTATAACATACACAGTGTCATAAAACTATTTCTTTTGTCACTCTCCTGAACTGTGTGTGCAGTTAATGCTGTAGTTCCGGTGGCCCTCTTTTAATTCCCTCTACAGGCATTTCTTCCTCTGCAGAACTCTCCTCCAACTTGTCTACCCTTGATGAGTACACCAAGTTTCTACTGCACTAACTGGGTGGCTACTGCTTCTCTTCATCTGTTTCACAATCTAGGTAATCGATTTTTCTCGCTGTACACGATTAGAGGGACTGATTTCGAGAGTCTTCCTACATCTCCTCCCAACTTATTTCGCACGATTTCCTACTTGAGAGGGCGTCTGCACATTAGGCACTCAACATCTGACAGCAATTTCTTGTTTATTGTACTGTCCTCTCGGTGCAAGTCCTGTCACCGGCCTGGGCAAGTGTACGACATGTGTAGCCCTACCAGGGCGTTGACAACAGAGTGGGCTGAGGTCTCCTGAGTTACCTTTGGTGTGGTGAGAGGGACAAAGTCTCCTAGAGTGCAAGGTGATTCTCGAGCAGAGAGAAGCTGCGGTTCGTAGAAATTGAATAAGTGTGCACACCCTTACGGGATGAATTCAAGAACAATTTAATTTCCCTATAGTTTAACCTAATTTGGAGAGACGTCTTAGAGTGGCTGTGTATCTTCACAAATCAATAAGTAGACCCTGTCACTCTATATGTTAAGTATTTTCAGCCACTCATGATTCCTGAGTTGTGCCTTTCATTACCAGAGAGCGCTTTGCTAGTAACCCTTTTCGACAATACACACTCACATATTTTAACCACTACTGGAGGCCATTGTGAGACAGCGCTTGTCCTCCGTATATTCCGACCGACCGAAAATCTGAACTACTCCTCCTCACATACCTTCTTCAGAAAAATGGTTCAAATGGCTCTGAGCACTATGAGACTTAACATATGAAGTCATCAGTCCAATAGAACTTAGAACTACTTAAACCTAACTAACCTAAGGACATCACACAAATCCATGCACGAGGCAGGATTCGAACCTGCGACCGTAGCGGTCGCGCGGTTCCAGGCTGAAGCGCCTAGAACCGCTCGGCCACACCCTTTCTTCACAATTCGAGGGCATGTGTGGGACAGCACTTTTTCTTCTTCATATTCCGAACATATGCAGTCAACTAATTCGTTCATAAATGGTGATAAGTGAGACACATTGTTTGTTCTTCCCTATACTCTGACAGACAGAATTGTTGCTAGACAGAAGGCGTATGTCGTTTCCACCTCTCTGACTGGAAGTAAAGTTAGGGTACGAGCTGTTGCTGAATACCGATCTGGAACTCAGCTGCCCTCCCTCAGCTGTGTACAGTCTTCTCGCCGTCTCCCTGCAGCAGCAGCGTCCACGCGCCACTCCGTACTGGCTTAGAGACCCGGCAGCGGTGCAGCTCCTGGCAGCTGCTCCCTGCTGCCCCTTCGACTGCTTCCTGGTGCTCACTCCTAATTTACGGCACAGACACACTTGGCCTCTAGTAGTGGTCGTCTGTGTACTGAATTTTCAGGGCTCTTTTACGAGTTTCTCTCTTCACATTACTTTCCCCTGACTCTTCTGAAGATCTTCCTCACAACGAAAACTTTTCCAGAACATTCTGACTGGTTAGTGCTATCTTTGAGCTTACAAGGTACCTTGGGATGCTGTTCGCCCCACAAGTTACCGCATAGCTATTGTTGTGGATGGCTGTCAATGTATTGTACATCATGGATTTACAGAAATTTCCTTTTGTGGACCCAGCACCACCTGTGCATTGTGTTAACATTACTAACTGATAAAGTTCCTTTCCTGTCATAGCAGTCACGACACTTGTCCCTGGAAACCCTTGCATGTACAGTTCCGTATAGCATGCTTCCATCTTTTCCATTCCTGATACTGCTCCTCTCTACAGGTACGCTTTGTATAAGCTGGACGACGGCATTTAAAGTACTTGTGTGTGTTAAACATCACTTCCTTTTCTTGCGGTTTGGTAGCCGCATTAATTTCAGCCAGTGCATACCAGACGTCTTGATGAATTCCATGCAAAACCTAAGTGGCACATATGATATTGATGCTCATGTAAACACATCAAGTGCTGTCTGTTCGATTTTCTGCAAAATAGCCTGATTAGTAATAGCATCTTCTGTGAGCTCGTATGTGCTGATATTAATCTTCCGAATTCGGTCTACAAAACTCCATATTGATCTCCGTGTTTCTGAAATATCCCGTTAAGCTTGTCATGGCAGTAATTCGATGTATTTTTCTGCTATATCCTTCCAATAACCCTTCTCCAAAGGTCGGCAAACTACTGTGCATCCGCTAATTTGTAGTGAGATATTATATAAACCCTAGCACGCCCTGCTCATTTCTGTCTGCCTACATTTAATAACTCACTACCAAAATTTTTGACCTATCCAAATTGCCAAAAATCGCCAACACATCTTCACCAAGTGTACTATAAAATATGCTGAAGCGTCCCCTTAGAAAAATTAATAAATTACTGTGCTGATAAACCTCTTACATTATTTGATTTTCAAACAGCTGAGCAGAACTGAACGTACTCAGACATTTCGCTCTTTGCCTATTCTGATCAACACTAAACTGAAACACAATATTTTTAGCGCAACGCAATCTGGCTTTCACAAATCGTTACAAAAGAATGGCCCTGACTGACATTAACCTATACCTTTCACAAATCACTTACCTCACAAAAATCTTCGTTACTCGAACTACTGCAATACAGCGAGCGCCACTACGGCTAGCTAAATCAAATTACTGAAGGCACTATCTGCTGATAGGCATAGTTAGCAAATGAAAGATTTTGATAGAGAACAAGCTATGTATTGACGTTAATAGTGTTCAAAAGTCATAATATATATAGCAGTTCATGACATCCAGTGTTACAAATTTACTGCCTCTGATGGACACACGTTCAGATCATCCGCTCTCAAAACTCTGCCATTTCTCTCCCCACATCCACCACTGCTGGCGGCTCACCTCCAACTGCGCAACGCTACGCGCTTTTAACAGCCAAATGCCCAACACTACAATGGCGAATATTACAACAATGCCGATCAGCCACAGACTGCACACAGCACAGCCAGTGATTTTCATACAGATCGCTACGTGGCGTTACCAATATAAAAACCTAAACAGCCTACTTACAATGGTTACCAGTAACATTTTGATAGTATCCAGGTCAGGTGCACTAGGATGTAACTACTCCCCCCCTTTCTATCCAAAATTGTTCTATTTCTGCCTCTAACTGTACTACCTAAACCAACGGACAGTGTATCGCATCCTGGGCCGGAACCTGCTTAGACAAAATATTTACCACCACAAGTGCGCCGTTTATCCGAGATAACAGGGATCAAAGAAAGATGGGAAAAACATCATACAGGCCTAGAAAAACTCTAAAGTTAGTAAATATTCACAACACGGCATAGGAAGAAGTTCCAGGAGTGAGGACGATCAGCTTGCATTACGAAATATATCTTTATCTTCTGTTTGTCACAGTTGCAATCAAAAATTATGATTTGTGGCGACAAGTTCTACACAATACTGTCCATCTCAAACCATTGCCCACAAACAGTATATAGCTCTTCTAGTGATCTTCACAAAATTTCCATTTCAGAAAAATTTGACGTTCCCCAATACTGTAAAAATGTTCAAATCCACTAGTTATCGCATATAAAACTGCCGTAGGTGGTTTTTTTATATTTGTACGGATCAGTAACGCTTATTCAGGTTCCAGTAACTATATTAAGACAGCTGGTGTAAGCTCCATGGAAACGTACACGTTATACGATATTCCAGTGCTCGTGTTATTCCGAATTACAATGCAAAGTTCCTCTGGAGATGCATGCATGTCCAATGGAACAGGTGCTGTGGAGACCACAGCCGATATGAAATACATGCAGTGTATTCTCAGCTGCGAATGCTGACAAACATCAGCTGTAGAATGGAATGACGACAACGAAAGTTTGTGCCGGACCGGGACTCGAACCCGGGTTTCCCGGACATCCCGAGCGGCCGTCTCGACCACCTGGCACCCGAGAACGGCGCGCGGCCGGACCAACCACGCTCCTACAGCCTGTACTCGCACATCCATCACGTGTATTCCCACACAGGTGAGACATTTCACTTGAAAGTGGTTTGCTTGATATCGGCGAATAAATACAATATTGCGACCGCTTGCCATAAGCGGGCAATACGGGTTCGAGTCCCGGTCAGACACAAATTTTCACTGTCGCCATTCCACTACACATCTGATGGTAGTCCGTATTCGCAACTGCGAATACCTTTCTTGTATTTCATAACGGCTGTAGTCACCGCTTTTCCTATTCCTTTGGACATGCGTACGAACTTTGCATCGTAATTCGGAACAACACAGGCATGGCAACATCGAAAATATCGTACGTAAATTCAATGTCAGTTTGTATCCGTAAAGATTGTGGCGGTAACTCTGTCATTGACGCAAACTTCCGAAGAACTTCAGCCACTCAACTGAAAAACCCTTCCAGAACAAAAGTGAATACAACGTACCGAAAGAAGCAAAGCAATGGGCAATTCCGTTGAGGTCTTCATACACAAAGCGAAATCAGTAAATCCCTACATCGTAGCCTAGTAAATTCTCTGTTAGCTTCTATTTCTTAAAATAAGATTTCGCCACCTAATTCTGTCACTGACGCAAATTTCCGAAAGTGCAGCCGCCACTGAGTTGGAAAACTGAGGATGCCATCTATTGTTTCTTCGGTGTAATACAAATCTATCAGCGCCATCTATTGCATCTTTGGTGTACTAACCGTGATGGTTAAACATCTGAACTACTAAGCTAGCAGACGATTTTAGATAAAAATCTGAATTAAGGTATTTTTTTCTTAATTCCAATTTCTATGAAATAAACACTATATGCTTCCTCAAGCTACTCACAGGTTACTTGTGGAAGGTCCACGAAAATTCGTCTACTAATTTTGGAGACGAATAGATTGAAAGAGACAGACGGTACGGTTTTCAATAAATCTTTAGACGAGATAGTATTAAATAAATCTTCAAATCATGTTACATTTTTCTCCCGTCATACAGTTTTGGTGAAATAACGTCTACATGTTGCCCCAAGTTGCGCTCAAGTTACCTGTGAAGAAGGCATGAAAATTCGACTGGTAGTTTTGGAGATTAGCGTTCAAACAGAGATACAGGCAGTCACGACAGTTTTACAGTTTTATTATTATTATAGGTATAAGTAACATGTATTCTATAGTAAATTTGCTATTGAATTCCTCTAATTTTCATCTAATGTCAGTTCAAAATCAGCAGAGAATGGAGATAATTCTGGAAGAAATAGCTATATACAGGGTGTTTCAAAAATGACCGGTATATTTGAAACGGCAATAAAAACTAAACGAGCAGCGATAGAAATACACCGTTTGTTGCATTATGCTTGGGACAACAGTACATTTTCAGGCGGACAAACTTTCGAAATAACAGTAGTTACAATTTTCAACAACAGATGGCGCTGCAAGTGATGTGAACGATATAGAAGACAACGCAGTCTGTGGGTGCGCCATTCTGTACGTCGTCTTTCTGCTGTAAGCGTGTGCTGTTCACAACGTGCAAGTGTGTTGTAGACAACATGGTTTATTCCTTAGAACAGAGGATTTTTCTGGTGTTGGAATTCCACCGCCTAGAACACAGTGTTGTTGCAACAAGACGAAGTTTTCAACGGAGGTTTAATGTAACCAAAGGACCGAAAAGCGATACAATAAAGGATCTGTTTGAAAAATTTCAACGGACTGGGAACGTGACGGATGAACGTACTGGAAAGGTAGGGCGACCGCGTACGGCAACCACAGAGGGCAACGCGCAGCTTGTGCAGCAGGTGATCCAACAGCGGCCTCGGGTTTCCGTTCGCCGCGTTGCTGCTGCGGTCCAAATGACGCCAACGTCCACGTATCGTCTCATGCGCCAGAGTTTACACCTCTATCCATACAAAATTCAAACGCGGCAACCCCTCAGCGCCGCTACCATTGCTGCACGAGAGACATTCGCTAACGATATAGTGCACAGGATTGATGACGGCGATATGCATGTGGGCAGCATTTGGTTTACTGACGAAGCTTATTTTTACCTGGACGGCTTCGTCAATAAACAGAACTGGCGCATATGGGAAACCGAAAAGCCCCATGTTGCAGTCCCATCGTCCTTGCATCCTCAAAAAGTACTGGTCTGGGCCGCCATTTCTTCCAAAGGAATCATTGGCCCATTTTTCAGATCCGAAACGATTACTGCATCACGCTATCTGGACATTCTTCGTGAATTTGTGGCGGTACAAACTGCCTTAGACGACACTGCGAACACCTCGTGGCTTATGCAAGATGGTGCCCGGCCACATCGCACGGCCGACGTCTTTAATTTCCTGAATGAATATTTCGATGATCGTGTGATTGCTTTGGGCTATCCGAAACATACACGAGGCGGCGTGGATGGGCCTCCCTATTCGCCAGACATGAACCCCTGTGACTTCTTTCTGTGGGGACACTTGAAAGACCAGGTGTACCGCCAGAATCCAGAAACAATTGAACAGCTGAAGCAGTACATCTCATCTGCATGTGAAGCCATTCCGCCAGACACGTTGTCAAAGGTTTCGGGTAATTTCATTCAGAGACTACGCCATATTATTTCTACGCATGGTGGATATGTGGAAAATATCGTACTATAGAGTTTCCCAGACCGCAGCGCCATCTGTTGTTGAAAATTGTAACTACTGTAATTTCGAAAGTTTGTCTGCCTGAAAATTTACTGTTGTCCCAAGCATATTGCAACAAACGGTGTATTTCTATCGCTGCTCGTTTAGATTTTATTGCCGTTTCAAATATACCGGTCATTTTTGAAACACCCTGTATATATACATATACTCATCAAAAAAAGTTTTCCATCACCCTGGCTCCCAGAACTCTTGAAGATAGACGTTGACTGTGGATATTGTATCACAGACACAGTCCTTTTGACTGTTCAGAGATGTCACTAAACCCACCCAAAGATGTAAAAAACTCTACACGAGAACCGGAGGAGGGGTGACAGACTATCAGTTCCATACATTTCACCGGGAAGGAGGTAAACGGCTCGTGTTGCCTGTAGTTCAGCCAAACCTAGGTAAATACGGCGGTTCGATCGCGTCCGCATTGTTACTTTGGGCCAGGAAGGGCTCTCAACAACGGAAGTGTCCAGCCGTCTCGGAGGGAAACAAAGCAATGTTGTTCGGACATGGAGGAGATACAGAGAGACAGGAACTGTCGATAACATGCCTCGCTCAGGCCGCCCAAGAGCTACAACTCCAGTGGATGACCGCTACTTACGGGTTATGGCGCGGAGGAACCCTGACAGCAACGCCACCATGTTCAATAATGCTTTTCGTGCAGCCGTGCAGCCGTCGTGTTACGACTCAAACTGTGCGCAATGGACTGCATGATGCGGAACTTCACTCCCGACGTCCATGGCGAGGTCTATCTTTGCAACCACAACACCATGCAGCGCAGTACAGATGTGCCCAACAACATGCCGAATGGAGCGCTCAGGATTGTCATCAAGTTTTCATTCCGATGAGTGTTGCATACGCCTTCAACCAGACTATCATATGAGACGTGCTTGGAGGCAACCCAGCCATGCTGAAAGCCTTACACACACTGTCTAGGGAGTGCAACAAGGTGGAGGTTCCCTGCTGTTTTTGGACGGCATTATGTGGGGCCGATGTACGCCGCAGGTGGTAATGGAAGGCGCTGTAACGGCTGTACGATACGTGAATACCATCCTCCGACCGATAGTGCAACCATATCAGCAGCATATTGCCGAGGCATTCGTCATCATGGACGACAATTCGCGCCCCCGTCGTGCCCATCTTGTGAATGGCATCCTTCATCATAACCATATCGCTCGACTAGAGTGGCCAGCATGTTCTCCAGACATGTACCTTAGCGAACATGCATTGGACACATTGAAAAAGGCAGTTTATGGACGACGTGACCCACCAACAACCCTGAGGCACCTACACCAAATCGCTGTTGAGGAGTGCGACAATCTGGACCAACAGCGCTTTAATGAACTCGTGGATAGTAGGCCACGACGAATACAGGCACATATCAATGCAAGAGGACGTGCTTCTGGGTATTAGAGGTACCGGTGTGTACAGCAATCTGTACCACCACCTCTGAAGGTCTCGCTGTATGGTGGTACAACATTCAATGAGTGGTTTTCATGAGCAATAAAAAGGGCGGAAGTAATGTTTATGTTGATCTCTATTCCAATTTTCTGTACAGGTTCCGGAACCGAGGTGATGCCAAACTTTTTTTTATGTATATTTCCGCACCAGTAAAAAACTTTTATTTAAAAAACGCGAAGGTCCCGTGTTCGAGTCCTGGGTCTACACGAGATTTTATTCTTCGAGGAGATTGAAGTCAGCGCCCACTCCACTGCTGAGTGAAAATTCATCACGAATATTTTTACATTCTCCCACGCGCTGCAGTACATGATTTGAAACGCTGATTTTAATCTCGCATTTTTTGTGTTACAGTCGGCCGGTGCTGAGTGAACGCCTGCTGGACTACCAGGAGTGGTACCTCTCCTTTCGCGACGACTTCAGTGCGCAGTGCGAGTAGCAGCAGCCAAAGCCGTCAGAGATGTACGGTCTCGCCGACGCGGTGTACTCCTTCTATCGAATCAACTGGCTGAGAACCAAATACAGCCCATCTATCAGAGACATCGTAGGTGAGTATAATACTGGGGTTAATCCACTGCAGGTCTGTGCAGTGACGACTTCCGACTGTGTTGTAATTCGACTAATGAGGTTCAGAACCCCCTCTGAATTTCCACTTTTAGACCTTACGTGATTGCCATGCAACGCAAGCTTTCCGATTTTTTCCACACACAAAGCTTTCCGATTGGCGGTTGATTTGTGTGTGGATTTTCCGCTGCCCATATTCGACAATTCTGCGTATTGACATATTATATCACATGGAAGTGGACTTCGTCTGTCCACAAAATCTTCCGCGGCCAATCATTGTTCCCTTCCATGCAAGCAATTCTGAAGCAAAGGTCTCTCTTGCTGGCAGGTCAACAGGAAGCAACTCGTGCACACCAGTAATTTTGAATGGATAACAAAGAAGGATATTTCGTAGGAATTTACGCACCGTGCTCACGGGTATGTCCAATATTCGGGTAACTCTCCTTGCACTACACGTTTGCACACCACCAATCGTCTCCTCCTGCGTTTCTGTGGCAACAGATTCAGCGAAGTCGAACCAATTTTTTGCCTCCCTCTACCAGGCTGGAGACCAAAAGAACCCGTCTTTTCGAATTTCCGAATAATTTTCTCCTGACCCACAGCAGTCATCGGACCAACGCCTTTTTTCAAACCCCGTCAGTGTCCGGAACTTCTGCAGAACGACGCGTGCACAGTCATGATTCTTGTAATACAGCTTCACAAGCAGAGCGCGATCCTGCATTGAGACAGTCATGGCGATTGTAGCAGACGCGAAAGGAGGAAAAGACCTGTACCCGGCATGTTTACACATGCTTCAATGAGTCGTGCGCGTGACAGGTGTTTTCATTTACATATTGTGACACATACAGCGCCATGTATTGATCAATTTTCACACTGTTTTTCTTCTTCTGCCATAGATTTTCCCTCTTCTCCGAGAATAATCCGTTTGCAATTTGACGTTATTCTGACCAGTGGTGTTATTTCTACAGCGTTTTGAAAGTTTAATTATAATCACCATTTACATTCAAGTTTGGATGGGACCATTTTCAAAATGCACTGAGGACGAAGCAGCAGTTTCCGACAAGTCGCTATACATTGTTGTTGTGAGGCTGGTACACCGCGACCGCGACATTCGAGAACACTGTCTTGGTTTTCGTGATGTCAGCCAAACTAAAACTGCTGCTGCTCCATCCACTGTGCCGGCTGTCGTGCTCCAGAGTTCTGATGTGAGCGACTCACAGTGACGTTGGCCTGCTTCATTTCCTCGTTGACTTTCCTGGGTGTCGACGTACTGCACTGCTACACTGGCTGAGATATGGGGGGGGGGGGGGGGGGGGGGGGGAAGTTCAACACTCGCTACTTTAAATGATGTAGCTGACAGGTGCACATTTGAGTTTCACAGTTCTTTACTTTCACTGTTCACCAACCTCACCCCCCTTCCCAGCAATAATACACAGTTATATGGCCAGTGCACTATTTTTTAACTCTCGATAAGCCTCATTAATAGTTCGCAGGCAGACATCAACATACTGCTACAATACTTTACCGTTTAGCGTCTACGAACAGTAAAAACCTAACCACGCATTTCACAGTCTTTCAAATAACCACGCAAAACAACAAGGGGTGTAAGATCCCTCCATGAAAAACACGACCACACAATAATACCACCGCCACCGAATTTTACTGTTGGCACTACACAAACCAGGCATTCGCCATAACCACACCCCGCCATCGGATCGCCACACTGTGTATCGTGATTCGTCAGTCCACACAACGTTTCTCCACTGTTCAATTGTGCAATCATCACGCTCCTTACACCAAGCGAGGCATCGTTTGGCGTTTACCAGCATAATTTGTGACTTCCGAGCAACCGCTCGACCATGAAATCCAAGTTTTCTCACCTTCCTCCTGTCATAGTACTTGCAGTGGATCCTGATGCAGTTTGGAATTCCTATGTGATGGTGTGGACAGCTGTCTGCCTATTACACATTACGATCCTCTTGAACTGTGGGCGGTCTCAGTCAGTCAAGAGACGAGGTCGGCCTGCACACTTTTGTGTTGTACGTGCCCCATCACGTTTCCACTTCACTATCACACCGGAAACAGTGGACCTAGGGGTTTTTAGGAGTGTGGAAATCTCGCGTGCAGACGTATGACACAAGTGACACCCAATCACATGACCATGTTCTAAGTCTGTGAGTTCCGCAGAGCGCCTCATTCTGCTCTCTTACGATGACTGATGACTACTGAGGTCTCTGATATGGATTACCTGGCAGCAGACGTCAGCACAATGCACCTAATATGAAAAACGTATGTTTTTGGAGGTGTTCGGATACTTTTGATCACATAGTGTATCTACATCAAAACAGAGACATTAATAAAACCTACTTATTATCTCAATTATACAAATTCGAAGGGGATATGTGGGGTCTCCTTGGACACTCTTTAGATGAAATGAGCTTGCATAGTATTCGTTCAATGAACCTATGTTATCTTTCCTTGTGAACACTTATTGTTAAGCTCACTTTCTGCCCTACATCATTCTGGATAAATACCCCTGGTTTTTTGTTGTTTATCATCTACCATAACTACTGATGATCGATGATTTATTTGAACGACTCCCGGTGATATCTTCCAAAGCCAACTGTAGCGTTTGAGCACCAACTTCTTGCTGTCGTTTCTTCCAGATGAGAAGTGGCAGCTGGAGGACCAAAGCAACGCCGTGCTCAACGTGGACACTGACTGCCTGCAGCTGTTGGCTGATGTCCTGGACCACCCCACTTGTCCAATGGATGACCTTCCACCGGAGACCATCCAGCAGCGCTTACAGTGCCGCGAGCAGCTGTGGGACGACATGCTGCAGAGGTCGCCCCACATACCCGTCACCAGCTACCTGGCCTACACGGAGAGGGTGGACATCAACCTCTGCCTGCTGGCCTGGATGGCTGTCAACTCGTTCGGCATTTGCAACGACGTCCCATTCAGTATCGTGCAGTCCGTGCACGATGCTCGCTGCCACTTCGACCGTCCCGACGACCAGTCATGTCTGGAATCGAACACCATAGACGCCATCTGTTCTGTCTCCAGAGCTATTCTGCCGCTCAAGTGTAGTGATTTTTCTTTCCATAAATCTCCTGAGCTGTGTGCCGTCAGATATTACGGAGCTGGACTGTACCCAAGTGACTTCAAAGCAACGTGGACAAATCTCCTCAGAGGTTATGTTAAGCCAACAGAAAGAACACTGAGATACAAAGAGAGTTACATAGTGCCACTTTGAAATACAATAATTTTAAAATCGACAGGTTGAGAACTTTAGAAATATCGTTTCTAGTGGTAAATATTCTTTTCCGCTTTTTGACTGCCGGACTATACATGCGCCTTCCCCATTTACGTAATCTGCCTGGAAAGATATTCCTGTCCTTCCACATCACGGGTATAGTCCAGATACTGTGTTCTGAGGTCGTTTATCGTATGGCAGGCGTCCCCGACATCTGTAATGGTACTGATCGATAGCACCCTCACATTTCTCAGCTGTATCTGGCTAAACTCATTCTGCTACCACACGTACGCATGTGTTCGTCATCTGAGGCTTCCTAACGAGCTAGCACCTACGGAAGCAAGCCGGATATTCCGTCGCCAGGTGCTGTGTGTGCTAATACCCTGGAGTATAGTATGCACAACGTGTATCACTTTGGAATGCACGAGCAAGTATTACGTGATCTACAGTCGCATAATATTCCTTGGGGCGATTTCACTATCGATATCTTTCCACTTGGTTTGTCTCGGAATGGTGGGATTCATGTACCTACGAACTCGGAACTCAATGCAGCAACTCAAAATTTGTAGGAAGGGTAAATTTGCCTCAAAGAAAGAACTTGTTTTTATGTCAGTTAAAACTGTAATGTTAAGTGGAATTGGGATTATTATTAGAATTGGGTTTCACAAGGTACAGGACGTAGCACAGCTTGTGTACTGCGTACATATAGCTACAATGGTGCAGAGACCACTGCTGTACGTTTTTTTTCATTTGTAATGGAACAAGGCTCCCCATACTCAAGAAGATGATACTGGCGTGTTTCAACCCAGACATCACCATCCCGGAGCAAGAGCTGTGCTCAGCGACTGAGAGAAATGTAGCAAGGAGGGAAAAAGAACAGGCGGCCGTTGCAGAATCCTCATTGTAACCTCTGTAAGCTTCCTTCTCAAAGGATTGTCTTTCACTATAGACAGTTCTGAAGCATGTGATTAGTCATACAGAGAGAACCTGGCAGATGAGACAAAATTAACTGCGACTGATTTCACAAAACAGTGCCTCAGATTTATAATTGATTCTTTATCTACAATTAATTACTTATGTGCATGTGGTTGCATAGAAGACTGTAACAATTAGTTATAGGTGTGCTACGTAATCTCAAGTGAACACAAAGAAGTTAAATAAGAGTTTTACATAGGACTGGACTAATGTGCTTTTGTGAGATGGGATGTTGAGTTGCTGATGTAGAGGTACACAAAAGTGATATACAGGACATTAAAAAGTAATGTGTACCCAGTGTTATAGTCTTAAACTAGGAAGAACATTATTTAGAAAAGGATTTATGCAGATAGTATTGTGGTAGGAAAGACATGTGCAAGAACTTGAACTGAAAGGACACACATTTTTCCATAAGTGTAACAGCATATTATGTACTGTTTATTGTGATGTGGTATCAATGAAAGAATAGCCATTTGTTTAAGTAGAAAACGAGTGAGCGAGAAGTGGAAATGAAACTGCTACCTGTGTGAATTTAATATATCAGCGCAACTCAAGACCTGGTACTATATAGATGTAATTGTCAGAAACACTCAAATTACAGCGATAATCACTCACGTACCGACCATCCATAATGTTAACCGTGAATGTCGGGAAGGAAGAGTTGCCACTTAGGACACAGCAGAACTGGAGACTACAGCATGACTCGCCATCTTGGTACGTCGCTAGCTAGGTACCACCAGGTACAGCTTACTCGCCCACACCTCTGATCGCAGAGAGACGCTGACACCAGAGACGATCCCCACTGCCGAGGCGGCCATCCCCTCCCCTCCCCACCCGTCCTTGCAGACCCTCCCCCACCCCCTCCCACAGCTCCACTTGTGGAAGCAGCCAGACTCCACGCCACAGCCGCCTGACACGTGACGTGGCAACGTTTACTGGTGGACCCGCATGAATTTCCTACTCGGCTACACGTGTTAATTCAGTCTGACGTAAGGGACGCCAACCTCGCTTTAACCTGCGAGAAAGGATTAAACTGCCTGTTATTAACAGCCCCGCTGCTACCTAGCTACTGTGAAGTAAAATTCCGGGATCCGATGAGAGAACTGGGCAGTCCACTGTTTTGTCTCCCACAGAGTGCATCCGGACTGCGCTGGGAAGACGTGTACATCCACAACAGCCTCCAGCTGTAGGTCTGTGTCAACTGAAACAGCACCATGTTGCACCCACATTGGCTAGAGAACACTGCAGCTGTTTTCGTACATTACACTGTAGAAAATACGATAACCAGCCAAATGAGCAGACTTACCAGCAGTCTGAGGTGTATGTGTGTCTGCGACAGCTGCGTGTGTTGCAGCTGGAGTCACAGACGATGGCGGTCGACCTCACGCTCGTTCTGCGCGCCTGCGTCACGCACTCTCCGACAGCCAATGAGCGTTCAGCGGTGTTCTGGACGCTCTCCTCTGAATATGGTACCCAGTGTGAGCCTAGTGAGTTACTAAATGAACTTTTATCTCATTTGTTACGACATGCCACGCTTGATGGTGGTGTTAGGCGACGTATTCTATGCAGTCGAGTGAGAGAACCGGTTTGCGAGACTCAGGGCGCTCACGTGGAGCGCAGAGCCCGCCCTTCAGCCGCCGCCTGGGACCGCCAGCAGAGCAGCTGCAGTCAGTTTCTCGACGTGCGCGATCCGCCATCAATCGTGGGCCGTACTATAGTTCGACCCGTGGTGTAGGGATAGCGTCTTTGATTCATAATCAAACGTCTTCGGTCCCGGGTTCGATCCCCGCCACTGCCTAAATTTTGATAAATAATCAGCATTGGCGGCCGAAGACTTCCGGTATAAGAAGTCTGCCTCATTCTGCCAACGGCCTTGTCAAAGAGGGCGGAGGAGCGGATAGACGTTCAGGGCACTCTCTTGTCCTAGGGGTGGGAAATTGCCCCTAAAGGCGGAAGAATCAGCAATGATCAACGACATGAGGATGCAGAAGGCAATGGAAACCACTGCATTAAAGACACGTAACGTGTATCCACAGGACATGTGGCCTGAAATTGAAGAAGTGACATGATGATCTCTCCATTTGCAAAAGATTCTGGAATAGTCCCCCATTCGGATCTCCGGGAGGGAACTGCCAAGGGGGAGGTTACCATGAGAAAAAGATTAAATAATCAACGAAAGGATAACGTTCTACGAGTCGGGGCGTGGAATCTCAGAAGCTTGAATGTGGTAGGGAAACTAGGAAATCTAAAAAGGGAAATTCGAAGGCTCAATCTAGATATAGTAGATGTCAGTGAAGTGAAGTGGAAGGAAGACAAGGGTTTCTGGTCAGATGAGTATCGGGTAATATCAACAGCAGTAGAAAATGGTATAACAGGTGTAAGATTCGTTATGAATAAGAAGGTAGAGCAGAGGGTATGTTACTGTGAACAGTTCAGTGACCGGGTTGTTCTAATCAGAATCGACAGCAGACCAACACCGACGACGATAGTTCAGGTATACATGCCGACGTCGCAAGCTGAAGATGAACAGATAGAGAAAGTGTATGAGGATATTGAAAGGGTAATGCAGTATGTAAAGGGGGACGAAAATCTAATAGTCATGGGCGACTGGAATGCAGTTGTAGGGGAAGGAGTAGAAGAAAAGGTTACAGGATAATATGGGCTTGGGACAAGGAATGAAAGAGGAGAAAGACTAATTGAGTGCTGTAACAAGTTTCAGCCAGTAATAGCGAATACCCTGTTCAAGAATCACAAGAGGAGGAGGTATACTTGGAAAAGGCCGGGAGATACGGGAAGATTTCAATTAGATTACATCATGGTCAGACAGAGATTGCGAAATCAGATACTGGATTGTATGGCGTACTCAGGAGCAGATATAGACTCAGATCACAATATAGTAGTGATGAAGAGTAGGCTGAAGTTCAAGACATTAGTCATGAAGAATCAATACGCAAAGAAGTCGGATACGGAAGTACTAAGGAATGACGAGATACGTTTGAAGTTCTCTAACGCTATAAATACAGCAATAAGGAATAGCACAGTAGGCAGTACAGTTGAAGAGGAATGGACATCTCTAAAAAGGGCCATCACAGAAGTTGGGAAGGAAAACATAGGTACAAAGAAGGTAGCTGCGAAGAAACCATGGGTAGCACAAGAAATACTTCAGTTGATTGATGAAAGGAGGAAGTACAAACATGTTCCGGGAAAATCAGGAATACAGAAATACAAGTCGCTGAGGAATGAAATAAATAGGAAGTGCAGGGAAGCTAAGACGAAATGGCTGCGGGAAAAATGTGAACACATCGAAACATATATGATTGTCGGAAGTACAGACTCAGCATACAGGAAAGTCAAAACAACCTTTGGTGACATTAAAAGCAACGGTGGTAACATTAAGAGGAGAGAGCAGATAGGTGGAAAGAATGCATTGAAGGCCTCTATGAGGGTGAACTTTTGTCTGATGTGATAGAAGAAGAAACAGGAGTCGATTTAGAAGAGATAGGGGATCCAGTATTAGAATCGGAATTGAAAAGAGCTTTGGAGGACTTACAGTCAAATAAAGCAGAAGGGATAGATAACATTCCATCAGAATTTCTAAAGTCGTTGGGGGAAGTGGCAACAAAACGACTATTCACGTTGGTGTGTAGAATATATGAGTCTGGCGATATACCATCTGACTTTCGGAAAAGCATCATCCACACAATTCCGAAGACGGCAAGAGCTCACAAGTGCGAGAATTATCGTACAATCGGCTTAACAGCTCATGCATCGAAGCTGCTTACAAGAATAATATACATAAGAATGGAAAAGAAAATTGAGAATGCGCTAGGTGACGAACAGTTTGGCTTTAGGAAAAGTAAAGGGACGAGAGAGGCAATTCTGACGTTACGGCTAATAATGGAAGCAAGGCTAAAGAAAAATCAAGACACTATCATAGGATTTGTCGACCTGGAAATAGCGTTCGACAATATAAAATGGTGCAAGCTGTTCGAGATTCTGAAAAAAGTAGGGGTAAGCTATAGGGAGAGACGGGTCATATACAATATGTACAACAACCAAGAGGGAATAATAAGAGTGGACGATCAAGAACGAAGTGCTCGTATTAAGAAGAGTGTAAGACAAGGCTGTAGCCTTTCGCCCCTACTCTTCAATCTGTACATCGAGGAAGCAATGATGGAAATGAAAGAAAGGTTCAGGAGTGGAATTAAAATACAAGGTGAAAGGATATCAATGATACGATTCGCTGATGACATTGCTATCCTGAGTGAAAGTGAAGAAGAATTGAATGATCTGCTGAACGGAATGAACAGTCTAATGAGTACACAGTATGGTTTGAGAGTAAATCGGAGAAAGACGAAGGTAATGAGAAGTAGTAGAAGTGAGAACAGCGAGAAACTTAACATCAGGATTGATGGTCACGAAGTCAATGAAGTTAAGGAATTCTGCAAACGTAGGCAGTAAAATAACCAATGACGGACAGAGCAAGGAGGACATCAAAAGCAGACTCGCTATGGCAAAAAAGGCATTTCTGGCCAAGAGAAGTCCACTAATATCAAATACCGGCCATAATTTGAAGAATAAGTTTCTGAGGATGTATGTCTGGAGTACAGCATTGTATGGTAGTGAAACATGGACTGTGGGAAAACCGGAACAGAAGAGAATCGAAGCATTTGAGATGTGGTGCTATTGACGAATGTTGAAAATTAGGTGGACTGATAAGGTAAGGAATGAGGAAGTTCTACGCAGAATCGGAGAGGAAAGGAATATGTGGAAAACACTGATAAGGAGTAGGGACAGGATGATAGGACATCTGCAAAAACATGAGGGAATGACTTCCATGGTACTAGAGGGAGCTGTAGAGGGCACAAACTGTAGAGGAAGACAGAGATTGGAATACGTCAAGCTAATAATTGAGGACGTAGGTTGGAAGTGCTACTCTGAGATGAAGAGGTTAGCACAGGAAAGGAATTCGTGGCGGGCCGCATCAATCCTGTCAGTAGACTGATAACCAAAAAAACTATAGTCAAACGAAACTTGTTCGACGAAGTAAGTTACGCCACAAATCACGCGGACCACGGTGTTCTGAAGAGAGAGACCGAGATGGAGACCGCTACGGAGCAGCAGTGGTGAGAAGTGTTCCGAAAACTGAACGCCAGGCAGACGCCAGAGGCAGCCGGCCTGGTCATCGCCCACCGCCTTCTCTTGTCTACCAGCGACGGACCCACCTGCTGGCGCGTATCTCCGCTGATCAGCAAATAAGCAACTCGAAGCTGGAACGCTACGTCCAGTGTTTACAGTAAAACAATGTGGGGAGCTATGAATAATGCAGTGAAATTCTAAACCAAAACCCAGAGTTAATAAAATTTCACCTATGTCGGAAATGTATATTTAAACAAATTACTACTTCAGTAGCGTATATTCCTTGCCTACGTTCAGCACATCCGACACCCTCAATCGCTTATCCTCCATACCCACAGACGTCGACGAGATTGTCCCCTATTTACTTTTCATAAAGTTGGCTGCCTTAGAAAAAGAAAAGTTGCCACAGAGAAGACGTGTAAACCTGAAGTGTCTTCCGCCCACGATAATGCGAGGAACGAATTGCTCCCGGACGCAGCAACAGATTCATGAAAAACTGAAGTGTAAGGAACCAGAAGTTGTGCGACTAGGAAATACACTGAGAAGAGCCAGAGCCGGAAGAATCGACTGCAGAAACGCATCGCAAATGGAAACCGCAAGAAAGTCCTATCACTTCTCTGTGAACATTGTGAAAGCGCTAAGAAACGAAAAATATTGGTGGACACTATGTAAAATTACAACAGCGATATACGGAAATGCGCTTTAATAACTATCTTCTTCTCGAAGGTGTTCGTTCAACGAAGTAAGTAACCCAAAAGTATGTGGACACTGAAGCACGATTTCTTGCCACTGCCCTTAAACAATACAGGTTCGAAATTTAGTACAGGGTCTCAGACGCCAATACCATTTAGTACACATGCCGTGGAAGCGATCAGTAACAATTTTTGGATACTAGATAAAAAACGGTTCGGTGTTTCGATTTTCGTCCAGGAGCGAAGAAATATTACAATTCACTAACACTTGTCTGACTACGGCCGCAAGTTCAAATACTGCCCCGGGCATGGATGTGTGTGTGATGTCCTAAGGTTAGTTAGGTTTGAGTAGTTCTAAGTTCTAGGGGACTGATGACCTCAGCTGTTAAGTCTCATAGTGCTCAGAGCCATTTCAACACTTGTCTGAGAGTGAACGGTTTCCTTAACTTACGGAAATACAGTAGCGATTACTATCAATAAACTCAAGAATATTTTTCTGCTCTTAATGGTTGTTCCTGTGTTGCATTAAAATCGTCTCATAATGTATGCGAGTGGTGACGTAAAGTCCTGGTTACCTCATCTCACTGATGCTGACTGACCAGCCTACCCAGTTTGAGGGAGCCTGAACAAGTATTACTGTGATTACTCCAGAGGGCAGTCAGTCTGATGAAGCGATCTGGAAATTTCTGTGAATATCGACAATAGGTAGTAACGTCAGTTGTTCCAGATCGAATGACATTGATCATATCAGGGGAAAATGATTTTTCAGACGCCATTCGTTGAACAAAATCCGTGAGACATAATTTTTGTCATGAAACTGATGCACTTGTAAGCAATGAGGTGATGTATTACAATGATGATCGATTGGGTTATCCACATGATGATTCCAAAGATTTGGCTGTATTGAAAATTTGCCTCAAATTAACTCCCGACTCTCTTGCCTCAGACGTCGGTTCAACATACGAGAGTAGCTGTGCAGTTGATGACTAGTTTACTCAGCAGACAAACACCACAAAATGCTTGAGTGGAATAAAAACTGTAAGATTCGAGAGGAGTGAGTTAACGCCATGTCTCACGAGGGGTGTGAACAACTTAAGGGCCATACTTGACCCTTCTTTTCCTGATGATTCCTTCTGTAAAAAACGGCAATTCAGGAAAATGTTATCAAGTCTAGAAGGGTTATCGCCGATACAACACACTCGTTTGCTTCTGAAAGAACTCCCAATAACTATTCAAACTACTTTAAGAATCTCCTAATACTTGTGAAAAAGAGGATTCAGCTGTGTTCTGACGTCAAAATTCAATGTCTCCACTTCAACGAATGTGATTTCATTATTGTCAAGTGTCCGAGTTCCACTCATGTACCGGTAACAGACTACTTGAGTTTGGACGTGTAGCTGTAAATACGTCATTATCTTCCGGTGGACGCTATGAGTGCAAATGCCAGTGTTAATTGACAACATATGTAAGCCAAGAACGGACATTACCGAGACACTTGGGAGCGAAAAAACATGAGTATAGGAACTGGAAAGTCCAGTTAAGCAAACGCTCCATGTTCCAGATATAGTAACTGCACAGAAGCCATAGGCGAATCATAAAAAAATACCTAGAGGCAGTCCACTTCAACTGGAATAATTAAAATTTTATAGGAATCCAAAGTACTTGCGAGTTGACACGCGAAACAACATTAGATAATTGTGACAGAGAAAATGGGAGCTCAACTTGGAATCGACTGAAGTACACGTAGGAACAACTGTGGATGAATAGCCAGCTCAAGAAAGTGCAGAAGAAATCTACAGCAGAATTCCTGCGTATGCGATGAAAGGAAAATGAAGATGCACTGCGAAAAAAAAAAGAAAAAAAAAAGGAAATGAGGACGAGAATGGCGAGAAACTACGAAAGACGCTATGACAATATAATGCTAAACAGCATCTTCTACATCCACATCTACATCTACATTCACTGCAGACGACCGTGGCACAGAGTACGTCCCACTGTACCAGTTATTAATGCCTGTTCCATTCACGTATGGAGCGCGGGAAGAATGACTGTTTGAATGCGTCTCAGCGTGTAATAATTATTGTGACCTTATCTTCACCATTTCTGCGTGAGCGATACGTAAGGGTTTGTAGTATATTCCTAGCATAACCATCTAAAGCCGGTTCTTTAAACTTTGTTAACTGACTTTCTCGGGATAGTTTACGTCTGTCTTTGAGAGTCTGGAAGTTTAGTTCCTCGCGTATCTCTGTTACACTCCCACGGGTCAAACAAACGTGTGACCATTCGTGCTGCCCTTCTGTGTATACGTTCAGTATCCCGTGTTACTCCCATTCGGTGCGGGTCCCACACCCTTGAGCAATATTCTAGAACCGGTGGCACTAGTGGTTTGTAAGCAATCCCGTCTGTAAGCTGACTGCCCTTCCCCAGTACTCTGCCAATAAACCGAAGTCTGTCACCTGCTTTACCTACGACTAAGCGTATTTCATTCCATTTCATACCAGCTACTTTTTTGTGTTGGCCGATTCCAACAGTGACTCATTGATATAACAGTAATAGAATACTATGTTTTTTTTCGTTACGTGAAGTAGATACCTTAGGGGTTGCGAAGCAACTCAAATCGCTTCGTATGGGCAAGTCTTCAGGTCCAGATTGTATACCGATTAGGTTCCTTTCAGATTACGCTGATACAATAGCTCCCTACTTAGCAATCATGTACAACCGCTCGCTCACCGATAGATCTGTACCTGCAGATTGGAAAATTGCGCAGGTCGCACCAGTGTTTAAGAAGGGTAGTAGGAGTAATCCATCGAACTACAGACCTATATCATTGACGTCGGTTTGCAGTAGGGTTTTGGAGCATATACTGTATTCAAACATTATGAATCACCTCGAAGGGAACGATCTATTGATACGTAATCAGCATGGTTTCAGAAAACATCGTTCTTGTGCAACGCAGCTAGCTCTTTATTCGCACGAAGTAATGGCCGCTATCGATAGGGGATCTCAAGTTGATTCCTTATTTCTAGATTTCCGGAAAGCTTTTGACACCATTCCTCACAAGCGACTTCTAATCAAGCAGCGGGCCTATGGGATATCGTCTCAGTTGTGCGACTGGATTCGTGATTTCCTGTCAGGAAGGTCGCAGTTCGTAGTAATAGACGGCAAATCATCGAGTAAAACTGAAGTGATATCAGGTGTTCCCCAGGGAAGCGTCCTGGGACCTCTGCTGTTCCTGATCTACATAAATGACCTGAGTGACAATCTGAGCAGTTCTCTTAGGTTGTTCGCAGATGATGCTGTAATTTACTGTCTAGTAAGGTCATCCGAAGACCAGTATCAGTTGCAAAGCAATTTAGAAAAGATTGCTGTATGGTGTGGCAGGTGGCAGTTGACGCTAAATAACGAAAAGTGTGAGGTGATCCACATGAGTTTCAAAAGAAATCCGTTGGAATTCGATTACTCGATAAATAGTACAATTCTCAAGGCTGTCAATTCAACTAAGTATCTGGGTGTAAAAATTACAAACAACTTCAGTTGGAAGGACCACATAGATAATGTTGTGGGGAAGGCGAGCCAGAGGTGGCGTTTCATTGGCAGGACTCTTAGAAGATGCAACAAGTCCACTAAAGAGACAGCTTACACTACACTCGTTCGTCCTCTGTTAGAATATTGCTGCGCGGTGTGGGATCCTTACCAGGTGGGATTGACGGAGGACATCGAAAGGGTGCAAAAAAGGGCAGCTCGTTTTGTATTATCACGTAATAGGGGAGAGAGTGTGGCGGATATGATATGCGAGTTGGGATGGAAGTCATTAAGGCAAAGACGTTTTTCATCGCGGCGAGATCTATTAACGAAATTTCAGTCACCAACTTTCTCTTCCGAATGCTAAAATATTTTGTTGAGCCCAATCTACATAGGTAGGAATGATCATCAAAATAAAGTAAGAGAAATCAGAGCTCGAACAGAAAGGTTTAGGTGTTCGTTTTTCCCGCTCGCTGTTCGGGAGTGGAATGGTAGGGAGATGATTGTGGTTCAATGAACCCTCTGCCAAGCACTTAAATGTGAATTGCAGAGTAATCATGTAGATGCAGATGTACATGTAGAAGTGCACAGTTTTACTTTTATGAACATTTAAATCAAGTTGCCGTCTTTCCACCACTTTGAAATCTTATCATGATACGGTTCAGATGGCTCTGAGCACTATGGGACTTAACTTCTGAGGTCATGAGTCCCCTAGAACTTAGAAATTCATAAACCTAACTAACGTAAGGACATCACACGCGTCCATGCCCGAAGCAGGATTCGAACCTGCGACCGTAGCGGTCGGGCGTTCCAGACTGTAGCACCTAGAACCACGCGTCCACTCCGGCCGGCATCAAGATGTGACTGAATATTTATGCAGCATCTTTCAGACAGTACAACATAGATAACTGGATCGTCTGAAAAAAACCCTGAGGTTTCTATTAATATTAACATTTCTTCTTTCGTAAAGTTAGCACTGTAGTCTGATTTGGCAACAGTGTTAAGGGTACCCTAGAGTACACAGTTTCTACAAACGTGACGTCATTTTGACGACAGAAGTTCTGCATTCGTGTGCGCCGGGCTGCGGATAAGGGAGAGATTACAGTGTTGGTAAGAATTAGCTCGGAAACTTAATGAAAAAGTTGTGCCTACTCTCGCGTCTGTAGTATCCTTCGAGCAGAGCAAGATGGGAGCTAGACGCTAAATCCAGTAATGAGGTGGCTTGTCCATTTCGAAGTCCTGGTGCTGGAAAACAAGCTGGAAATTCTGTGCAGATAGGGGAACTCGGTGGGATAAAGGAGGTATACTTCTGATGCAATAACTGAGATGAAACACGATGTAGGATAAGACCACTGTCGAGCCCTAAGAGGCACAAACACACTGAATGCAAGTTGTGCAGTCCTGCATGTACCCTGTGCAGCCAAGTGCCACGAGAAACCAAGTCCCGTTCCGAGGGCAGAGTAACACACGTCCAGCGTTTGAGGCAACTGTCGAAGGAGTCCGCCAGCAGCAGCAGCGGCCCTGCTTATATAGGCCCGTCTGATGCCATCCCCCGCGATCACGTGCGCCTCCCATGTCCGGTCGTCCTTCTAGGACATTCTGTCGTAGCTGGCCACGTAGCTCCAGCGTCCCTTACCACAAAAGCGCTGCCTCTCCTGGTTCCCAGCGCCATGGGTGACGTTAGGTTGCTTTCCTACAGGTTCACCTTATGAAATCTTATGCATTTCTACTCACATCCGCGACCCATTCGCGACACCTCGCTCCCCGAGGGAAAATTTTGTACTGTCCTCAGAGATTGCAAAATTTTGCTATCAATGTGTTAGCTTATGCCTCTAGCATTCGACTTTTTATTAAATTGTAAATTTAAATTTTCTTTATACATTTACTCTTTTTCTATAAAGTTCATTAACATCTTTTAAAACCGTGTGTTTAGCATAAGGCACTTGATACTTTTACGTTTCAATGGTATTTTACAAAATCCTATTATGAATATACAAATTAATTAATAGAATTATCCATTTGTTTTCAATAGCATTTAAAAATCGTCTTCAACTCTACGCATAGTTATTCATCCTCCATATTGCAACTATTTACTCTCTTTGTATACAATTCATAAGCACAATTTTTTTTTATTTTCAAGGAACACAGCACAAGGACATACACATTATCTATACTAGAAATTTCTACTTTCTGTGCAATTATGGGCACATTGTAGTTTCTTTGTTTTCAATGGGCGCACAAACAATATTTTCTCAAGGGCACACATAATATCTGTTCTTAACACAACAGAAAAATTTACTTTCTGTATACATTTGTATCTACACAAATCATGGGAACATCATAATTTCTCTCCCTTCAAGGGTACACAAATAAGTACATCTTAAGGCACACACATAATATCATCTCCATTATTACACTACTACAGTCTTATTCTCTTATCTCTTGTCTGATCTTGATATTAATATTACCGGTAATCGTCCTTCGGTCTCTTCCAAATATCTTGTTGGTACTACTCTTCTTTCGTAACTCACATGGCCGCTATCTCTGGCGTCATATCTGATAGGCATTCTTTCTAAAATAATTTGCTCATTTTCTCCAAATTCCCTTCGAGCTGGTTGGTACCTAACCATTTCTCTACTAGGATACTGATTTATAATTTTAATTCTTAGACAGATTTTTTTGCAACAATCATCTCTCATACTCTTAAACATAAATTTGTAGCATTCTCTACAACATTTACAGAATCTGCAAATACATAAAAGGATTACTACAGTTACAATTCTTGAGCCCATGTAACTCCAGATGGACATACTGTTTAGTGAAAATCCGCAAAAGGTGGTCATTTGCTGGTATAAAATTTCATTCTCCAATTCATCTTACTTATGTCCAGCAGTATTTAAGTCATCTAACTATCTTACAACATGTTCGACTGGCAAGTTTAAGGTAAGCTCTGTTATATTTTATATTACCTACATATTCAGATTTGGAACAATATCATCATTTGTTACATTTGTTCTAATTATTTGATCAGATTGTATTAATATTTGAGCACCATAACCTTTACATTTTCCAAGAAATTTTAACTTGCTGTTACCATAAACAACTACATCCCAGGGCCCATTAGAACTACATAAGTCTGTAAGACCTTCATTTTTAGGTGCTACAAATAACCATTCTTTACCTCTGATTTGCGTCCATACGCTTTCATTTAATACTATATACCTCTGGTTACAATCTTTCGGTATCTTGGTAACTGGTTGTAGCATTCTAGCCTCACACATCTCATGATCGTAACTAGACAAAAGAACAAATGTTTGCTTACATATTCTGCGACCTTGGTCTAGTTTTTTATGTAACAATTGTTCATAGTTTAACTTCACATATTGTCTTTTCACATCATCTATAATATCTCTTTCTCTGGAGATATATATGTAAACAGCTGTTTCTTAGCGTCTACTTCAATTGGTCTGGGCCACATTTTATACACATCAAATACACTGCTATCTACCAGGGGAATGTTTAACACATAACTTAATATGTTACCAGCTTTAAAAACATCAAGGTCAGTAACCTTAAGTAACTGATAACCATTGTTCCCTGTAAGTGCAATTAGGAATCTTTTGTCTTTTATATCATCCTATATTAATTTCAAATATCTAACTACTTGCACAGGATTCATTAAATGCAGTTCTAAAATAACTTTCTGTGCGTTTACAATTGCTGTGATTAACAAATCATATTCGTGTTCTAGCTCGTTGGAAATAGACAATAGCTGAATTAGCTGCTCAATAATGGTTATCAAAATAACTGCTCTCTGTAGCCGCTTATCAGTGCTGTTTTCGAACTTTATAATGTTCTGACTGAGCTTTCTCATTCCTTGGGTAATTACCTGTTCATTTCTGGCTATTGAGCTGACAGTTTGATTAAAACTCGTTAAAGTGGCCTTTACTATTGTGACTTGTTCTCGGCTTAATCTTAATAGCTGTTTCTGTTCTCCCTCTAACACAGCAAGTTTTGACTTGAAATATGATGCGTCATCTTCATCTAGAGTTCCAAATAAAACTTTACTTATTTCTCCAAAAAATGTACTATTTCCCGTTTTCGTATTCTTACTTCATGGCGAGCTAACTGTCCAATTAGACTTTGAGATTATTCTATTTTTCCGATGTGCCATTCTAATTCATGTTTCGCACAGCACATTCTGAGGCACTCATATTAAGTAAAGCGAATCTATACTGGCAGAATGTCACAGCTCTGGTAGCTAATACTTCAGTGTTCTCAAATTTCTTTTGTAACTCTAGCAAGTTAAAATAACTTACAGTTCTCGATGTCACACTGTAAAGACTGACCCCCTTGTTGTCATAATACAGTCCTGGTGATGATTGGAATTTTGTAAGGTGAAGATCCGGATAAAGAACCACTGTTTGTACTAAAGTAATCCCGAAGGCTAATATGGCCATTCCAATTACTAGCTGTGTCATCGCCATCCTGTAATCAGAAAAATTCTTTCAGGCGATTGGTGTGTACCGTCAGGTACTTTTTCTTTCTTATCTGCATGACCACATTTGGTCCTTTAGTTTCTTTTACTATGTATGGGCTTCGCCATTGACTATCTAATTTCCTTGACCTTCCCCTTCTAACACTTTCATCGTACAGGAGGACTTTGTCTCCGGATTGGAACTCTTTCGGATGCTGGGTTTTGTCATAATATTCCTTGTTCTTTAATTTAATTTGGGCATTATAGTTTCGTGCACACTGCTGTATTCGCTCTTTTAGTTCGAGCACGTAATCGTCATAATTATATGTTACTTCTGCTGGGTTCGTTTGTAGCACTCCCGGTACATTACGCAATCTTCCGAAGAACAACTCGTGAGGTGTGTACCCAGTTGCACTATGTGGTGTTATGTTGAATACAAAGACCGCATATGGCATCCATGTATCCCAATCAGTTTGTGCTCGATCTATATAATGGCGGAGCGTTTCAGTTAAGGTTGTATGTGTTCTTTTAGCGCTCCATTAGTCTGCGGATGATAACAAATGTTTTGAATTTTCTCTATGCGTAACAATTTGCATTCTCTTCGCATTGTTTCACTAACGAAGTTGCTGCCCAATCACTTAATAATATGGATGGTATGCCAAACTTAAAAATGGTCTTTTGAACTAGCACACTTGCTACCGTTTCGGACTCTTGTTTCTCAGTTAGTGCATCTTGAAAAGTAAGGATGTACTTATGCCCTTGTCTGTGGAAGTCATTGGACCAACAATATCAATGTCACACTTTTGAAATACATGCTCAGGGGTAGTCGTAATTTCCATGGGCATTTTGGTTTTGTTCTGTGTAATTTTCTTCCTTTGGCAGCTTTTGCATTTGCGAATATACTGCTCTATATCGGCTTTCATGCCTTCCCATGTACAATATTTTTTTATTCTTTGGTAAGTTCTTCCTAGTCCCTGATACCACCAATTGGTGAATCGTGAAAGTGTTTGAGGATCGTATTCTTCTCCTCTAAACTCAAATTAGCGGCCGATTCCCGCACGGCTGCCTTTTTTGTGACGGCCTGTGTACCTTTGCCTTCCACATGGCCTGAGCGCTTTGCCCTGCAGCTGGCTATTTTACGTCATCACTTGCGACCTCAGATACCTCTTCTAAGTCACTGCTCACCGCAGCTGTTTCAGCTGTTCCGATTATCTGTTCCTGACTCCTTTCCGTTGCGTCTCTGTCGTCATCTACCTCGGTCGTTGCCCTCAAATTTCGTATTCTAGATAGGGCATCTGCTACCTGGTTTCGTTTACCACTTTTATACAGAATTTTGTAGTCATATTCTTCTAGTTGCAATCTGAATTTCATTAACCTTGACGACGGATCGGTAACGCTGCTTACCCACGTTAATGGCTTATGGTCTGTGCAAATTGTGAATTTTCGACCAAACAAATACGGCCGGAAATATTTCACTGCACAACATATAGCTAACATTTCTCTCTCTGTGGTGCTATATGATCGCTCAGCTTTACTCAATGATCTTGAAATACACTCCTGGAAATGGAAAAAAGAACACATTGACACCGGTGTGTCAGACCCACCATACTTGCTCCGGACACTGCGAGAGGGCTGTACAAGCAATGATCACGCGCACGGCACAACGGACACACCAGGAACCGCGGTGTTGGCCGTCGAATGGCGCTAGCTGCGCAGCATTTGTGCACCGCCGCCGTCAGTGTCAGCCAGTTTGCCGTGGCATACGGAGCTCCATCGCAGTCTTTAACACTGGTAGCATGCCGCGACAGCGTGGACGTGAACCGTATGTGCAGTTGACGGACTTTGAGCGAGGGCGTATAGTGGGCATGCGGGAGGCCGGGTGGACGTACCGCCGAATTGCTCAACACGTGGGGCGTGAGGTCTCCACAGTACATCGATGTTGTCGCCAGTGGTCGGCGGAAGGTGCACGTGCCCGTCGACCTGGGACCGGACCGCAGCGACGCACGGATGCACGCCAAGACCGTAGGATCCTACGCAGTGCCGTAGGGGACCGCACCGCCACTTCCCAGCAAATTAGGGACACTGTTGCTCCTGGGGTATCGGCGAGGACCATTCGCAACCGTCTCCATGAAGCTGGGCTGCGGTCCCGCACACCGTTAGGCCGTCTTCCGCTCACGCCCCAACATCACGCAGCCCGCCTCCAGTGGTGTCGCGACAGGCGTGAATGGAGGGACGAATGGAGACGTGTCGTCTTCAGCGATGAGAGTCGCTTCTGCCTTGGTGCCAATGATGGTCGTATGCGATTTTGGCGCCGTGCAGGTGAGCGCCACAATCAGGACTGCATACGACCGAGGCACAGGGCCAACACCCGGCATCATGGTGTGGGGAGCGATCTCCTACACTGGCCGTACACCACTTGTGATCGTCGAGGGGACACTGAATAGTGCACGGTACATCCAAACCGTCATCGAACCCATCGTTCTACCATTCCTAGACCGGCAAGGGAACTTGCTGTTCCAACAGGACAATGCACGTCCGCATGTATCCCCTGCCACCCAACGTGCTCTATAAGGTGTAAGTCAACTACCCTGGCCAGCAAGATCTCCGGATCTGTCCCCCATTGAGCATGTTTGGGACTGGATGAAGCGTCGTCTCACGCGGTCTGCACGTCCAGCACGAACGCTGGTCCAACTGAGGCGCCAGGTGGAAATGGCATGGCAAGCCGTTCCACAGGACTACATCCAGCATCTCTATGATCGTCTCCATGGGAGAATAGCAGCCTGCATTGCTGCGAAAGGTGGATATACACTGTACTAGTGCCGACATTGTGCATGCTCTGTTGCCCGTGTCTATGTGCCTGTGGTTCTGTCAGTGTGATCATGTGATGTATCTGACCCCAGGAATGTGTCAATAAAGTTTCCCCTTCCTGGGACAATGAATTCACGGTGTTCTTATTTCAATTTCCAGGAGTGTATATGCGACTGGTAAATCATTACCCATTTTTCCTTGACTCAAAACGGCTCCAATGGAACTTTGGCTAGCATCTGTGGTTACTATAAATTCCTGTCCAAAATCTGGATACTGCAATATTGGAGGATTTATCAGTTTTTCCTTCAACTGATAAAATGCTTCCTCCTGTTCCATTCCACAATTATATACTACTTCTCTCTTTAGCAGTTCGTAAAGGGTTTTCGCAATTTTACTATAATTGCTTATAAAACGCCTACAATACCCGCTGAGTCCGAGCAAACCTTTTAACTGTGTAGTAGTCTTTCGCTGCGGATATTGTCTCACTGCTTCGACCTTTTTTGGATCTGGCCTTAATCCTTCTGCTGTGAGAAGATGCCTCAAAAATGTCACTTCCTTACGTAAGAACTCACACCTGTCGGCTTGTAATTTTAAATTATATTTTCTGAATCTTTTAAATGTTTCTTCAAGTCAACTATTGCGTTCTTCCAGTGAGGATCCAAACATTACTACATGATCTAGGTAGATGAGTACCTTTTCTCCCTTCAGCCCCATTAACACTGAATTCATTAATTTTTGAAATGTACTCGGGGCTGTCTTTAGACCCATTAGCATTTCTTTATAATGCCCATAGGGCGTACTAAACGCCGTTTTCTCTTGATCTCGCTCATCTAGTAATACTTAATAGTACCCTTTAGCTAAATCAAGTGTCGAGAAGTGTTTTGCCTTTCCTAGTCCGCCCAAGATTTCGTCTATTCTTGGGACAGGATACACATTATTAATTGAGATCTCATTGAGGCACCTATAATCGGCTACAATTCGCCATTTTTGTCTCCCACTAGCATCCATTTTCTTAGAGATCATGAATAATGGAAAATTCCATGCACTCTTGGAACTATAATATTGTCTTGCAACATTTTATCAGTTTCCTCTTACAAGACCTCTTTTTGCGCCTGCGGTGTTCTGTAGAGCCTGGAGAACACACTATTCTCCCTTCTGCTTCCGGTATTAATTTAATTTCATGTTTTGTGACGTCTGTGTATGTTAATTTATCTCCAGGCAAGTGGAAGATATCATTATATGCCATGCATATTTCTAAAATGGCATTCCTTTCCTCACTATTTAAATGTTCAACCCTCAGGTTTTGCTTTAACATACTAGCCCGTGACTTCACTTCAGGCTTTCCTGTCTTCACTTACCATACCTTATACACCTCCTCGGGTGGCACTTTCCCTGTCACTAATACTGGACACTTCATAGATATTCTCTCATCAAGTGCACTCCTTAACTCGTACCAGCGCTTCTGGTACATAAACTCCAGGATTTATTTCCTGTTTAGGAATATCACCTCTGATTCAATCCTTGCATTGACTTCGGTTCTAAGAATTCTCTCTTCTCCAGGGCCCATTACTATTCTTTGCTCCTTCTGTTTCGCTCTTGCGGTTTCCCGTCTGCACTGACTTCTGTGTCACGGCACCAACTGTAACCGTATTTTCGCACTGTTTTGCAGATTCTACTGCCATCGAACCGGTGCCAACCGCCTTCGACGTGTCTTTTTCTTCTCTCGCTGCTCCAACAGCTATCAAACCAGCTCCAACTGCGTACGATAGACGTTTACTTCGTTTCACGGTTCCGACCGCAAACGAACAATTACACTTTTGCTCGGCGGCTCCTACCACCTTCTCACTACAATAGCTCTCTCTCGCGGCTACCGCCGCCATCGAACTGGCTCCGACCATGTTTGATCTGACTTCTCTCGGTTTCGCAGCTCCGACCACAACCGAACAAGTACACCTTTTTCCGTGGCTCCTACCGCGCTACCATTATAGCTGTTTCTACAGGATTCCCTCCCTGTAGACTGACGTTCCCATGCCGTTCTTAACTAAATTCGCCTTCCACGAATCCATACACATTTTGCTCCATAATCTATCACGGAATTCTGTCTTGTTAGGATATCTCTCCCTAGCAGCCTTCAAACGGCAGATCTACCTCTGTCCCTGTATGTTTTACAAGCAGATACTTTGCAATCTGCAATTCCAACTCTGTTGGACCTTCAGTCTTTGCTACGGTATTAGTGATCCCCCTTATCCTAATACCGTCTCTTGGGTTACGTTTCCCAATGTTCGACAATCTTTTTTTTTTTACTAAACTTATTTTTGCTCCACTATCTATTAAAAACTTCATTGGATTTCTTTTTCCTTTTGTGCACCCTAACTCTATAAAGTCGTTTCGATTTGTGCAGTCTACTGTCAATACCTTACTGGATGTGACGCAATGTGACTGCCTCATTGCGCCTCCTCCTAGTTTACCGGCCTCTTATTCTTTCGTTTCGCCAACCATGGGCATTCGTTATACTGTCTTGCGTAATGTACTCTCTGGTCTCTGGTTGCATTTGAAACGTATTACATCAGTCGAATATGTACACGGTGCTTTGTGCCTTGACAAATTGCACTGAGAACACTTAACTGGTGACATACACTCTATTTCTCTACAATGCCCCTTAAATTCTCTATTTATATCCGCTAGTCTGCCCGCTTCTTCCTGTTCACTGTCCTTTCTGTATTTTCTTTCTCTTCCCTACGCTTTCTATCCGCGTCTTTTTCGAAAACTCGTACACGCCTGTGTGCACGACAGTCTTTCGCCATGTGCCCTGGCTTTCCACAATTACAACACCATGGCCTTGTCCGTCCTTGGTGTTCGAACCATATTTCTCACGGTCGGCTTCTCTTTAGACGATGCTATCGCGCTTTCCTCCGTAGCAGCAATGTCAACGGCTTCAGAGAGTGTCACGGACTCTACCACTCACTATTATTTTAATTCTGAGGTCCTAGAGTCCCTGTATAATCACTGCTCTTCCTTATTTCAACACTAGCGCTATACTCCCAGCCAATTCGGCTTCTGTCATCACACCTCGAATGGCTTCTCTAAAATGATGTTGTAACGCGACAATATGTGAACCCCACTGTGGATGCCTTCACCTCTTTCCTGACGACTTGCAAACAGTTTACACGCGTAATTTTCAACAAGTATAGTACGTACATCGGAGCAAGTAGTTGTCAAGTCTCTAACTAATAACTTACTTCTAGCCGCACCCACTATGCGCGCCTTAACAAACTTTAGTTACACATTGTGCTGTTCAGGGGGCGCTAACACAAACGCACTATCACAGTTGTCTAGAAACTGTCTGAGCAGAAATTTATTACCATCAAAAGGCTCAGGCAACAACTATAACGCATCACTCAAAGTAATGCTTTGCCGGATTGGTCATGATTGCACAATGTAATTACTGCTTGATTCCGCCCACCATGACTGTGGCATTTTGTACCAAGAAGATTTTTCTTACCTTATTAAGTGTCTCTGTGGTCTGCGCTGATTCGTGCGCCGCTTCTCGTTGCTCGCAACGCCCCCTTTCCCACCTGCCTCGCTCGGCAGCCGCACGCCTCATTATCTGCTTCCAGCAGCTGACGGGCCTCTGTGGCCCTCCCGAAGACCGATGACGCCGCCTCCCTCTCTGGAGCTGCAAGGCATTTGCGCCTCGCTGGCGCCCGCTTCCCGCGTGTCAAACCCGCGCCGTGACGGACCGTCGCACCCCATCAAATTCGTCTTCTTTCTTTCTCGCCGGCGACCGCTTCACGGGTGTTGAACCCGCGCCATAAGTGACCTTCGCAGCCAGTCAAAGTCGTCTTCTACTTTCTTTCTCGCCGTCTACCGCTACACGCGTTTCGAACCCGCGCCATGACCGACCTTCGCTGCCCGTCAAAGTCGTCTTCTTTCTTTCTCGCCGGCGACCTCTTCACATGTGTCGAACCCGCGCCATAACTGACCTTTGCAGCCAGTCAAAGCCGTCTTCTTCTTTCTTTCTCACCACCGACCGCTTCATGCGTGTCGAACCCACGCTATGACTGACCTTCGCAGCCAGTCAAAGTCGTCTTTTTCTTCCTTTCTCGCCGGCGACCACTTCACACATGTCGAGCCCGCGCCATGATAGACCTTTGCAGCCAGTCAAGGTCTTCTTCTTCTTTCTCTCTCGCCGGCGACCGCTTCACGTACGTCGAACCCGCGCCATGACTGACCTTGCCAGCCCGTCAGCGTCGTCTTCTTTTTCTCTCGTCGTCGACCGCTCCACGTGTGTCGAAACCACGCCATGACTGGCCTTCCCAGCCCATCAGAGTCGTCTCCCTCTTTCTTCTCGCCGTTGATCACTTCCCACATGTCGAACCCGCACCATGACGGACCTTCCCAGTCTGTTGGAGTCGTCTTCTTCTTTCTTCTCGCTGTCGACCGCTCCACGCATGTCGAAACTGTTGTGTCTAGACAAGACAGCCTAGACACAATGAGAGGAAGCCGAAAGGCACGCGCTAAGCTAAAGCAGGATGGCGTGAGGTCTGAAACAGGATACTTAATGAATGCTATAAAGAAAAGTACGTAGCTTCTGGAATACTTAACTTTAATCCATCCTTGGTACATCGCTATAGACGATATAAGTGAGACTCCATAGATACATGCAATGTTACTAATGGCGCCTTGCTAGGTCGTAGCCATTGACTTAGCTGAAGGCTATTCTAACTATCTGCTCGGCAAAGGAGCGAGGCTTTGTCAGTGTAGTCGCTAGCTACGTCGTCCGTACAACTGGGGCGAGTGCTATCCCGTATCTCGAGACCTGCCTTGTGGTGGCGCTCGGTCTGCAATCACACAGTGACGACTCGCGGGTCTGACATGTACTAATGGACCGCGGCCGATTTAAAGCTACCACCTAGCAAGTGTGGTGTCTGGCGGTGACACCACATTCCTCCCCCGCAAATCGGCGAACGGTCGTGTTATAAGGCTTCCGCCTGCCGTGGGGAGGACCCCATGTTGACGTATGCGATGAGGTGGGGAGCCTAACAACAGGCGAGGCTGTGCCACCCGCACCCGGCCATTAGGTCCGAGGGGATCTGGGAAACGCCGGAAAACCTAGTCCAGGGTGCACGTCAACATGCAGTGTATGCGCCCGTAAAGAGACAGGAGGGGCCGAAGGGTCGACCTCCATTGCGTCGGGGTATCCGACGCGCGATGACGTCATTTGGTCCGGAGCGGGCAAGAGTTCCATGGCGGAGGACAGCTGGTCACGGGAAGCGATCGGCGGCGCGTGACTCAGGGAGGCTCTTGGCGGCTGCAGCGAGGCGTCCACTGCGGGCGGCGCCGGCGGGAGAACAGGTGGCGGAGGCGGAGGCGGAAGCGGCGCGTCGCCATGGGACAAAATGGAAGGCATCGTCGGTAACACCTGGGGATGAGGCGAGCCAGTAGATGGGTCCCCAGGGCGGTGACCGGACGGCACCGTCGCTGAAAGCAGACGGGGAGCGGCAGAACCCGGGCGATGACAGAGGCGCAGCTGATTGAGATGCCGACACACCTCACCAAAGGCCCCCAAAACCAGATACATCGCGCGGCCGAGGCAGCGAAGAATGCGCCGTGCGAGCCAACGCCGTGAACCTCGATAGTTGCGATAGAATACAACGTCGCCTGGAGCAAAAGCCGAAGTCTGCCGCTGCACAGGAACCTGATGCGGCGGGTGCAGCAAAGACATCAAGGTTCGATGAGGACGACCGTGGAGCAACTCAGCCGGCGAGCGACCATCTCGGGGCTGAGAGCGATACGATGACAAAAAGATCAACAACGCGTCCTCCCGAGAATGCGACTCTTTCAACTTCAACATCTGTGACTTGAAATTCCGGACCAATCGTTCAGCGGCACTGTTTGACTGAGGCGAAAACGGCGCGGACGTCAGATGTTGTATACCATTGGCCTGGCAGAATGACTGAAATTCTGCGGACATGAATTGTGGGCCATTGTCGGAAACAATAGTGTGTGGAAGACCTTCAATGCAAAAGATAGCAGACAACGCTTGGATGGTGGCAGTTGACGTCGTGGAAGACATCCGGACCACAAAAGGAAAATTACTGAAGGCATCTACCAGAACCAACCATCGAGCATTCCAGAATGGACCAGCAAAATCGATATGCAAGCGTTGCAAAGGGGAAGTGGCTTGTGGCCATGCAAAGACTTTCCGCGGCGGTGCGGATTGTTGTTCGGCACACGCCAGGCAAGAAGAGCACATTTTCGTAATCGCAGCATCGATTCCGAACCACGTACAGTGCTGACGAGCAAGTTGTTTCGTTCTCACTGTACCCCAATGTCCTTGGTGAAGAAGCTTTAAGACAGAGGACTGTAACGAACATGGGACCACGACTCTGGACTTATCATTATCAGAACGAAACAACAAAACACCACGTCGTACAAAAAGTCTCTCCTTATGAGCAAAAAATCGGCGAACCAACGGATCCTCGATCCGTGACTTTGACAAGGGCCATTGCGTAGCAACAAAACGCAAAACGGTAGCAAGGACAGGGTCAGCAGCTGTGGCGGTTTCCGCATCAATGAACATGCAAGCAAGTTCGGAAGAATCGAATGCCCTATCCTCAGCAACAGGCAAACGGGACAACGCATCGGCGTTTCCGTGTTAGCAGTGGACCGATACAAGATATCGTAGCGGTACTGCGTGAGGAAAATAGACCAGCGAATAAATTTCTGCGCTGTACATGGAGGTACAGGCTTGTTCGGATGAGAAAGCGATGTCAAAGGTGTGTGGTCTGTGATGATGGTAAAGTGACGACCATATAAGAAATCATGAAACTTTGTAACACCAAAGACGAGTACCAAAGCTTCTTTCTCTATCTGCGAGTAAGTTCTTTGCGCAGACGAGAGCAATTTGGACGCAAAGGCAATAGGGCGATCATGCGATCCATCTTTGTGCGCGAGCACAGCACCGATCCCGAAATCCGATGCATCTACCATCAACAAAAGGGGTTTCTGGGGATCGAATAGCGTAAGGCAAGTATTTGAAAGCAACGCCGATTTCAACTGGCGAAAGGCGCGTTCGCATTCCGTCGTCCACATGAATGGAACACCTGTATGGTGTAAGCGATGAAGCGGAGCTGAAATGGAAGAGGCATTGCGCACATTCACTCACACCTTGTGATTCCAAATCATGTAAGGTTCTCGCGACCTCATCACACAATGCGTGGGGAACATTGCGCGCTCTGAAAAATTTCGGTTTCGCGTTTACTTTCAGGTCTAAATGTGCTTCATAGTTCTTAGCGCAACCAAGGCCCGGTGCAAAAATGTCTGCAAATTCTTCACACAGACGAGAAACACTGCCTGAAGGCACAGTATGATTCACTGATAGGACCTGATTTACTATAGACATGTCAAACAACTGAAATAAATCTAAACCAAACAAGTTCACTCCAGTAGAAGAACGAAGAACATAAAATGACACAAGTTTTGTTTGTCCCTTGTATGTTGCAAGAAGAGTGCACTGTCCTAACACAGGGATATTCTGACCTGAATAACTATGTAACTTAACATTTGCGGCACGCAACGGAGGTTTGCCCAGTTGTTTGTACGTGTCGTGATTGAGCAATGAAACTGCAGCTCCGGTATCGAGCTGGAATGGTATGACCTTGCCATTAAAGGCCAAATCTACAAAAATTTTACTGTCCTGCTGACGACAAGAGCGACTGTCTCGTGCAATTTGAACTGATACAGGTACAGCATCACTTGCTAATTGACGTGATTTCCGGCGACGTCGACGCACACTTTGTGTGGGACGAACACAGTCACTGTTAGAGACAGTGGCATGGGACGAAGTGGAATTAACTACATGAACGTCCATGGGCGAAGGTTTACGAGCCTGAGTATTCTTGGTACGATTCCAGCGCGAAGCAAAGGGCCTGGAATGGTTGTGATTGTCTGATCTGAGCTTTTTCTGGCAAACACTTTGAACATGTCCTTTCTTATTACAGAAAAAGCAAATAGCTTGGCGTGACGGGCAATTTTCATGCGAATGTCTAGTAGCACACCGCGCGCATGATTTCACTGCATTTGTATGCTGGCGCGGCACACCTGGTGTAGAGCGTGGCAGCAGCTGCGCGGACGTGTGCGAGGGCAGTTTACCGGTCCGCGCAGCGCGCCCGGCAGGCCGGTTAATGGTACACACGGCTGGCGAAGTTGCAAATGATTCCTGAGCAAAGTCAAGCGTGTCTTGTTCTATCCAATATGTCTATCACTTGCTGAAGGGAGGGATTAACTAGTTTCAAAATCTGTTCCCGTATACGAACATCAGAAACGTTCAGTGCAATTGCATCACGTACCATTGTATCTGAAAAAGGGAGTCCACATTCACACTCAAAAGCACAATCCCTTGTAAGGCCTTGCAATGTTGCAACCCACTCCCTAGTAGTTTGACCGGCCGTACGTTTTGTACGAAAGAAAGTATACCTTTTTGCAACTACATTAACTGTTTCCTTGAAACAGGCATCTAAAGCAGACAAAATTTCGTCGTAGGACAGAGTTGCTACATCGCGTCGGGGAAATAATTTCACTATCACACGGTACGTTTGCACCCCTACACACGACAATAAATGAGGCTGCCGCTCGTTACCTTGAATTCTGTAGGCGGCGGGATGAAATCCAAACTGGCGTGACCACTCCGTCCATGTTTCCTGAGCTGGGTCAAAGGGCCAGAAAGGGGGTGCAACAGCATGTTGTGGCTGCGATAGCGGTGGAGCGGCGGCGGCCACATCGTTTTGCTGTCCAACGGCATCCAATAACGCCTGCGTCTGCTGATTCTGCAAGCGATAAAATTCGGACAGTATCTCTGGCAAAGCCATGACACAAGTAAATCAAGTAAGGATAAAGAAGAAAACCGTTTTAATCGTCGTCGCCAAAAATGTTGTCTCGAGACAAGACAGCCTAGACACAATGAGAGGAAGCCGAAAGGCACACGCTAAGTTAAAGCAGGATGGCGTGAGGTCTGAAACAGGATACGTAATGAATGCTATAAAGAAAAGTACGTAGCTTCTGGAATACTTAACTTTAATCCATCCTTGGTACATCGCTATAGACGATATAAGTGAGACTCCATGGATACATGCAATGTTACTAATGGCGCCTTGCTAGGTCGTAGCCATTGACTTAGCTGAAGGCTATTCTAACTATCTGCTCGGAAAAGGAGCGAGGCTTCGTCAGTGTAGTCGCTAGCTACGTCGTCCGTACAACTGGGGCGAGTGCTATCCCGTATCTCGAGACCTGCCTTGTGGTGGCGCTCGGTCTGCAATCACACAGTGGCGACACGCGGGTCCGACATGTACTAAATGGACCGCGGCCGATTTAAAGCTACCACCTAGCAAGTGTGGTGTCTGGCGGTGACACCACAGAAACCACGCCACGACTGACCTACCCAGCCAGTCAAAGTTGTCTTCTTCTTTCCTTCTCGCCGTCGACCGCTTCACGCGTGTAGAACCCGCGCCATGGCTGACCTTCCCAGCCCGTCAGAATCGTCTTCTTCTTTCTTCTCGCCGTCGACCACTTCGCGCATGTCGAAACCGCACCATGACGGACCTTCCGAGCCCGTCAGAGTCGTCTTCTTCTTTTTTCTCGCCGTCAACCACTCCACGCCTGTCGAAGCGACGCCATGACTGACCTTCCTAGCCAGTCATAATTGTCTTCTTCTTTCTTTCCATCCGTCGACCGCTTCACGCATGGCAAACCCACACCATGACTAACCTTCCCAGTCCGTCATAGTCGTCTTCTTCTGCCGTTCTCGCCAGCTTACGCTGCACGCGTGTTGAACCCGCGCCATGACTGACCTTCCCAGCCCGTGAAAGTGGTCTTCTTCTTTCTTTCTCGCTGGCGACCGCTTCACGAGTGTCGAACCAGCACCATGACTGACCTTCCCAGCTCGTCAAGAGTCGTCTTCTTCCTTCTTCTCGCCATCGACCACTTCCCTCGTGTCGAAACCACGCCGTGACGAACCTTCGCAACACGTCAGAGTCGTCTTCTTCTTTTTTCTCGCCATCGACAGCTCCACGTGTGTCGAAGCCACGCTATGACTGGCCTTCCCATCCAGTCAAAATTGTCTTCTTCTTTCTTTCTCGCCGTCGCCCGCTTCATGCATGTCGAACCCGCGCTATGTCTGACCTTCCCAACGCCTCAGAGACGAATTCCTCTTTTTTCTTGCCATCGATTACTTCCCGCATGTTGAACCCGCGCCACGATGGATCTTCCCTGCCCATCAAAGTCGTCTTCTTCTTTTTTTCTCACCATCAACCGCACCACGCATGCCCAAACCACGCCATGACTGACCTCCCCAGCCAATCAAAGTTGTCTTCTTCATTCTTCTCGCCAGCGACCGCTTCTGCATGTCAAACCCGCGCCATGACTGACCTTCCCAGCCCGTCACAGTCATCTTCCTCTTTCTTCTCGCTGTCGACAACATCCCACGTGTCGAAACCGCGCCGTGACGGACCTTCCTAGCCCGTCAGAGTCGTCTTCTTTTTTTCTCGCCGTCGACCGCTCCACGCGAATCGAAACCACGCCATGACTGACCTTCCCAGCCCGTCAATTCGTCTTCTTCTTTCTTCTCGCCGTCGACCACTTCACGCATGTGGAATACGCGCCATTACTGACCTACCCAGCCCGTCAAAGTCGCCTTCTTCTTTCTTTCTCGCAATCGACCACTCCACGCTGAAAGGTCGCTACACTGAGCCACAGCGCCAGAGATCGCGCCAGAGAGTTTATTTTCGCCGCCTCCACTGGCAGTGATTATTGAGAAGTAGCGGCATGCAGTTCTTGCCGAGAAGTTGTGGTGGACACTGCTTGTCGTGAAGTCGGAGTGAGATGTGGTAGTGGAGAGTATTGTTCCATGTTTTATGCAGTGGTTTGATGGGAGAGATAGCAGATGTTGTTCCAATGGAGATATTGTAATGACCTGAGTGCTTTTCGTCAATATATATGAAGGTAACAAATTCCCTGTTTTTTCTTTTTAATATTTCTGTATCTCAAATAATGCATCATTACAATTTCAGTCAACAAAGCATCTGGCTTGTGTTCTTGTATTAGAGTGTAATTCTGCTTTCCTTACGCAATTATAGTATTTCTAATTTTCTTTTATCACGTCAGCATCATTGGGATTTAAAAATTCTTGTCTTGTTGAAGAAGAACCGTGCCAGATGTACGTTGAGTCACACTCCCACACACAGAACAATTACACTTGTGCTTTGGTTTCGTAGGTTTTATAGTTGCTGGGGACTTAATTAATTAACTGTGTTAACGAAAATTTTCATTTCATTCTTTGTTGTTGTTCTAAGCAGTCAGATTGCGTACAATTACTAGTCAGGGCCAGCCGTTTACGACACAGCGTAATCGGACTTACAGCTACTAAAATTATTTGCATTTTATTATTTAATTAAGCCCCCATGCACGTGGCGACCGCTGCTTCGAATCGTCCCTTGGAATTCTTCTGATTGTAAAAATAGTAGACAGTAGTATTGTAGTAGTAATTTGTAGTTTAGTAGTTGTAGTCTATTTTGCATGTGTAGATTTGGTAATTAGCATTCTTCTAATGGTATTTTTCAAAATTTAATTTTTATTGCCTTGTATACGCGTTTGACGATTTAGTGCAATTATTTCAATTGTTCATTAATCGTGTTTGAGGGAAACATTTCGAGTGAATGGTATTGTTGGAGATAAGGAGTCATTGGGTGTAATTTTCGTATAGTGACGAATTTTTTATGTTTTGTAAATGATTACGCGGTCGATGAAAAAGGCGAAAATGAGGAATAGTGAGAATGACGAAATTGTTAACATGGCGAACTCGCCAACACAGGAGAACAGTATGTTGAATAATGAAGTGGAAAACAATGTAATAAGTCGGAAAAATAGTCCGGAACCATTTCAAAATTTTGCTCAATCAGAAAATTCACAGAATACGAGATTAACGACAGAAGTTTCTGGAATAGTATCGAACACAGATAGCCTTACAGCTATGACGAAGGAAGTTGGTTTTGTGGGAAATGTTAGGGTCGAAAGGAATTTTGAACTAGCTCATACGGAGCAGTTGATGGGTGCAATATTAAATCTGGGATCATGGTTAGACTCACTGGGATCACAGTTACGATTTGAATTAAAAACTGATATGGGAACAATGGAAACACGGTTTAGATCTGAATTAAAAACTGATATGGGAACACTGGAAACACGGTTAGACTCACGAATAGGGACATGTTTCAAAAATATGAAAGATGAATTAAATAAAGAAATCAGAGAAGAAGTACAACCGATTTTGAATTCTCACAATAATAGATTAGTTGCTGTAGAGATTAGACAAAAGGAACAGGACAGAGAACAGGAAGAAAGAGATCGCGTGATAGTAAAGAAATTTTCAGAGTTAAATTTACAACGTGCAAAAGATAAGGAAGAAATATTTGAGAGAATCGAGGAATCCGTACCAAGTGACAGATTAAATAACCTAACACAACAGTATGAACAGTTAACTACTAAATGTGTTAATACTGAAACCCAAGTCGCGACACTTACGGAAGACGTAAATAAACAGAAAGAACAAATAGGTGATTTATCGGAAAGAGTTGAGGAAATTTCAGACAAATTGACAAATCTTAGTTTAAATGGGGACAGAGATTCAGATGATACAGCACCATTGCCATTTGCAGAAACCGAAGAGTACCAGAACATAAATAAGCATGTTGAAAATCAGGGAAAATTTAATGAACGCGTGAAAAGGGAAGTTGAGGCATTACGAAAGCAAGTCAAACAAATTGAAGGCGAAATCGTAGGAAAAGACAGCAGAAGAAATTTAGAATCACGGATAGCAGAGGGCTTTGAAGAAAATAATTTGTTTCATTTACGGGATGCAACAAGAGAGCGCCAGGCGCGCGAACTTGACAATAATCGTCATTGGGACTGGGACAGACGCGGTAGGTCTTTGTCGCCACGAGGCGAAAACTTTGACTATAAACACTTTTTGACTGTTCGGAAATTTAAGATCTTCCGCAATTCTAAGAATGACATACATCCATGTGCATGGTTAGATCAATTTATGTACGCACTTCCACCAAATTGGCCACTAAGTCACAAACTGGAATTTATGTGTGGATATTTAGAAAACGAACCGGAGACGCGGATGCGCGCACTCATTAAAGATTGTAATAATCTGAATGATTTTTATCATGCATTTCTATCGGCATATTGGTCCGAAAACACGCAAGACAGAGTCCAACACAGTCTTATTATGCAGCGTAATTTCAAACAGTCTGAGTTCCGCACGCCAGCGGAATATTTTGAAGACATGATTCGAAAGAATCAGTTCCTTTCCAACCCTTATAGCCCGACTGAATTAATTCGCATTTGTTTAACTAAGCTGCCACAATCCATAAGACAAATTGCTTTAGCCGGAAGATGTAAAGACGACATTGAGACTTTTAAGACTTTGCTACAAGAACTTGAGTATGACAACGACGACGGGACTTCTTGTAATTTTTTCAGTAACAGTGATTACAATAGATTTTCAGAGAAAAGGGATAGTGGTCGGAACGGGCGTTATATGGGTAATTTTGAGAATGACAGACGTAACAGACAGGACAATAGATACCAGCCTTATGACAATAACAGACGTTCTAACAGAAATTACACAGACAATTATAATAACGGTAATTCCTACCGGAATGATCAATCATACAGAAACAGTAATCGGTATCATCAAAACAGAAATTATTCATACAATAATAGAAATTCTTACTACAGAAATAATCAGGGTAGTAGATACAACAATAATTTCAGAAGTGACAGTCGAAATTATACAAGAAGTAGTTATGCAGACAGACAGGAAAACAGAAATTTTAATAACAGACACGACCAAGAATTTGCATTTAATAGACAGGAAGGACCTAATTGGCATCCTCCACGTGACAGAACTTCAGAGAGACAAGTGCAAATCGTAGAAACGGATCCGCGAAATGACGCGAATAATCAAAGACGTGACGCAAACAATCGACAATAACTAGCAGCTTCGGCTTCTGGCAGCAATATAGACGGTTCAGAAAGTAATGACACTACGGCTTTACACTACGTACGCCAGGAAGACATGAGAGACATTTTGTTAGACGAAAAGGAAAATAATGTAGACGCATTTTTACATCCTGTTATTGAAGTATGTGTGGGCAAGAATAAGTTCACTGCAGTTTTAGATTCTGGGAGCCCATTGAATGTCACTAGTGAATCAGTTTTTCGTATATGTGAAAGAACTATTGCCTGTTCTGTGTTACCTATTTCTAAAACTACAATTCGAGGAGCGATTTCTGGAAAAGGTATAGAAGTTAAACAACAGACCAACCTAAATTTCAATTGTCAAGGATACGAATTTTCTGCTAATTTTATTATTGTTCCATTACTCAGTACACAAATTATATTAGGTATGGAGTTTCTTAACGCACATAAGGCAATTTTGAACTTTAAAGAAGGAAGTGTGAATTTGACTGTTGCCGGAATGCCAAAATGTTTGAAATTTTTCGAGTGTTTAGCAAGATCTGAATCAGATACAAAATGTTTAAGGTTTCTTACTTCTGATGTTTTCGTTGAGCATTATGACGACAGTGTGTTTATTCATGACAATGACAATAGACACAGAGACGCGATGGATGATATAACTAATAGCGAAGAATTAATTAATGAAAAGGTTAAGAAAGCTGAAGTGCCAGATGACGTTACAAGAGAAGAGCTGCACTACATTTTGACTTCACATGCTACAGTGTTTAGTCATCACACGGGAACTATACAAGGCTTACAATATTTATTTAAAGTAAAAGAACACACACCATTTCGCGGGAAAACGTACGCTATTCCTTTGGCTTACAGAGAAAAGGTTAAGAATGAACTTCAGTACATGTTAGATCAGGGCATTATTGAGCCTGCAGTCAGTCCTTATACTAGCCCATTACACGTTGTTCTTAAAAAGGATGGGTCAATTCGTTTGGTTCTGGATTCCAGACAGATAAATAATATCATTATTCCTGAATCTGACCGTCCACAAAATTTAGATGAACTTCTTCAACATTTCCATGGAATTAAAGTTTTATCCACGATTGATATGCGCGCAAGCTTTTGGCAAATAGAACTCCACCATGATTGTAGAAAATACACTGCCTTTTTAGCCTTTGGTAACTGTTACCAGTTTCGGAAATTACCGTTTGGACTTACTGTATCTTCAGCAGCATTCATTCGTAGCTTAAATGAAATTTTACCTGTTTTTCTTCGTGACAATATTACTTCATATGTTGACGATATTCTAATTGCTAAACATTCTTGGAGTGAGCACAACAATATTTTGGATTCATTATTACGTATCTTTGCAAGAGTTGGCATTACAGTGAACTTGGAAAAATCTGAATTTGGTCGTTCTCAGGTGAAATTTCTCGGTCATATTATTTCTATAGAAGGTATTCTTCCTGATCCAGAAAAATTAGACGCTATTCGTAACTATGCTGTTCCTACCACAAAACGTGATGTTCGTAGTTTCCTTGGTGTCTGTAATTTTCTTAGACGCTTTGTTAGATTGGACAGTTTGGCCACACCTCGTTTATGTGAACTATCTGGAAAGAAATCTAATTGGTGTTGGGATGAGCAAGCTCAGTCAGAATTTGAACAACTCCGTGATGCTTTAGTTGCTGCTCCACTTCTTTCACATCCGGATTTATCTAAAGATTTTTGTTTGGCGACGGACTCATCATACAAAGGCCTAGGTGCACATTTATTTCAAGAGATAGAAGAAAACGGCGTTGTAGTGCAGAAGACTATTGAATTTGGAAGTCGTGTTCTCTCTAAATCAGAAAAGAATTATTCGATTACGGAACTTGAAGCTTTGGCTGTTGTTTGGGCTTTTACAAAATTTCGCACATTTTTGTTTGGCAGACATACTAAGGTTTACACCGATCGGCGAGCTCTGGAATTTCTTATGTCCACAAAATTAACTCATGGCAGATTGTCACGATGGGCGTTGTACCTACAGGAGTTTGACTTTAGTATTGTTTACATACAGGGTTCTTCAAACATTGTTGCTGATGCTTTATCACGTACACCTATGGGTTTGAAACAAAGTGCTGAAGAGGACTGCAAGGAAAACAATTATTGTTTGATGTATATTCAAGGTGTTGCGTTCGAAAATTTTATTTCGTCTTCGCTCCAGGACATCGCTAAGGAGCAAAATAAGGATCCAGTCTGGAAGGACATTAAGGAGAAGTGGAAGAGAAAGGAAAGCGTAGCGATTAGACAGCATTATTTAGTTCGCAATGACATTCTTTTAAAACGAAAATCGGTCGACAACTATGTTTGGTTAGTTTGTATTCCTGATGAGTGGGTTAATAAGCTGATTTGGTATACGCATTTCAGTTATGCACACTTTGGTCCCAGAAAATGCTTTCATAAATTACGGGAAAATTGCTACTTCAGTAATATGGAAAAACGTATTCGATCTGTTCTTGCCAAATGCAAATTATGTCAAAAGGCTAAGCCGCCAACAATTTCTCACAGAGCACCGTTGTTTCCTATCATTCCAGCGAAATTAAAGGAGATGGCTGCAGTTGATTTGTTCGGTCCAGTGGTTCGATCTACTAATGGTTTTGCGTACATTTTCGTAGCAGTGGAGTTGACATCAAAATATGTGTGTTTTACACCGTTACGCAAAGCAACAGCTCGTTCAGTATCTAATGCTTTCATTAACCATTTTCTTAAAGAAGTTGGTCATGTTGATAAGGTTATATCAGATAATGGATCACAGTTTCGTTCTAAAATTTGGCTTCATACTCTACGGCGTCGTAAAATTAAACCAATTTTCATTTCACTTTTTCACCCTCAATCTAACGCTTCAGAGAGATGGATGAAGGAAATCAATAAATTGTGTCGTCTTTATTATCATCAGAGTCACAGAACTTGGGATCAGTATCTTCATATTTTTCAAAACATTCTGAATGAACTCCCTAATGATTCAACTTCTTTACCGCCTATACTGATATTAAAAAACAAAGCACCGACAAATCGCATTTCTGAAATCGTTCCTTTTCCGCCTACACAGAAACTGCGGCATTCTGAAGTTGTCAACCTGGCTCGACAAAATATTGCCTCTGCGGGTGCTAAAAGAGAGAAATCAGCTAAGCATCCTGGTCGTTTAAAAATCTCGTCAGTTGGTCAAAAGGTGTTAATTAAGTCTCATCGTTTGTCTCACAAAGGAAAGGGATTGTGTCGCAAATTTTTTCTGCTTTATAACGGCCCATATATAATTCGCAAAATTATTCATGATAACACTATTGAAGTAGAAACTCTTAAATCTCGACGCTCTAAGGGAATACATCATATATCAAATGTTAAAATTTTTGTGGAATGACATACTTGTGAGAAACTAACAGCTACATGTAAACATGCAGAGAATACAAGGATACCGCCCTGTGTTTTGGCGGCGGCATATACTCAAAGCAACAGTCAAGTCTGTGCGCCGTTCAAGGCAGTCGTTGACCGCAAACAATTGCTTCCTACGTCACGCGCCTGCAGCTGACCGAGCGCTCAGTGCGAATGCACTGACAGCCGTAAACAAATACACAGTCTAAGTTCTCCGATTAAATTCAGTATAAAGCTATAGTGACTTGATGAATTATGTTATTAACGTTCAGTATTTTTCAGGATACGGTTGTATAAAATATTTAAGAACTTCAGGTAAATTCTGTGTGTCTCCGACGTTAAGAGGACTTGCTATCGCGAAAATTTCAGAAAGAATGTAATTTCGAAGAAGAAACTAATAAATTAAAAAAGGTAACTATTAATTGAGTTCATTTTTCAGGTAACATATTTCCACTTAGGTACGTACTTTAGACGTAATTTGCTGCTCGCGATTACGTGATTCATACTTTGTGCTAATTTCATGTTCTATGAATTTACTTGTGAAGCGACGTGCTTGCGTACGTTAACTGATTTTGACAATGATTATTAATGAACTGGGTTGTAACTTGTGTATATTATGCATCGCTTGGCTGCACTGCTTTTTCACTGATGTCACTTTTTTTTTTAATTATGTGCCTGCTGTGCTTATTTATTTAAATTATAATTGTCACCTGATTAGTTGTGCTGATATGTATGTAAGTTATACTTTGTGATTTATCTGCTTGCGCCTTCATGTTTACTTATTAAGATGACATATGAACATTTATTTGCTTATGCTGATATGATGTTAATGACCTGTTTATTACGTAAGATATATGTTTACTGCTATGCGTATGGATTGCATATTTATACATTTCTGTTTGTTGTCATTACTACTCTTTAATTTAGTATATAGAAATGCTGATATACTGTGTATAAACATAGAGTTTCGGTCACAGTATTGTATTAATTATAGATTGTTCGCTTGGCAGAGCCTCGTTGTAAGAATTGTGCTGCATCCACTTGTTGACATTCTGTTCTCTACTTGTATATTTACTCGCTATTGCATGTTTTGCTTACGCTCAGTGCCTTATATTTTTAAGATAAGAAAATGAACTGCTATAATTCGACGAAAGACATTAGTACAAGAAACTTAATAGAAGTCACATGAGCTGAGGTTTTATGGAAGCTGTATAAATTTATGCTAATAGGAAGGAAGCTAACGACATGACATACCAAAACTAGGTTTAGACCATTGACAGTTATTACACTGCATTTTTTGTGAGCAACTGAAATAGGAAGTGACACTTGACACAAGAAATACTCCACATGTTTGCTTCTGTTTTCCATAATTCTTGAAGTGGTGTACACACTGTGAAATATTATGATCATTCACACTCCATAATCGTACTTATTTACTGAGAGTTATTCGAACTAAGTCTGTTAGAGGTCATGTATGCATTTCTTTGTTTATAATTCATAATGAGTAGAAGATTTTAGCTCAGATGGATTACACAGAGGTTGTGTGTTGACAGTGTGTCTTCGGATTGTATGGGATGATGAGATTTGCATTAGGATTTTATCTGTACTTGTTCGAGGAGACTGACTAGAGGAAAGAGTTGTTATGGAAGTGAAATGATATTGGTAATAAGGTTTATATGTATCGACGTATTGAAGAGGTATTATTGAGGTATTGAGATTATATGAAGTTGATGATTATTGGAGTTTTTGTGAAAAAGAGGTAAGGTAAATGATATTGATGATAAGATTTATATGTATCGACGTAAGAGGTATTATTGAAGTATTGAGATTATGTGATGCTGATGATTACTGGAGTTTTGGTGTATAAGAGGTAAAGTAAGTGAGGTGTATATTTTTTTTTTGTTGGTCTATATGGAACAAGGAGAATGAAGATAGCAGACTAGAACACTAAAGTGGAAGGAAGATTGTCTACACACAGTTTGTTAAATCACCAAGCAGTATATAACTATTTTTTGGAGAGAGGAAGTATTTGCATATCTTGGCACACTGACAGTTGTTCAGCTACTGTACATTTTGATCTGGCTTGGCAAACATTGGTCTTGACATGATGACTATGACGTTGACTTAACTATTATTGACTGTTATACATTGCTGCCACTACTACTTGATACACATGATGAACATAAAATTTTGGACAGAATTCCATTTACACAGTTAACACTATTCAATTACACAGTAGTACTTAATGTGGATGAAAGATGAGTGAGTGTGTTTTGTGTGTTTCCCTTTCCTAATCCTACCCACCTATCTCCTAAATATTATTTTATTTGTTTGTAGTGGCTTGCACTGACACCCATAAATATTATAGGTTTACTGATATTTGAGCATTTGTAATAGTAATATGACAATTATCTGATATCATTTGTGTGTTTATTAGAATTTGTATGTTTAGTGTAAGAGCATTGTAAAAGCATTTGTATGTGTATTCGAACTACTGTTCATGCCTGAACTGTCTGATTAGTGATGGTGAATATTATGAACTGTTACCTGCACTTTTCAACATGATGTGTGACACTTAGATATGTTTAATTTCTGTTAATAAACGCTGATGAACTGTGTGATCAGTGATAGTAAATATTATGAACTGTTACTTGTACCTTTTCCACATGATTGGTGCCAATAGGACATGTTTACCTTCTGCTTATAAACTCTGATGAGCAGTGTGATCAGTGATAGTGAATATTATGGACTGTTACTTGTACTTTTTCAACATTATTGGTGCCCTTAGCACATGTTTAATAAACTCTAATGAACAGTGTGATCAGTGATAGTGAATATGATGGACTGCTTTCTGCACCTGCTCGTCATTACTGGGTGCAACTGATGGAACTGCTTTTATTGAAATGATGTCACTTGTTGCGGTAGCACCTGATCCACAATGCTGGGTGCCACCGATGGACTACTTCTACTGAAATGATGTCACCTGATGGTGTCTGCACCTACTCAACATTGCTAGGTGCCACTGATGGACTGCTTCTACTGAAATGATGTCACCTGATGGTGTCTGCACCTACTCAACATTGCTGGGTGCCACTGATGGACTGCTTCTACTGAAATGATGTCACCTGATGCTGTCTGCACCTGTTCCACAATGCTGGGTGCCACTGATGGACTGCTTCTACTGAAATGATGTCACCTGATGCTGTCTGCACCTGTTCCACAATGCTGGGTACCACTGATGGACTGCTTCTACTGAAATGATGTCACCTGATGGTGTCTGCACCTACTCAACATTGCTGGGTACCACTGATGGACTGCTTCTACTGAAATGATGTCACCTGATGTTGTCTGCACCTGTTCCACAATGCTGGGTGCCACTGATGGACTGCTTCTACTGAAATGATGTCACCTGATGCTGTCTGCACCTACTCCACAATGCTGGGTGCCACTGATGGACTGCTTCTACAGAAATGATGTCACCTGATGGTGTCAGCACCTATTCAACATTGCTGGGTGCCACTGCTGGAACTGTCAACTACTTGTTGTGAAAGCATTTTATGTGAATATTTGTATAAACTTATTTTTTGTGTATTACTGTTTGTGAAAAGTTATGAGACTCTTACCTGTACATATTCGTCATTGCTGACGCTATTGATTGAACTGTTTAACCACATAATACTTGTGTAAACTATTATGTAAAGTCACATGTATGAAAGAATTTGTATTGCTTAGTGTATTTTATATATTAGGTAATTGAAAGGTCAGTGCAAAGCCAAAATTTTATCTAGTTATGGGATATTTACGTATTAATATTATCTTTTATTTTTGTCTGTATTTCTTTTTGGACGAATTTGGTGGTATTTTCACCACCAATGCTGGCAAAAATACCATCAAATTCTAGCCCGTGGAGGAAGGGCATATGAAAGGTGGCTACACTGAGCCACAGCGCCAGAGATCGCGCCAGAGAGTATTGTTCCGCCGCCTCCACTGGCAGTGATTATTGAGAAGTAGTGGCAGGCAGTTCTTGCCGAGAAGTTGTGGTGGAGAGTGTGGTAGTAGTGAGTGTTTGTTCCATGTTTTATGCAGTTGTTTGATGGGAGAGATAGCAGATGTTATTATAATGGAGATATTGTAATGATCAGAGTGCTTTTCGTCAATATATATGAAGGTAACAAATTCCCTGTTTTTTTCTTTTTATTATTTCTGTATCTCAAATAATGCATCATTACAGGTTCAGTCAACAAAGCATCTGGCTTGTGTTCTTGTATTAGAGTGTAATTTTGGTTTTCTTACGCAATTATAGTATTTCTAATTTTCTTTTATCACGTCAATATAATTGGTATTTAAAAATTCTTGTCTTGTTGAAGAAGAACTGTGCCAGATGTGCGTTGAGTCATACTACCACACACAGAACAGCTACACTTGTGCTTTGTTGGCTTCGTAGATTTTATAGTTGCTGGGGACCTAATTAATTAACTGTGTTAACGACAATTTTCTTCCATTGTTTATTGTTATTCTATGCAGTCAGATTGCGTACTAAAACTAGTCAGGGCCAGCCGTTTACGAGACTTGCGTAATCGGACTAACAGCTACTAAAAAATATTTCCATTTTTTTTATTTAATTAAGCCCCCATGCAACGCGTGTCAACACCATGCCAAGACTGTCTTTCCCAGCCCGTCAGAGTCGTCTTCTTTCTTCTCGCCGTCGACCACTTCCCGCGCGGTGAAACCGCGCCGTGACGGACCTTCGCAACACGTCAGAGTCGTCTTCTTCTTTCTCCTCGCCGTCGACTACTTCCTGCGTGTAAAAACCGCACTGTGACTGACCTTCGCAGCCCATGAGAGACGTTTTCTTTTTTTTTTTCGCCGTCGACTGCTCCATGCGTGTCGAAACCACACCATGACTGACCTTCCCAGCCAGTCAAAGTTGTCTTGTTATTTCTTCTCACCAGCGACTTCTCTACACATGTCGAACCCGCGCTATGACTGACCTTCCCCGCCCGTCAGAGTCGTCTTCTTCTTTCTTCTCGCCATCGACCACTTCCCGCGTGTCGAAACCGCGCCGTGACAGACCTTCGCAGCCCCGTCAGAGTCGTCTTCTTCTTTTTCTCTCGCCGTCGACCTCTCCACGCATGTCGAAACCACGCCACGACAGACCTTCCCAGCCTGTCAGAGTCGGCTTCTTCTTCCTTTTTCGCCGGTGACCGCTTGACGTGTGTCAAACCCGCGCCATGACTGACCTTCCAAGCTCGTCAGAGTCGTCTTCTTCTTTTATTCTCGCCGTCGACAGCTCCATGTGTGTGGAAACAACAGCATGACTGACCTTCCCAGCCTGTCAAAGTCGTCTTCTTCTTTCTTTCTCGCTGTCGACCACTTCACATGTGTTGAACCCGCGCCATGACTGACCTTCCCAGCCCGTCAGAGTCATCTTCCTCTTTCTTCTTGCTGTCGACAACATCCCACATGTCGAAACCGCGCCGTGACGGACCTTCCTAGCCCGTCAGAGTCGTCTTCTTTCTTCTCGCCATCGACCATTTCCCACTTGTCGAAACCGCGCAGTGACGGACCTTCGCAGCCCATCAGAGTCGTCTTCTTTTTTTTTCTCCCCCACAGGAGATCATTTGTATATCGTCGGATGAGGATGATCCGCAAGTTTCGCGCTGCACGCCCAAGGTGTTGGATACGCCGACGGACGAATCTGAGTAGGCCTTATTTTCATCGTATGTGTAGATGGCGTACCGAATTTACGCAAACTGATGGTGTCAGATTCGAGTATGGTACAATGGGTATTAGTGAGAAACATGACGAAAAGGTTAAGAACTTTGCAAAATTGCAGCATTATGATATTACAGATGAATTCAAGTTTTCTTCTAATAAGTATGCTTCAGTAATAATTAATAAAGTAGTCACATATGTGTATAGAGTTAATGTTAGAATAGAAGGTTTGACTTTGGATGAAAGGGCTAACAAGAAAATATTTGAGGATCAAGGTGCTCTTGAGAAAGTTCGTATTGCTTGTACTAATAAAATCGGTGCATTTGATCTTAACCTGGAGCGCTCTGCAGGTGTTCCATGGCGTAAATGTAGTAGGAGGAATAGATTTAAGTTTTTAACATATTTGAAACCAGAAACGAGTGCTGATATAGACAGGGTTAAATTATGGACTGATTTGGAAAGCCAGTGTAAAGCAAAGAATCGCTTGTTTCAAGGTACTAACCCGTTTTATATTGAATTACAAATTGCTGGTGATGAACCTGAGAAAACTGATAATGTTCAGAGTGAAGTTAAATATGTAACATATGTTGTAAGAAATAGAGTGTATATGACATTTTGTAAGAGGAAGGGTACTGTTACTTTCTGAATAAAGGTTATTGTTTACAGCTAATGTCTGCGTTGGAGTTTTTTTATCCCAACTGGGACCACATCCGAAATTACCCAGACGACCTGCGCCTGGCCTTGCTAGTGCCCAACAATCAGCAAAGGATTGATGAATTAGCTATTACCTTTTATGGCAACAAAATAAATTATTCTGCAGCTGTTATCGTGTTACAAGAATTGTGGTATTATAAGCCAAACCTCGATGATTTAATTCGTCAGTTTAGGGACGCATATAGAGAATTTGTTTTCATGCCTAACGGTATAAGGTGTGCTAATAGGTATTTCGATTTTAGACAGGGTGTTTATAGGCCTTTGTGGTATAATTATTAGAGCCTCAATAAGAGATCCTCACAAGCCATACCTCAGACACACAGCCGAAGGCCATCCTATAAAATGGCCTCACGGGTAGTGAGATCTTCCTGATCAGGGTAAAAATAAATATAGGCTTGTACACAAGTTGTCTACAGAGAAGAAACATTGTCATTGTAAATGTGGTAATGAATTTTTATTCACTTTAGGTGGCAGATGTTGGCATGAGTGTATTATTTATTGGATATTTCAGGATGGCTTACAACCTCCGTCCCGCTGTGGGATACTGAAGAGGAGATTATGAAACCATTAACAATAGTAATCAACAAACCCAAAGTTCCCAACATCACACAGCTTCTTCTTCTTCGGAGCACCGGACATGTGAGGACTCTTCACAATCTCAATTTGACGACGGATGGGAGGTGCCGCTGTCGCGCATGCCAGCGTACTTATTCGGAACTGCGATGTGACCCGCCGCGAGTGAAAACCCTGTGGGAGCCCCATTAGAAAGTGGAGGCTTGCCACCTAGTATTACTAGTGGCAAGATTCCGCGATTTAGGGATTGCGTAACGTCTTCAAGGCTGCGCGCAGGCCAGGACGTGCCTGACTGGCTTGGACATGTTCCAGACGCTGCTGCAACTTCTCCGCGCCGCTGTGGGTATGAAAAGAGGAGCGATAGCTTCCTTATTACAGTCGATGCTAGTTCTGTGTCCGGAAAACAGCACTTTGTGGACACTATTTTGTCTGTTTGGGAGTATTTGGGAGTATTAATGGCGTTTTTGATGTTCAAAACTGTAGAAGGCGAAAGTCTGCACTTATTTACATAACAAAATATTATTCACTCCCAATATCTAATTGTAATGATTCTTGTTTGTCATTTAATGTTCGTTTGTGTAGGTGGGCAGATCGAACTATTAGAATTGATTACAAGGATCCTTTTTTAGTGAACAATCGGTCAAGGATCCGTTTTATTGAGAAATATTTCGATTCTTTTCAGGCAAATCGGTTGGTTGTCAGGTCTCTGAGCGAGTGTCATCTCAATTACAATGGCTGGGCGGGGCGCGTTGTACGCTGGTATAACAAGGCCTTTCGGTCCACGGAGGTGCGTAAGAAGCAGTTGTACCTCTATGGTGATACAAATATTGGCAAGTCTACCTTAATTGAAAAAATTATTTCCCGAAAGCAGCATGTGTATCTACCGTTTTGTTCTGAATTCGGATTTGGCGGATATGATGCACGTTTACATAATGTAATAGTTTTTGAAGAATTTGAATGGTCTAGGTGGAGGCAGTATGCTTTTACATTGAAGCGTATTGTTGAAGGAAGACCTGTGACTGTTAATGTAAAAAATAAACCGGGTATGGTTATAAATCATCGTGGAGTGGTCATATTTCTATCAAATGATTTTAGTATCGGTGACGAAGCTCTTATTTCTCGTTGGAATGTTGTTCACGCAGACTGTTATATTTTGCATTGTCGTTCTTTGAAGGCGGAACTGGATGCGTCGGACACGTCGGACGTGGAAACCCCGCAGGAGATCATTTGTATATCGTCGGATGAGGATGATCCGCAAGTTTCGCGCTGCACGCCCGAGGCGTTGGATACGCCGACAGACGAATCTGAGTAGGCCTTATTTTCGTCGTATGTGTAGATGGCGTACCGAATTTACGCAAACAGATGGTGTTAAATTCGAGTATGGTAAAATGGGTATTAGTGAGAAACATGACGAAAAGGCTAAGAACTTTGCAAAATTGAAGCATTATGATATTACAGATGAATTCAAGTTTTTTTCTAAGTCGTCTCAGTTTGATTGATCAAAGACGTCAGTCTTTTCCTGACTTCGGACTGAGTACTGTCAAAAGTTAAAGTCGTGCTACATCTATTCCTCAAATCGGTGGCCTGGCTAATACCAGTACTGTTTGTAACAACTGTAAGGCTAAGGCTTCCTAAAAAAGCCGACTCCTATTAGAAGGGATGCCTAATCTGTGCCAACTGCACACCTGGCACCGAAAAGTGTCGATCGTTTGTCGCGTCTGTAGTTTCCTTCGAGCAGAGCAGGATGGGAGCTAGACGCTAAATCCAGTAATGAGGTGGCTTGTCCATTTCGAAGTCCTGGTGCTGGAAAACAAGCTGGAAATTCTGTGCAGATAGGGGAACTCGGTGGGATAAAGGAGGTATACTTCTGATGCAATAACTGAGACGAAACACGAGGTAGGATAAGACCACTGTCGAGCCCTAAGAGGCACAAATACACTGAATGTAAGTTTTGCAGTCCTGCATGTACCCTGTGCAGTCAAGTGCCACGTGAAACTAAGTCCCGTTCCGAGGGCAGAGTAACACACGTCCACCGTTTGAGGCAACTGTCGAAGGAGTCCGCCAGCAGCAGCAGCGGCCCTGCTTATATAGGCCCGTCTGATGCCATCCCCCGCGATCACGTGCGCCTCCCGTGTCCGTTCGTCCTTCTAGGACATTCTGTCGTAGCTGGCCACGTAGCTCCAGCGTCCCTTACCACAAAAGCGCTGCCTCTGCTGCTTCCCAGCGCCATGGGTGACGTTGTGTTGCTTTCCTACAGGTTCATCTTATGCAGTCTTATGCATTTCTACTCACATCCGCGACCCATTCGCGACACTATTGCTAATACGCATTTATCAACACCAAAAGTGAGACCACTTACTGATTTACAAGCGAACGAATCTGAAGCTAGCCAGCACAGAATTCAGTAACGTGCTCGTTAAAGTGTGTCGCTCAACAAGATAAACTTATTTTTAAAAGCTCTGAAAACTAGTGAGGAGTTGGTTTGTAGTCAGAAGGGGGGGGAGGGGGGGGGGGGGGACAGCCATTCTAACAGGCGAAGTAAAGCATCAGCTCAGTTACCTTGTGTCCAGTGAGTAAAGCCGTTTCGAAACACCAGTACCAGCTAGCATATCTCGAAGAACTAGGCCCTAAATTGTCTTTTATAAACTTTACATATGGCTACATTTTGTGTATGGCTGACACTACGGTACCTTTTTGTTCTGTTGCAAATATGTCAGTCAGTTCTACGCTTTTTATTTTGAATGGTCATTTGCTTTGCCAGATGATCAACGTGTGAATATTTATTCACACTTGCAAGTTTATCACTTAACATACAGATTTGTTAATTGTTGGCAATGACAACCAAGACCACACACACACACACACACACACACACACACACACACACACACAGAGAGAGAGAGAGAGAGAGAGAGAGAGAGAGAGAGAGAGAGAGAACAACTATATGTTCACAGTTTGGAATATTTCAAAACACACTGCAATTACCTTAATAAAAAAGTCACAGAACAGAACCTTTTTACAAACGTGAAGGCGGGAAAAAGTCTGAGATGGCAGGACGCGAATCACCTGCGTAGCCACCGTCCGCTTTGTTAACGCCTACGACGGCTGCCTAGCAATGAACTGCTGGAAGCTCCGCCCCCGTACCGAAGCCTGAGTACAGTGAAGGCTTCAGCAGCCGATGCGTCCTTATATGACGTTTAATCATCGAAATTCCGAAAGAAAGTGGCGTGTTTTTACAAGTCTTCAATGTACCATTGCCTTGAAACTGTATACTTTCATAATAAGCAATTTAGGACCTCATATGCAGTAGCAGACACGACAAATTTGATTACTTTTTTGATGGATAGATAATTACAACAGCCACGTGTGTATGTCGTCAACTCACAGAGTAACGGTGCTATAGTAGGTTTTTCCTTTAATCACCCAGCCTTGACAGCCCACATGAAGTCTCGTCTTCCGCCATTTCCTTTTTCTGTCTCCACAGTAACACAGTCGACCAAGCGATGAGAACCGTTGTTCCAGCTCCACGTACTGGAAAAGCAGTCTAATGGTCGTACTGCATGCCTGGAGTGCGCAGTTGCGAAGGACGTTTCCGTTTTTCAATACCTATGTACCCTAAAATGTATCACTAACTTAAGACTTTCGTAACGTGCAATTTAATGAAAAATGACTCCGAAATGCGCCACTTAAGCTTCGCGAAAACTGAATATAATCTGGCCTGTGGTCCGACTGCGGTTTCCAACCAATCACAACGCAATACAACTGAAGTCATGAGAAAAGTCCCTGAAGTCACACTAATTGTAAATGACGGGAAACTTATCCGTACCCTGCCTTCCCAGCAACACTGTGGTAGATAAAAATGAAGTTTCCATCCCTATGAAAAATCCATTATTGTCTGTTCATTTGCATACTGATGAGTGAACAATCTTTTGAATTCTGGGCTCCGTATAACACTTTACAGATTTGCATCAGAAGATTACGTGATCAGATACACCTAAAGAGAAAACAGGAAATATATTTTTTGGAAATTTGTGTTAATGTCTCATGGGACCAAACTGGTGAGGTCATGGGTCCTTAAGCTTACGCACTACTTAATCTACCTCAAACTAACTTACGCTATGGACAACACACACACACCCACGCCCGAGGGAGGACTCGAACCTCCGACGGGGTCAGCCGCACGAACCGTGGAAAGGGGCCCTAGACCACACGGCAGGAAAGTTATTGTTTCCGATCCAGACGGAAAGCACATTTAACTGTATATGACGATTCTTGCTGCACGAATTTCGAGAAAGGAAATACGGACCAGTACTCTACAAGATGTGTCCACACTAGCAATATGAAAATACCGTACCTGTTAGTACTACTGCCCATCTTCTGTGACTGACGACCAAAATGCCGGATAAACCCCTCACCAAAATGCAGTATGCGTGGAATACGTGTAGTAACTAGGACTATTTAATTTGTTGCCATCACAACACATTCATACGCTTCACCAAATCACAAACTGCCCCTTCAGTCTAAGCTGCAGAAAAGTATCAGCACACCCTGCCTTCCCAGCAACACTGTGGGAGGGAAATGGATGTCAGTGTTGTGTCCTGCCCCTGCTCTGAGAGTAGAGTCCCGTGAAATCACGACACAGGCCGAGGTCCGGCATCGTCAGCACACTCGGGGAGCACACTTGTTTTGTCGTACGTGGGTGTGCTGAAGTAACCTCGCAGTTTTAGATTTTAATTTGGAAGGCATTATATATGCGGCAAAGTGCGTTAAGTACATACTACACTCCGTTCATCACAATAAACTTGATTTAGCTCTGGCAGCACTGGCCAGGCAAGCGATCCAGCTGACCTGCAGTGGTGTTAACAGCTGCAGTTCAGACGTAAAAAGGCAAGCAGAGAGCAATACAGCTTTGAATGCCAGTTTTAAAACAGAAGGAAATAATAAATGGTGAAACCCAGGTGATTTTCTCGTTAAGTGACCGGACGGAAAATATAACGTGCCATCGATCTTAGCGAACATAGTATTGTAATTAAAAGCAAGAGTGATGAAAATTCGTGAGTAAGGAGGGTACTTTTTCTACACGAGTCACGTGTGGCGTAAAAGCTCACTGTAGTAGCGCAATGTTGATAAATGCGGAAGCCACTGAAAGTTTTAGAGTCGGTCAGTCATCTGGTAATCTCTGAACGATATCGGACACAGATGGATACATCGATACATCGATAACGAGTCTATCGGCGACAGAACCCCAAGCCACAATCAGTCCACATTTCCTCCTCCTCTTCTTTTGTGACGTGCTGTTTTGCAATTCGCTATCGTGTGGCAGTGACAAGTCGCAAAGAGTCGTGCATTAGTTTGCAGTACTTTTGCCAGCTTAAATGTCTTGTTATTTCTAGCGCCAAATACCTTAACTTGGCTCCAGATCAATTCTATTGGGCTCAGATTGCAGTGTTAAGATGACAACTGTAAAAATAAGTCATTTGTGCAGTGTGCACGATGCCCTGAAAATTGTCTTCCATGTTTCTACGACATTTATCACTCTGGTTCATGTTAGACTACATCCGTCCTACAAAACAATGGGCATATTCGAACAGAGTACCTTACTTTTTAATTTTTCTCCAAAAAAATTAATTGTGTAATGTTTTAACTTCAACATTCTTTTACAATCTTTTATAAAATATCGGTAATTAGGAATGTATACTTGCAACGAAAATCAGAATTTTGAGTGTGATATGTAATTATAAACTAGAAGACGTGCATTTTTCTTAAAAATGATAGTCACGTATGATTTAATTACCATATATTTGATGAAATCGGTATTCAAATGATTTAGGTGTTCAAAACGGACAAAAAAATTATGCCCCACACGGAGTGTAGAACCTCCATCCGCCACTACACGCCATGATCAGTCCACTGCCCTATCGATCACGCCACGCTTGTAATTAACACTCCCCTTACTTCTAATACACAGTCCTACTCGAAAAAAGTCTAAAGTTGATTTTTGTCTTTAAACTTGTGAAGAGCATTAACAACTTGATTCTAGACATTAACGGTGTTTCACTACGAAGCAGGAAGCAGAGTCGTCCATCTTCACGTTACGTGTGAACAGCGAGATAGTCAGAGCCCAAGTACTGGTTACAGAGACTGTCACTGTACACAATTTTTAAAATAAAAGTTACGTAGGTAAAGTGCGATTAAGGTAAACGTTGATGGCTGTCAATACGTCAAAATGTTTAAAAGGTTCTTCCACACTGACACCGTAATAAAGTACCTAACACTGAAGTTGGACCTACTTTCAAGAGCAGACCACCACCAGTGTACCAGAGCTACGGCTGCTGACCAGTCATCGCGCTTGTGTTTGTTTACATCAGGTTTGCTCTTACGATGAAGTATATGCTACATACGAGTCAGTAGCCTCACTCTTCATTTCGCATTCACGTTCATTGTCTCATCTGTCTCACAGCCATACCGTCTTATTCCAAACCAACCTAGACCTCATGCTGTGCTGTGGAGTATTAAAAGCTTGTGGCCAACAAATAAGTAGAATTCTCTGCCACATATGTAGTAGCTCACTGAAACAGGGCATTTTTCCAGATAGACTTAAATACGCTATTGTTAAACAATGCTAACAACTACCACTTCTGACAGCTCTATCCAAAATACTTGAAAAAGTAAAGTATTCAAGAGTAGCATCACATATTTGTAAAAATGAAGTTCTAAAAAAATGTCAATTTGGTCTTCAGAAAGGACTATCAACAGAAAATGCTATATATGTATGCTTTCACTGATCAAATATTAAATGCATTGAATAACTAAACATCACCCATTGTGACATTTTGTGACCTCTCAAAGGCTTTTGATTGTGTGAATGATGAAATTCTTTTAAATACGCTCAAGTATTGTGGTACGAGTGGGACAGTGCACAACTGATTTAATTCATAGATAACTGGAAGAATGCAGAAGGTTGAAATTAACAGCACAGATAGTGTGCAGAAAGTAGCAGAGTACCTTAACTGCGGAGGTATCAAGAACAGTGTCCCACAAAGTTGAGTCTTGGGTGCCTTATTGTTGTTAATATATATCAATGACTTGCTACTCTATATTCATGAAGATGCAAAGCTAGTTCTTTTTGCTGATGATGAAGGTATAGTAATCACACCCGACAACCAAGAATTAGCTGAGGAAATTGTAAATAAGGTCGTTCGGAAATTATTATCCATACTCCGCAAGCCACCTGACGGTGTGTGGTGGAGCGTACCTTGAGTACCTCTATCGGTTCTGCCATCTATTCCAGTCTCGTATTGATCATGGAAACAAAGATTGTCGGTATGCCTCTGTGTGGGCTCTAATCTGTCTGATTTTATCCTCATGGTCTTTTAGCGAGATATAGGAGGGAGCAATATACTGCTTGACTCCTCAGTGAAGGTATGTTCTCGAAACGTCAACAAAAGCCCATACCGAGGTACTGAGCGTCTCTCTTGCAGAGTCTTCCACTGGAGTTTATCTATCATCTCCGTAACGCTTTCTGAGCATGTAATCAGATTAATAGCTAGAGCCCACCCAAGATCACCTTACAGACATTTATGTAAGGAACTCGGGATATTCACAGTACCTTCGAATTACTTATATTCACTTATGAAGTTTATCATTAATGACCCATCCGAATTCAAAAATTACAGTGAAGTGCATAGCTACAACACTAGAACAAACGATGATCTTCACGACTCTGGATTAAATCTCACTTTGGCACAGAAAAAGGGCGAATTATGCTGCCACAAAAATCTTTAGTCATTTGCAAAATAGCATTAAAAGTCTGGCAGATAGCCAACCAACATTTAAAAGCAAATTAAAGGAATTTCTGAATGACAGCTGCTATTCAGAAGATGAATTTTTCGATATGAAGTAGTAACTAAAAAAATTTAACTAATTTGTGTAAACAAAACTTACCTTAAAGTTACACATTCCATGTCATTACGACTTGTATTCATGATCTATGGAATAAAGATTAATGTATGTATGTATACGGACAAGTTTGTCTGCACAACCAATATTTCAAGGAGGTGATGAGGGGGCTATCGTATCGGCCTTTCTTCCTGGAAGTTTGTCTACAACCATCTGCATTGCTATTTTTCATTTACCTCCACAAAAGACGTTGAAATTACTCTTAACGTATTAATATCAAGTGATCCACTTCTGTGATATGAATTGTGTATTTCTTCCTCTACGTACCAGCAACACGCTCTATATTGTAGGCAGCTACAGCTGTAACAGTGCGTTCTTAAAACCGCAGCAGCAGTTGAATAATTCTTTATCTGTGCTAATAAAGTATTGCTGAACAGCTTCCGTTTGGTTTAACAAGAATATGTATGTGAATCTTCAGTTTCTCCCAACTTATTTGTTGATGGAACAGTCCACGGGTGAACTGCTTATTCTTAGTGTCCAATGGGCACACTACGAACCGGAAGTGCATCTATGGACTGTTCGATCAAGAATATATAGCAGTTGAGTTCTGCACTCAGATCTGTAACTGTTTTAGACTGTATTTTGATATCGTTCTGAGCAACGATGAAGACATATCAGAAAATATATCGACGAGTGGTTTTACTGTAAAAGTGTTTCAATACTGGTCCTCTACGTGGGGTACTGTTTCACTCATTCAGATACCCTCTTACTAGAAAAACGACTACTTTTTTGGTAAGTGTACGGCACAGTCACTGTCTGGAGATACACGAATAATAATAGAAGTGAAGACTAAGCCCGTAACGCCGGGCATTTTGACAACATTTGTAACAAGATCAATTTTAAGTCAACATAAGAGTTCATTAATTTCTGCACTTACACAAATAAAGAGGAAGTGGAGGGTAAACTTATCTATCTTCCTGACTACCCAACAGACTGCCTTGTCAACAACATTACTCCAGAAAAGTGAAAATATCGAAATTTAACGGAAAATCGTTCTGTACTAAAACACATTTGCGTGACGTAACGTGCTGATGTTTGCTAATACAGGACTGGGAGAAACAAGCTAACAGATTAGTTGTACTAAGTTCGGTTGACTGCTTCGGAAATTCCTGATTCAATGCTCCACTACGTAACTGTCAAAACGCGTCTTGCTTGATTTGGTTTAGAGCCATTAGTAACAGGATCATACTGTCCCAAGGTGTACGCAGTATCCTGACGGAAAGCATTAGTTTAATACAGGATTGGTCCAGGTTCTGTCATAGCATTGTATGTACTCGCAGAAGCAATGTTGCACCATTCCGTTCTGTTATTCATAACAAGCAGAATAGTCGTTTTATGCATCACATGTGTACAAGTACAAGCCTGTACTTGGAGAAAAAAAATTCAACAAAATGGCGCGAATAAGAAAAGAAATCTCGTCCGATCCTATGCTTTTCACTCATAGATAAAGTCTGTAGAACAGCATTGTTAATAGGAATGTTAGCAGGACTTTGAAATACGAAGATTTTGTAACACGAAATTCGATAGCATTTTGAGAGTATAATAACCGAAAGCGGTTTGCTTTATAGGCAATAGTCTCTATGGTGAATACCTTATTAAGTATGTGTGTGTGTGTGTGTGTGTGAGGGGGGAGGGGGGGTTAGCAAGTAGTTACCGGCGCAGAAACTGCAGCGCGAAGTCCGACGCACAGTTCCCCACTGGAAACAACTCGCTACAAGTGCGACAGACAATTGAAGTCGCAGGCGACTGCCACGCAGTCAGTGCTGCCAACGGCTGCGAGGGCGACAGGTACCAACTGCAGTCTGCTACGGGGGCCCCACACAGGGGGCTCTGCGCGGCCGGCCCGAGGCGCGTGCAAACGGCGCAGCCGCACAGAACAGTAGAAGGTAATACGAAGACTGCCACCTGGGCTTTTGTTATTGCAGAAACATTGAAAAAAATTAAGTGACGTGTTTCTGAGACTACTTTTAATGTAATTTAATTCAGTTCTAGGCCCACTGTGACACAACTGTGGCCTCTGCAGTACCTCTCAGAAAATTATGCCCGCATCAGGGGTCGAGGGAACCAGAGGCTGTGATAGCGACGCGCTACAGCAGTATCTGTTGACAACTCATGAGTGCTGCGCCTGCGTATATTCGGTTCATCGCTTCTCAGCCCCTCTCCGCGCCCTGTCTGCTCATTGGCTAACAACTAAGCATTACATTGTTCCATCAGCATGTGTTTCCCACAGAATGATTTGTTCATTGTCGTCAGTTTAGACGTAGACCTACGGTACTTTTCCATTGCATGTGTTGTGTGTGCACTGTGCATGTGAACATACAGTGGTTTTTCCTGTGCTGTGAATTTCAAAGTGCCAGCAGGGAAACGTTTCGTGAAAGGGACAGAGTTGAAAAATACGATTCATGTGCTGAAAAGATGAAGATAAAGCTACAACTGAACAGTTTTTGAACTCACAAAAAGGCACTTCCGAAAAATTTCTCCGACCGACAACGTCAGACAGTGAGAATAAAGTGCGCTTGAAAGACGATGTCATTAACAGCAGCCTCTCATCGCGCGGTGCTTTCGATGCAAGTGAACACGAAGCACTGGAATACGGGCCTCTGGCTATCCCACACTCGGGTAGGCTTACTAGTATCAATTGAGAAGTAATCACAAATTCGAACCCAGGCACTTGGTCTAATACATTAACATCCTCCATCATAAATGATAGCGCACAGAAAGGCCATATTAAAATTATAAATTTGGAGTATCCCTTAAAAGAGAATAGAAGGAAATTTTCAACTCATTTTAACGTAAGAATTTCACCAAATGGAGAGAAAAGGGATCGTAAATGACTTATGTATTCGAAACGTACCGACAGTTCTTTGTCTTTTGTTGTAAACGTTTTGGATCTCCTTCAAAGAAGCTGTCAAGTGATGGACTCTGTCACTGGGTTCATTTAGGAAATCGGCATGAACAATCGTTTAACAACATAAACAGTACAAAAAATGCATAGAATGCGAGATGCATTTGAAACAAGAATGTGGTATTGATCATACTGACCTTGAACTGCTGGAAAAAGAGAAGGAACATTAGCGTCAGGTTCTAAAAAGAATTATGCTCACCGTCAGGTACCTAGTTCAACGTAATATGGCCTTAAAGTGAAGCAGCGACAAGTTCTATCAAGAAAATAATGGTAGTTTTCTTGGTTTGATCGAATGATAGCAGAATTTGACCCTGTATTCCAGGAACGTTTGAAGTGCGTAAAGCCTCAAGAAAGTCATGACCATTATGTGGGGAAAAACATTCAAAATGCAGTGATAAATTTGCTTGCCATCAAAGTAAGAAACAGCATTGTTAATTCTGTAAACGAAAGTAAATATTTTTCTTACACACTTCATTGTTCTCCTGATACATGGCACAATGAACAAATGACATTGCTTGTTAGGTTAGTAAGTGTATCAGAAGACGCAGTGACTGTAGAAGAACACTTCCTCGACTTCCTAAACGTCACTTCAACAACAGGAGAAAATTTGACTGGAACCGTTTTGTCGAAACTAGATTAACTGTTACTCGATATTCATGATTGCAGAGGCCAAAGTTATCGAATATGAAAGGTTATCGAAGTGGCGTTCAGGTCGGCACCTTAAACTCCAAACCAAGAGCATTTTATATGCCTTAAACCAGGCACAGTCTTAATCTTGTGTTATCAGAAGCGGCAAAATCTACTGCAAAAGGAGTCACATTTTCTGGTCTAATTCAAAGAATATACATTATTTTCAGTGCATCCACTCAGAGATGGGTAATCTTATTGTACAGGGCGCCAACTTTAACAGTGAAAAATCTTTCAGATACTGGATGGGAAAGCAGGGCGGAGGGTGTCAAAGCTGTAAAGTGCCAGACGAGAGAAGTTAGAGGTGCCCTCCTTGAGGTGAGCAACGGCGCTGTTGAATCGAAAACAAACTGCAGACCACACTCGCTTGCTGTGAACGAACTGAAAAGCTTCGAGTTTATTGTGGGCGTTGTCGTACAGTACGGCCTTCTCTTCGCCATTAGCGCAGCACGTAAGGCACTTCAAGCAGATAACGTGAACGTGAAAGTAGCAACTAAATCCCCCGCAAGTCTTGTTAAGTTTATTGAGAATTTCCACGAAGGAGGCTTCGCTAATGTGCAGATAACAGCCAAAGAGAGAGCTGAAAGTTCACAGACTCAAACAAAATTTGGAGAAAGGAGAACTGGCAAAAAGGCGAGGCAACTGGATTATGAAGGTGACGATATGGTTTGCAGAGCTCAACCTTCAGAGGAGAAATAGAAAACCGAATTTTTCTACCCTGTCGTTGAGAAAGTGTTATAAAGTTTGAAAGAGAGGTTTACTGAGTATTCCGAAATACTCGGCTTTTTCTTTCTCCAGAATGTTTAAAATACATCCAGGACGAAGAACTGAAAAATCTATGTAAACATAAATGATGAATATTGAAAGACATTGTTACATCAGACCTTGTGACAGAAATTAAAGTTATCAGAGAAGCGGTGCCCGATGACGTGAATCTCCTACGTGAATACTGAAATACTCGAACGACACTGCAAACCCGTTTCCCAGCATTTATATCGCCCACAGAATTTTGCCAGCCGTGCCAGTAACTGTCGCCTCCGCCGAAAGGAGCTTCTCACGTTCAGGGCCCGTCAAGAATTGCTTCAGGAGCAGCATCTCGGGAGGACGCCTGCCTTCTCTGGCCGTGTTGCCAGTGGAGCACGACGTGGCTACGGAACTGAGTTCTGAAGATATTATTCATGAATTTGCTTGTAAAAAAGCGAGAAAAAGATGTTTTGTGAAAATTGTGAATACCCTTAGTGTTTATAACTTACAAGTCATTTAATTTCTTGTAAACACAGAGCACAGTCGAGTGTTTTGTTGTTGAAGTTCACGGAATTGTACGGATTCCCACAGTTAAGTTAGTCTTGTTATTAACGTTTAAGTAATTACCATAACTATTAAGATTCCTTCTCCAGTTAACTATTTTCCTTTCACGACAGTAGGTCTTCTTCAGTGACAGTCTCCTGATACATTGGTAGTACGTCAATGACGAGACTTGGAATTCTTTTGAACATGACGGAGGTGTGTGTGACCTGTGCTGGAGGAGGGGCGGGAAGGGGGGGGGGGAGACCCCTGCGCGGAACTTCAGCACTCGGGCCCCGCCCCAGCTGACGTCTGCTCACCCACTGCTGGCTCTGGAATTTCTGTAAGCAGGCTTTCACGGAAACACTGGTTTGTCTATTCGTATGACCCTTCTCTGTACGCGTTCAATATTCCTTGTTAGTTCCTTTTGTAATGGATCCAACAAACTCGCGCGATAGTCTAGGATGGACCAGACGAGTGTTTTGTAAGATGTCTCCCTTGTAAACTCATTTCATTTATCCAATGTCTCGTCCACGAACCAAACTCTGCGACCCAATTGACCTGCAACTGAGCATATGTGATACTTCCATTTTATATTCCTCCAGAGTGCCACACCCAAGTCTTTGTATGAGTTGACTGATTCCAAAAGCGACTCACTAATATTACTACAACCATAGAATACGACGTTTCTGCCTCTTTTTATGTGCACAATTTTTTATCTAACTACTCTGTAAAACAGGCTCAAATCTTTGGCAGAGTGTTCGACGAACCACTTTCACACGATTTGTCTTACATTTCTGCCCTCTTAAGGCAATCTGTCAAAGCCTGCTTTACTTTGAAATCATGTGAAGATATGGATAAATACACTCCTGGAAATGGAAAAAAGAACACATTGACACCGGTGTGTCAGACCCACCATACTTGCTCCGGACACTGCGAGAGGGCTGTACAAGCAATGATCACACGCACGGCACAGCGGACACACCAGGAACCGCGGTGTTGGCCGTCGAATGGCGCTAGCTGCGCAACATTTGTGCACCGCCGCCGTCAGTGTCAGCCAGTTTGCCGTGGCATACGGAGCTCAATCGCAGTCTTTAACACTGGTAGCATGCCGCGACAGCGTGACCTGAACCGTATGTGCAGTTGACGGACTTTGGGCGAGGGCGTATAGTGGGCATGCGGGAGGCCGGGTGGACGTACCGCCGAATTGCTCAACACGTGGGGCGTGAGGTCTCCACAGTACATCGATGTTGTCGCCAGTGGTCGGCGGAAGGTGCACGTGCCCGTCGACCTGGGACCGGACCGCAGCGACGCACGGATGCACGCCAAGACCGTAGGATCCTACGCAGTGCCGTAGGGGACCGCACCGCCACTTCCCAGCAAATTAGGGACACTGTTGCTCCTGGGTATCGGCGAGGACCATTCGCAACCGTCTCCATGAAGCTGGGCTACGGTCCCGCACACCGTTAGGCCGTCTTCCGCTCACGCCCCAACATCGTGCAGTCCGCCTCCAGTGGTGTCGCGACAGGCGTGAATGGAGGGACGAATGGAGACGTGTCGTCTTCAGCGATGAGAGTCGCTTCTGCCTTGGTGCCAATGATGGTCGTATGCGTGTTTGGCGCCGTGCAGGTGAGCGCCACAATCAGGACTGCATACGACCGAGGCACACAGGGCCAACACCCGGCATCATGGTGTGGGGAGCGATCTCCTACACTGGCTGTACACCACTGGTGATCGTCGAGGGGCACTGAATAGTGCACGGTACATCCAAACCGTCATCGAACCCATCGTTCTACCATTCCTAGACCGGCAAGGGAACTTGCTGTTCCAACAGGACAATGCACGTCCGCAGGTATCCCGTGCCACCCAACGTGCTCTATAAGGTGTAAGTCAACTACCCTGGCCAGCAAGATCTCCGGATCTGTCCCCCATTGAGCATGTTTGGGACTGGATGAAGCGTCGTCTCACGCGGTCTGCACGTCCAACACTAACTATGGTCCAACTGAGGCGCCACGTGGAAATGGCATGGCAAGCCGTTCCACAGGACTACATCCAGCATCTCTACGATCGTCTCCATGGGAGAATAGCAGCCTGCATTGCTGCGAAAGGTGGATATACACTGTACTAGTGCCGACATTGTGCATGCTCTGTTGCCTGTGTCTATGTGCCTGTGGTTCTGTCAGTGTGATCACGTGATGTATCTGACCCCAGGAATGTGTCAATAAAGTTTCCCCTTCCTGGGACAATGAATTCACGGTGTTCTTATTTAAATTTCCAGGAGTGTATTTGTGCAGCTCCTCTCACACACTCCTTCGTTACAGATAACGTACCATCTGCACAGACCGTGACCTTACGGTCAGCATTGCCTCCAAGGTGATTACCATACGACATGGACAGCAGTGAATGCAACACACATCCCTGAGGCGTGTCTCAAGCTACTTCCAGATCTGTTGATAAGTCTCCTTCTGGGGTAACATGCTACGTTCACCAGATACATATATAGATGAAGTGGGGAGAGGGAGAGAGAGGGGCAGGCAGAGAGACAAGAAAGAAACGCTTCATTCGCGTGTAGCGGACGGCCCACGCAGTTGTTCTGCGACGCCTGTCCTCTCCTCTCCTCTCCTATCCTCTCCTCTCCTCTCCTCTCCTCTCCTCTCCTCTCCTCTCCTCTCCTCTCCTCTCCTCGTGGTGAGTGTTGCCGCAGTCCGACACACACACTCCCTGCTCTCCTCCCCGTTTCTTATACACTCCTGACAGCAGCGCTCCAAGTGGACACTGAGCTACACTCCTGAATACGATGTACAAGGAATGCTAATAGTATCGTTTATATTGATTTGTAACACAGTTTTTACGAAATGGCACGTCTGTAACGCCGTAAAACTCAGCAGTAACTAAAAAGTTGCACCTCATTTTTCTTTCTTGAATTTCCTAAGGACCGTACGACCTATGAAGTGGTACATTTATTTACGATTCTCTTGTAAGTAACAGATATGTAATGAAGGATGCCGTTTTCTTACGAGGAAAAGAAAAATGGCTAGTAAACAGCAGAAGACTTGACCTTTAGCAGAAAGACGTTGTATAAATTCGACGACGTGAAGTTTTGTTCAAGACACTTCCAGTCGAATCAATGAACGCGGACCGTCGGAAACTTGTACGGAATGCAATATCTGCAATATGTAAGGTAGCAAATAACCCACCACAGCTGTAAATGAAATGAAAAACAGACAAATGTGATCATAAGACATCAAAAACAATGAAACTTTTTCCAACACGAAAGAAAATAAATCCGCAATCGTTGCTACATGTGTGCCAGAAACGACAAGAATCTTACAACACATTCGCTCCCCGTTTTCAAGAAGGGACGTCGAACAGATGTGCAGAACTATAGACCTATATCTCTAACGTCGATCAGTTGCAGAATTTTGGAACACGTATTGTGTTCGAGTATAATGACTTTCCTGGAGACTAGAAATCTACTCTGTAGGAATCAGCATGGGTTTCGAAAAAGACGGTCATGTGAAACCCAGCTCGCGCTATTCGTCCACGAGACTCAGAGGGCCATAGACACGGGTTCACAGGTAGATGCCGCGTTTCTTGACTTCCGCAAGGCGTTCGATACAGCTCCCCACAGTCGTTTAATGAACAAAGTGAGAGCATATGGACTATCAGACCAATTGTGTGATTGGATTGAGGAGTTCCTAGATAACAGGACGCAGCATGTTATTCTCAATGGAGAGAAGTCTTCCGAAGTAAGAGTGATTTCAGGTGTGCCGCAGGGGAGTGTCATAGGACCGTTGCTATTCGCAATATACATAAATGACCTGGTGGATGACATCGGAAGTTCACTGAGGCTTTTTGCAGATGATGCTGTGGTGTACCGAGAGGTTGTAACAATGGAAAATTGTATTGCAATGAAGGAGGATCTGCAGCGAACTGACGCATGGTGCAGGGAATGGCAATTGAATCCCAATGTAGACAAGTGTAATGTGCTGCGAATATACAGAAAGATAGATCCTTTATCATTTAGCTACAAAATAGCAGGTCAGCAACTGGAAGCAGTTAATACCATAAATTATCTGGGAGTACGCATTAGGAGTGATTTAAAATGGAATGATCATATAATGTTGATCGTCGATAAAGCAGATGCCAGACTGAGATTCATTGGAAGAATCCTAAGGAAATGCAATCCGAAAACAAAGGAAGTAGGTTACAGTACGCTTGTTCGCCCACTGCTTGAATACTGCTCAGCAGTGTGGGATCCGTACCAGATAGGGTTGATAGAAGAGATAGAGAAGATCCAACGGAGAGCAGCGCGCTTCGTTACAGGATCATTTAGTAATCACGAAAGCGTTACGGAGATGACAGATAAACTCCAGTGGAAGACTCTGCAGGAGAGACGCTCAGTAACTCGGTACGAGCTTTTATTGAAGTTTCGAGAACATACCTTCACCGAAGAGTCAAGCAGTATATTGCTCCCTCCTACGTATATCTCGCGAAGAGACCATGAGGATAAAACCAGAGAGATTAGAGCCCACACAGAGGCATACCGACAGTCCTTCTTTCCACGAACAATACGAGACTGGAATAGAAGGGAGAACCGATAGAGGTACTGAAGGTACCCTCCGCCACACACCGTCAGGTGGCTTGCGGAGTATGGACGTAGGTGTAGATGTAGAAGGAAGAACTATAAAATTTAAAGATATATTCGTGTATTAGAAAATCGATTGAAGTGTAGGAATCTGTGAATCACGAGACTCATCACAAAATTGTTTCGTGTCAAAGAGAGTGTCCATCATGACAAGAACAGAGAGCAGCGGCCATGCCTGCTTCTCATGCTTGAAACGAGTGTTTACGCTCTCTTCCTTTAAAAGGAGTAAGCTGCAGTTATACAAATTATTGCTTCATGAGTAAGTTGTAACTTACGTCATAGAATCAATGAGATTCGACAGTTTTTACATTTATTTCACCATTATTCATGTCCCTTGGTAATTTCCTAATGCTTGGATGCAACAATAGAGTAACAATTTCGTTACGTAAGTAGAAACGTTAATCTCACAACTGGCTTTCTCGCCACTAGGGGCGCTAGTCTACATCCAGTGGTCAGACGCTACAGACTTTTTAAAGCACTGAGTGCCACGACTGTGTGTGTGTGTGTGTGTGTGTGTGTGTGTGTGTGTGTGTGTGATTTTCGATTGTCAGTTATTTTTAGCCCTCATTGCTGACTTACCAGTCATCTCTGATGCGATTGGCTAGTGAAAAGCCGAGTCTGAGTTCATCGTTCTGATGCTAATGTGCCGTATTTGACCTGTGTTTCAACACACGTGGGACAAACTTTACACTCCGTGCCCTTCTAGCAGGCGATCAGCGACACCAAGGACGACTGCGATGAACCTGAGGATCTTGGCTCACTCAGAAGGTCGCTGTTACCATAACGACTCTTCAATCTGCGAAGACGTAGGGGATAGCGGGGCAATGCCGTACAGCGGGGTAATACCGTGCACAGCTTTATCCAGTTTCCCAGAGAGCGCAAAGAGCGCTGCACAGTGCTGCCACATAGCAGAAGTAACTATAATCAGATACAGAGGGGTCTATATAGTTCAACGGCGCAGGCGTCTTCGACAATCAGTTTCAAGTGATTTCGACTGTTTTCCTATAAACTCTCAAGATAATAAGTCTAGAGGTCAGCAAAATATGTTAATAGCAACAATATTTAAAGTAGCACTATTTAATTACGCATTTCTTGATCTTCTCTTAAACATCAAATGATAGACGTTAAATTTCGTGATTGTTGGGTAGAATTTACAGTGGCGAGTCGTGTTGTCTCGGGGCAATACCGTGCCCGATGCAGGGTATTGCCCCGTGGTGAACGGTATTGCCCCATATGGTAATTTCTTTTGGTATTTTCGTGAACTACACTCCTGGAAATGGAAAAAAGAACACATTGACACCGGTGTGTCAGACCCACCATACTTGCTCCGGACACTGTGAGAGGGCTGTACAAACAATGATCACACGCACGGCACAGCGGACACACCAGGAACCGCGGTGTTGGCCGTCGAATGGCGCTAGCTGCGCAGCATTTGTGCACCGCCGCCGTCAGTGTCAGCCAGTTTGCCGTGGCATACGGAGCTCCATCGCAGTCTTTAACACTGGTAGCATGCCGCGACAGCGTGGACGTGAACCGTATGTGCAGTTGACGGACTTTGAGCGAGGGCGTATAGTGGGCATGCGGGAGGCCGGGTGGACGTACCGCCGAATTGCTCAACACGTGGGGCGTGAGGTCTCCACAGTACATCGATGTTATCGCCAGTGGTCGGCGGAAGGTGCACGTGCCCGTCGATCTGGGAACGGACCGTAGCGACGCACGGATGCACGCCAAGACCGTAGGATCCTACGCAGTGCCGTAGGGGACCGCACCGCCACTTCCCAGCAAATTAGGGACAATGTTGCTCCTGGGGTATCGGCGAGGACCATTCGCAACCGTCTCCATGAAGCTGGGCTGCGGTCCCGCACACCGTTAGGCCGTCTTCCGCTCACGCCCCAACATCGTGCAGCCCGCCTCCAGTGGTGTCGCGACAGGCGTGAATGGAGGGACGAATGGAGACGTGTCGTCTTCAGCGATGAGAGTCGCTTCTGCCTTGGTGCCAATGATGGTCGTATGCGTGTTTGGCGCCGTGCAGGTGAGCGCCACAATCAGGACTGCATACGACCGAGGCACACAGGGCCAACACCCGGCATCATGGTGTGGGGAGCGATCTCCTACACTGGCCGTACACCACTGGTGATCGTCGAGGGGACACTGAATAGTGCACGGTACATCCAAACCGTCATCGAACCCATCGTTCTACCATTCATAGACCGGCAAGGGAACTTGCTGTTCCAACAGGACAATGCACGTCCGCATGTATCCCGTGCCACCCAACGTGCTCTAGAAGGTGTAAGTCAACCACCCTGGCCAGCAAGATCTCCGGATCTGTCCTCCATTGAGCATGTTTGGGACTGGATGAAGCGTCGTCTCACGCGGTCTGCACGTCCAGCGCGAACGCTGGTCCAACTGAGGCGCCAGGTGGAAATGGCATGGCAAGCCGTTCCACAGGACTACATCCAGCATCTCTACGATCGTCTCCATGGGAGAGTAGCAGCCTGCATTGCTGCGATAGGTGGATATACACTGTACTAATGCCGACATTGTGCATGCTCTGTTGCCTGTGTCTATGTGCCTGTGGTTCTGTCAGTGTGATCATGTGATGTATCTGACCCCAGGAATGTGTCAATAAAGTTTCCCCTTCCTGGGACAATGAATTCGCGGTGTTCTTATTTCAATTTCCAGGAGTGTATATATTTGGAAGTGTGTGTGTATGTGTGCCATCTTACTAGTTTTCTTTCTTCTTTTTAATCACAGATGGTGAGAAACAAAGCTAGAACCTTAGAAAGGGGCAAAGGGTGGACGGAACATGAAATGAATTGTGCACACAACAATGTTATACAAAATGCAAAGCCACAGAGAGTAGCTGCAAGAATGTACGGAATACCTCTTTCTACTTTAAGAGATAGGCTAAAAACAGGAGATTGCACTAAAGTAACAGCTGAAAACTATATTAGCGACTACTGCCATTAAAACAGGGGATAAATGTGTTTAGAGACAAGTTGACACCATAATCCAATAACTTTGTTTTACAGGTAAAAGGATTTTCTGTCTTTAGACTAATAAGTTGTAAAATTTATGTTTTTCAGTTCTAAATAAATTCTGAATTTCGAGTTTCTTAATTTGATTTATTTTTACACTTTTTTTGTCATTTTATGTGCTATGCTGTATCATAAGATACATTGCGCGGTATTACCCCACCCCTCGGGGTAATACCGTGCAGCGTAACAATTTTGTAAAACAGCTGTAGGAACGTAAATCGATTTAATATAGCAAATATGAAGCCATAAACGTGTGGGGCATTGATTTCTTGCATCAAAAAAGGTGTTCAGCATTTCAATTGAGTTCGAAAAATACGAAATATTTGAAAAATGGCTTACGTGCATGGTATTTCCCAGCTCTCCCCTAACGTATTCATTTGCAAAGGGGTTTTGTTAGCTATATGTCTGAAACGCTTTAATGTTTCTTAAAGTGTCAGTGAATTACATGAGACTGTACATGCAGCAATATTTTGCTCACCTTGTGGCACCTGTTTATGTTTGTTAGCCAAGTGATACATTTTCAAAGCTTACAGATATTCAGGCATAACAAGGGTAGGGAATTTTTTCTGACATTGCACAATAGCATCTTATAGATTTAAACTGTTCATCTTCTCGCTCTTGGTGGAGAAAGAAAACTTCATAAAGTGAGTGCCAGAATTCTGATAAATCACTTTGTGGGTATCGATATATACTGTACACATTTTATTGAAGACCATATATTATTACATTACTTATTTTTAATGAAATGCATTCTTTAGTTAAATTATTTATTATTGTTATTTTTTGTGTTTTAAGATTGTAATGAACTTGTAAAGTACACAGTTGAGCGATTCAAAGATAGTTTCAACTTTGTTATTTGTTTACTAATCCAATCATTACAACTTTCCATCAGACGACTCCATCAACTGTTCGCGTTCGAGAGAGAGCTGATACACACATTTTCCAAACTTAAGAATATGTTTCTCTGTAAGTGCTTACAAAATGCAACAATAGTGCTTGTTTTGCATGTCTAGTCGAACTGTTACCTAGTCAGTTTCTTTGTTAGTTTTGAATGCATTATGGGAACAGCAGTGATCAATGTCTTATGAATAATTACTATTAAAACAGTCTTGACCACAATTTATTTAATAAGGTGACCGGTTTCGACCACTACTGTGGTCATCTTCAGACCATTGAGTAGGAACCTCTTTGTTGGAGATTCTCCTACTCAATGGTCTGAAGATGACCACAGTAGTGGTCGAAACCGGTCACCTTATTAAATAAATTGTGGTTAAGACTGTTTTTAATAGTAATTCTTTGTTAGTGTTTCGGTGTTTAGCCTGTTACATTTTATAGCTTCATATATCCGTCATCATCGGGAGGGCTCGTTCAACATGTGCATTGCCATGGCGCAAGGCTAGTATTATGTTTGCTAGTTTAGCAAGATTCGAAAACACATATTGCTCGTCACAATGAATGTGGGAAGGTGCAGTTTAAACTGTATGCAACATGCAGAGTACAGTATACATAAAATCTTTAATATTCTGTAACTTACTGATGACTCAAAGTTAACGTAATACTGAATTAAATATTTTTCTACTTTGAAATAAAAATTTACGGGGATATTACTTTCGGGCAAAAGAAAACAAATTACGCCATTTTTTTACAATTTTAGAATTCTGCAGCTACGCTGTAGAGATCAAAAACCTCGGCTGGGCGTATCGGGATAGCGCTACGGTTGGCAGCACTGTCTCCGCACCCCGCGCCACTTACCCTGCGGCGCCGCGACGCCTCGGCGCTTTGGCGCGAGTTTTCCAAACCGGGCGACTGCAGCGCCTGTAATCAGGAAACAGTTCCGAGCTTTCCACAGTAACGATCGTTTTACAAAAATAAAACTATTTTGTATTTGTTTCGATGTTCTGAGGGAGTATTTCATTGGTGGAATCAGTGCATGTTTTGTGGAACAAATTTATTACAAATCAGTTTTTGTGTGATACAGTTCAAAGCATCGTACTGCACAAAATCCAACATCGCACTCTTCACAACACGCACGTGCTTTTCTTCTCGCCTTTTCCCGATTGGCAACACACAAGGCATTTTCTCTTTGGCGCGTGCTTTTTCGCGGAAGACCGTATGTGTTACTCTGGAAAATGTCGTCCCACCAGACGTGTGGCACTGACACCTGGCGAGGTCGTCCAGCTTTTCCACGCTGAGAGGATCAACTGTGTCTTCCGAGCAACCTTTGAGTGAGATTAATTTGAAAGCCAATTTTCCTGAATTTTCCACGGAGTGTCTTGTACAACAGGTACGAATTCAGAGCTGCTACGTCCATGTAATGGCGAAATCGCTGCATATATGTTTTCGAAGACGTTTCCTTGTGGCCGTATAACTGGTCCTGTATTGGTCAGCTGAATCAACGCCAGCCGTTCTGTCCTGCATTCCAGTATCACTCCAGGTTTCCACTGCACTCTAATCTTCTCAGTCTACTGCAGCTCGCCACTGTAAACACAGGGAAGCGTGTACGCATCTCTCCCGCCTCGCCACCGCACTTCCATCAGCTTCCCTCTGTAAGAGGTCTTAAAATTACCTCTCTCGAGTTTTGCCTCCTTCAAAACTGTTGGCATTTCTTTCTCGTTAATAGCAACAATTCCAATGCAGTCGTTGCTTTTAGAAACAAGAAAATCGAACCACTGAGGAATAATAGAGAACCTGACGTTAAACAAGGTATACTCATTGTTAAAACATCCGCGCAGCTAAGACGAAACCACTTTAGACTCTAGAGGATATTCGCTCTAACGTGGCTTGAACACAATGTCTTTTTCAGTGTAAATTACAAAGTGACACAGAGAGTCGCTACCTGTTTCACACAAGCGAAACTATTTACTATCAAAGCGAGCTTGATAGAGGCCCTGCCCTTTCGCCAATAAACAGCGATTCATCAATGGATAACTCACGTCCAGGAGTAAAAAGCCTCCTCAAATGTTTTCTGTATACGACCAATGAAAGATCTGTATCTGAACAATTCAGCGCGAATACCACAGTCTTTTTGGTTCAACACAGTTTTTCATTAAAATGAGGAACTTTGACAGAAGAGTAAGAGCTGACTGCACCTACGCCAATTAAAAGCTAACCGCGGTAAGATCAGCATTTAACCCTGATTAACGCGATATTCGGCTGCAGCAACTTCGATCAGAGTTAATCGAGGGATTTGATCGTGATTAAAGTTAACCAAGCTCGAAGAGTCGATTGTCTTGAACTGATCGCTGTTAACTTATTGTAAACACGTAACACGGCAGAGCGTATTGACGTTGTAGATGGCATAGAAGACGAAGAAACGCTATATCTTGAACATATAAATCGTCGCAACCGTGTTGGTGTACTTGTGGAAATGGGAAATCGTTTCGAAGATTACGGTGACCGGAAATTTGAAGAGAGGTTTCGTCTTTCAAAAGAAACAGTGTGGTAGTTATTGGATCAAATCCACGGTAGGTTAGAATTTCCAACTTACCGAAAAATCTGGTCTCGCCCATGAACAGCCTTCTCATGACATTAAGGGCATACGCAACTGGAGCATTTAATATAGTAATTGGTAACAGTGGTAGTGTACATTTTACAACGGCACAAAGAATTATAAGTGAAGCGTCGGGAATCATAGTAACAATGTCTCATCAATACATAAAGTTTCCTTCTCGAGCGGAAGTACGCTCTGTGATGGATGGTTTCAGCACACTGGCTGGATTTCCTGGAGTCACTGGTACAGTGGATTGCACTCACATAAGGATTCAGTCACCTGGGGGACAGAATGCAGAACTTTCCCGCAATAGGAAATCATATTTCTCCCTTAATTGTCAAACAATCAGCGACCACAGTTTAATAATACGGTAGACTGTGGCTCGGTGGCGTGGCTCTGTGCACGACAGTAAGATATTTCGTAATTGCGCTCGAAGGGCACAGTTTTAAAATGGTGAAATACCAGTCGGTAATTTGCTGGAAGCTAGTGGATATGCATGCAGACCTTACTTATGGACACCACTTTCACACCCACAGAGTGCGGCAGAGCACCGATATAATCCGTCTCAAATTACAAGGAACACTGTGGAGAGACGATATGGTTTGTGGAAGAGGAGATTCCCCATTTTATCTATGGGAATGAGGCGTAATCCACAAAAGACAATGGCAATTGTAGTGAGTATGGCGGTCTTGCGTAATATTGCAAGGAGAACGAGCAAGGAAGAGCCACCTGAAGATATGGAAATTATGCGGCTGCTGAGGCTATTACGTAGCGAGAGGGCCCCGATATCGAAGATAATGAGCCAATGCCTGCCGGTCAATAAATGTATCGCGATCACACATTACCAGGACGAGCAGGTCGTCGCACTACAATGATGAACATTTTCACTGACATAAACTGTTACTTAATACAGGTGAAATAAGTAATTATTTTTATTTGAAATTATTACAGTGCACAAATAACAAAATTTTCTTTAAACATGTACATTACATTCGGTAGAATTCTTTCGCTTCCAATATTTTAATTTTTCTTTTAGCGCCAAAATTTTGAGATTTTTTCTTCTCATTTCTCTCATATGTCCTCTCTTCATCATTTCCAGCTGCTGCTGCAGTACTTCCTCCCTCTTCTGCATCACACTGTCCAGCGCAGAGGAGGAGGTTGCTTTAGGTCTCGGTGGCGTCCTTCTCCGATGTGTTCCTGCACTTGAAGGTCTGGAGAAGGTTTGTTGAACATTCTCCATAACAACATGTGCTAGGATCAGGCTTTCGCCAGCTTCAGCAGCAGTCACTGTCACATTACTGTTTGTGGTGCTGCTGGCATCGCCAACTGCTACATCATCAACTACATCTACATTTAGATCCATTATTACGCTGTACTGTGCATCCGAATCAAAGATATTTTCCAGTGACTTCAATGATGAGCCAACTATTTCCAGTACTTTTGTATCGTGTGGAATCTTTTTAGGTTCTGGTATTGCCTTCTCTCCTCCGGTTTTATAGTCTTGAACCTTCTCTTCAGCCAAATCCTTCCGCAACCTCCTCTTCAAATTCTGGTAACATGTTTTAAGGGTTTCAGGCCTTCTTTTTGTGACACCTGAAATGGATATATTTTGTAGTACCGGTAGCTGATATCATTTTTGTTGTGTGTATCTTGAACTGTTATTCAATATTAATCTAAGCACCATGAAAAATAGTGTTTTAATTTACATTAGTAATAGATGTTTATTGATTTATGATTCAAATAAAATTTAATATTAACTGAATTAAATTGCGTCGCTATATTTTCCCAAGCATCACGTTTTTCCCTAACTGTGCAGCCATCCGTTTCTTTACACTCTAATATACTTGAATCGGAGGCAATCAACTCTAAAAGTATGTCTACTTCGAATGTGGAAAAATTCGGTGTCCTTTTCTTCTTCTCCATAGTGCAGTAACAACGTTCACGTTACGCCAACAATATGGAAAGCGTGCGTAAGTACCACAGACTAAGGCGGCTACAACACCCTTACCACAGGGCAGACAGCGAATATCATTATCTTTGCATGTATATGGGCGCTTTCCTTTGTAACACGCGGAGTTAACTGCCGTCAAACTCCCGATTAGCTAACCTCGTTTTGTTAATCAGCGTTTACCGTTGGTGCAGCACACAGATACCTTAACAGCGATTTAGTTCTAGCTGTGATGGCGGGACCCTCGGTTATCATGCTTTTTAATCGGCATTGGTGCAGTTAGTCATAAATCTGCTTTCCGACTCAACTTCCCAGAACATTGGTGTCTCAGAGACTTCTTTCCTGGAATAGTACATTTCTAAATTCAATCAGTAAATAATCCCTGAGAGGAATAAGATAGCGAATAAAGATTACAATTCCGCACTTTTTGTTTCTACCCATATGCGAACACGCGATCGCTGTTTCCATGTGTCCAGCATGTGTGTTTATGAACTCTTCAGCACATTTGTTCGTCTCGCTCGTCATATACACTCCTGGAAATGGAAAAAAGAACACATTGACACCGGTGTGTCAGACCCACCATACTTGCTCCGGACACTGCGAGAGGGCTGTACAAGCAATGATCACACGCACGGCACAGCGGACACACCAGGAACCGCGGTGTTGGCCGTCGAATGGCGCTAGCTGCGCAGCATTTGTGCACCGCCGCCGTCAGTGTCAGCCAGTTTGCCGTGGCATACGGAGCTCCATCGCAGTCTTTAACACTGGTAGCATGCCGCGACAGCGTGGACGTGAACCGTATGTGCAGTTGACGGACTATGAGCGAGGGCGTATAGTGGGCATGCGGGAGGCCGGGTGGACGTACCGCCGAATTGCTCAACACGTGGGGCGTGAGGTCTCCACAGTACATCGATGTTGTCGCCAGTGGTCGGCGGAAGGTGCACGTGCCCGTCGACCTGGGACCGGACCGCAGCGACGCACGGATGCACGCTAAGACCGTAGGATCCTATGCAGTGCCGTAGGGGACCGCACCGCCACTTCCCAGCAAATTAGGGACACTGTTGCTCCTGGGGTATCGGCGAGGACCATTCGCAACCGTCTCCATGAAGCTGGGCTATGGTCCCGCACACTGTTAGGCCGTCTTCCGCTCACGCCCCAACATCGTGCAGTCCGCCTCCAGTGGTGTCGCGACAGGCGTGAATGGAGGGACGAATGGAGACGTGTCGTCTTCAGCGATGAGAGTCGCTTCTGCCTTGGTGCCAATGATGGTCGTATGCGTGTTTGGCGCCGTGCAGGTGAGCGCCACAATCAGGACTGCATACGACCGAGGCACACAGGGCCAACACCCGGCATCATGGTGTGGGGAGCGATCTCCTACACTGGCCGTACACCACTGGTGATCGCCGAGGGGACACTGAATAGTGCACGGTACATCCAAACCGTCATCGAACCCATCGTTCTACCATTCCTAGACCGGCAAGGGAACTTGCTGTTCCAACAGGACAATGCACGTCCGCATGTATCCCGTGCCACCCAACGTGCTCTAGAAGGTGTAAGTCAACTACCCTGGCCAGCAAGATCTCCGGATCTGTCCTCCATTGAGCATGTTTGGGACTGGATGAAGCGTCGTCTCACGCGGTCTGCACGTCCAGCACGAACGCTGGTCCAACTGAGGCGCCAGGTGGAAATGGCATGGCAAGCCGTTCCACAGGACTACATCCAGCATCTCTACGATCGTCTCCATGGGAGAATAGCAGCCTGCATTGCTGCGAAAGGTGGATATACACTGTACTAGTGCCGACATTGTGCATGCTCTGTTGCCTGTGTCTATGTGCCTGTGGTTCCGTCAGTGTGATCATGTGATGTATCTGACCCCAGGAATGTGTCAATAAAGTTTCCCCTTTCTGGGACAATGAATTCACGGTGTTCTTATTTCAATTTCCAGCAGTGTATTTACTACAAGCTGTCATAAAAAAAGTGATGCTGTTAGTTGGGTGTGGAGGATCTGCAAAAGAAATTTCTACATCTGGATTTCCTGTTGAACGGATTTACTCCTATCTGCACTGCAGTGTAGCTAATTGCAATTAGCAAACCAAGAAATCACCGAACTGGAACCATTGTCATAAGTTATCTCTTCTTGTGTGACGTCCCGCTCACATCTTTACATTTCTGAGTCACTGTCACTAAGTCATCATCATCGCTGTCTTCACCACTACTCGACACTCGATACCTTTTTTTTCTTTGAGTCATCTCTTCTGACTAGTTTGATGCTGTCCGCCACGAATTCCTCTCCCGTGCCGACCTCTTCAACTCAGAGTAGCGCATGCAGCCCAGGTCTTCAATTATTTGCTGGATGTATTTCAGTGTCTGTTTTCCTCTACAATTTGTACCGCCTCTAGTACTGTGGAACTAACTGCGTGATGTCTTCACAGATGTCCTACCACCCTGTCCCTTCTTCTTGTAAGTGTTCTCCATATATTCCTTTCCTCGCCGATTCTGCCGAGAACCTCCTTTCCTTCCTTACCTCATCAGTCCACCTAATTATCAACGTTCTTCTGTAGCACCACATTCCCTTCTGTTCAGGTTTTCTGACATTCGATGTCTCACTGCCACATAAAGCTGTCCCCCAAGCATACACACCCAGAAATTTCTTCATCAGATTAAGCCTATTTTTGATACTAGTAGACAAACCAGCACCTCTTTTTCTCAACACATGTTAATCAAATGGTTCAAATGGCTCTGAGCACCATGGGGCCGTAGCGGTCGCGCAGTTCCAGACTGGCCGGCCAGTGTGGCCAAGCACTTCTAGGTGCTTCAGTCTGGAACCGCGTGACCGCTAAGGTCGCAGGTTCGAATCCTCCCTCGGGCATGGATGTGTGTAATATCCTTAGGTTAGTTAGGTTTAAGTAGTTCTAAGTCCTAGGGGACTGATGACCTCAGATATTCAGTCCCATAGAGCTCAGAGCCATTTGAACCATTTTAGTTCCAGACTGAAGCGCCTAGAACCGCTCGGCCACACCGGCCGGCACATGCTAATCGTACAGGGATAAGTGAGGCATCGTTAGAAAGTTTTTTAACCGGCTTCTTACATTGCATAGTAGTATTGCGCTAAAACTTGCTATTTGTGGAAAATTTAGCATAAAGGAGACTTTCAACTATCACACCCAAAAGAGTATAGTTGAAACGTCCCCTTTTGATAAATTATACATGACTGTGCTTAAACCGTCACACAATATTTTTAGCGCAACGCAATCTGACTTTCAATAATCCCTACAAAAGAATGCCCCTGACTAACATTAACCTATACCTTCCACAAATCACTTACCTCACAAAAATCTTCGTTACTCGAACTACTGCAATATAGCGAGCGCCACTACTGCCAGCTAAATAAAAGATTCTAACTACTGAAGGCACTAACTACTGATAGGCATAGTTGGCAAATGAGAGATTTTGATAGAGAACGAATGATGTATTTACCTTAATAGTCGTAATATATATAGCAGTTCATGACAACCAGTCTTACAAATTTCAAAACTCCGCCATCTCTCTCCCCACATCCACCACTGCTGGCGGCTCACATCCAACTGCGCAACGCTACGCGCTGTTCACATCCAGCTGCCGCTGCCCAACACTACAATGGCGAGTATTACAACAATGCCGACCAGCCACAGACTGCACACAGCACAGCCAATGTACCAAATGAGCTTATTAACAAAATCATCTGGACTGCAAAGAACCCATAGCTTGTCATCAACAGTGCAGCGTTTGAGCAGTATGTTGTTTCTCACCAGATAATAATGCCGAATCTGTGTGTGTCTTTTCATGCCATTTACTTTTGATGTCTTTAGAAATCGGATCTTTATCTTGTTCATGAGCAATGTCCTTTAAAGATATGGTGATGAAGTTTTCAAAGGCGACTTTCTGAATGTAAAGAATACTGAAATTTTTCTCGAGGTTGCCTTCTGTGTTTCTTTTCTCAAGCCCAGATGGAGCGCGTGACAGTGCGTCCGCAACAACGTTCTCCTTGCCGGGAATGTAGACTATTGTGAAGTGGAATTCTTGCAGAAACATTGCCCAACGTTTTAACCTGTCATGATTTAATTTTGAAGACATATGAAATTGTAATGCACGATGATCACTGTATACTTTTACGTGCTTACCAGAAAGAAAGAAACGGAATTTGTTAAATGCCCAAACGATAGCTAAAGCTTCTAATTCAGTAACGGAATAATTTTTTTCAGATTTTGTTAGCACTCTGCTAGCAAAAGCAATGGTTTTCTGAACGGTAGTGTCATTTTCTATGGCTTCTTGAAATAAATGGGCACCAAGACCGACTTTAGAAGAATCCGTGCTAAAGCAGAAATCTTGTGACAGATCTGGATGAGCTAGTATTGGCGCGTTAAGTAACGCTTCTTTCAAAGAATTGAATTCCAACTGTGATTGTGCATCCCAGTTCCAAATAGTATTTTTTCCAGTGAGAGAACAAAGTTTTGGTGCAACAAGAATTTGCATATTCAGAAAACGACGGTAAAAATTTACAAGACCTAGAAAACTGAGGACTTGTTTTTTTTGTGGATGGAACTGGAATGGCTCTGATTGCTTCTATCTTTTGAGGATCCGGCTGAATGCCTTCAGAAGAAATAATATGTCCCAAAAACCTCACCTTTGACCTACCGAATTCAGACTTTTCCAAGATAAATGTAATTCCAGATTCTGCAAAAATATGTAACAAACTGTTGAGGATGCGATTATGTTGTTCCCATGAAGCTTCTGCTATTAGAATATCGTCCACATATAAGGTGATGTGACGTTTTAAGAACTCAGGTAATTTGGAATTTAGCCCACGAATGAATGCTGCCGAATAGATGTTCAAACCAAAAGGAAGTTTCCGAAACTGATAACAAACGCCGAAACAAAGGAAAGCTGTGTATTTTCTACATTCTGGATGAAGTTCGATCTGATAAAAACTGGATCTGAGATCAATGGAAGACAACACTTTTACACCATTAAAATTTTGAAGAAGTTCTTCCAAGCTTTGGGGCCTGTCTGTTTCAGGAATAATGATAGTATTGATTTGTCTGGAATCTAAGACAAGCCTGATCGATCCATTTTTTTCTCAACAACATTTAATGGATTGTTGTATGAGCTTACTGCAGGCTCAGTAATACCCTTGTCGAGCATAGATTGTATTTCTGTTCTGACACGGTCCCTATAATGTGCTGGAATTACGTATGGTCTAACACAAAATTTAGTATGCTCACGAACACGAAATAGGTATTGAAATCCCTTGAGTGTTCCTGTTTTGTGAGTAAAATCTGTGGAATGTGCTTGTAAAATTTCAAAAAGGTCCTGCCTATCAGTGTCATTACAATTCTCAATTGTTTGAATTTTATTCTGAATTAACTCATTAGTATCAAATGTGTCGTCGATATCACCCCTGCAGTACTTGCAGAGTGATTGTTAGTATCTAGTTCCGTAGAAAATTCCGAACTGTTGTCTAACAGAAGGTAAAGCCGATTAATTTCCTCATCATGGTTTGAGAACCAATCCTCAAATTTCAAAGCTATTGACTTACCTTCTTTCTCTAAACTTACTTCAGCATCATGAAAGTTTAAGTTTGCTTTGTATTCATTCAAAAAGTCTACTCCCAGTATAATTTCCATCGACAATAATGGAACAATAAGAAAGTTCGTAGAGAAGCTGTGGCTTTGACAAAAGTATTCTAAGTTGGTTTGTTGGCGTACATCTACACTTTTTCCAACGATTGCACCTTGTAATTTAATCTTACGTAACGGAAGTGTGGGGCAATCGTTCGATTTGTTGCATTTGCTAAAGGCTGTTTCACTAATTACTGAAATGGGACTGCCAGAGTCAAGTACTGCAGTAAATTTTACGTCATTTACTGTAATGTGAATCACAAGATATGCAATGTTGTTATGTTTTACGTCGTGTTCCTGGAGTAAGATGTCCCTAATGTCTTCCATTTTTACGTAATTACTAGCTACGGCAGCTGCGTCGTCAGTTTCATACATACGTTTTGTGGCTGCCAGCGGTATGAATCATTGCCTATTGTCTCTTTGTTGGCGCGCGTCGTTATTGGGATTTGGAGACCTAACTTCTACAAATTCACCTTGTCGGGAGGGCCCTGCCCTGTTTAAATCCCGCCAGTTCTGATGCAATTCAGGTCTGTCGTTACGATCATATAGTGTATCGTCATGTCGGTAGATTCCATAGTTTCTTTCTTGTCGGTCACATGGTGGAGGATTTCTCCCTGAATCGTAACTGCGCACTGGACCGTTGCGTCTAAAGTTATTCTGTCTCCCCTGATAATATTTGTTTTGGTTCCTATATTGTCTGTTTCTCTGATTGTCTCTGTGATAGTCATTACCACGGAGAGGTGATCTTTCCCTGTAATTATTACTACTCTGCCAACGGTTGTCATACGGGTGGTGTCTGTTTTGGTCACGATTTGTGTTGTGAGAATAGCCTTGTCGCGTCCAGTTACTATTTCTTTCATCGCGGAATTGCGATGGATGTGACCTGTAATTGCTGTGTTCCTGTTTTCGCGTTCCGCGATTGTCAGTGTCAATTTCTAATTCCTGTAAGAGTCCCTGAAAAGATTCAATGTCGTCTTTGCAACGTCCTGCCAAAATAATATGTCGTAAATGTTCAGGCAATTTAATTAAACAAATGCGGATGAGTTTTGAGGGCCTGTATGGGTTTGACAGGTACTGATTCTGGTGCAACATGTCTTCAAAATACTTCACAGGGCTGGAAAATTCAGATTGATCGAAATGTTTCATTATTATGATGCTATGTTTTACTCGGTCTTGTGTAGCTTGAGACCAATATGCTGAGAGGAAGGCATGATAAAATTCTCCTTCACTGTGACAATCGTTAATGACCGATCGCATTCTTACAGCTGGTTCATTCTCTAAATAGCCACACATAAATTCTAATATGTGCTCTAATGTCCAGTTGGGAGGAAAACAATGAGAGAATTGATGGAGGCACGCTTGTGGATGAATGTCGTTGCCAGAATTCTAAAACGTTTTGAATTTACGTGTAGTAATGAACAGCTTATAGTCAAAATCATCATGTCGGCGAGCCGCATGTCGGTCATTGTTACGTCGTGTCGGCGGTTCCATCTCAAAATTCGGTGCACATTGCCAATTTCTTTCATAACTTCCGAAATACCCTGTGTTATTATTTTGTGGCTGTTCCGTATTTCTATGTCCCTCTTCCCGTATTGGGGCGCGAGTGTCCTCTGAAATACGTAATTCTTGTATTACCTGTGTCAACTGATCTTGTACTTCCCGGATTTCTCTTTTGTACTGTGTATTGATTTGATTTTGATTTTCTTTGAATTTTCTAATTTGTTCACACTCTTCTGTGTCATTAAAGACTACCAGTTTTGTGTCATTCAGATTATCATCTACCTTCGTAGATAAATTATTTAGCTGATCCGAAAGTTCAACTACTTTCTCTGATAATAAACTAATTTCCTCCATGTGTCTTTCTGAACCAATTTTCAGAGTATCTACTGTGTCCTTCAAGTTCCCCTGAGTTTTTGCAAGTTGCGTGACCAAATCGGTAGATGCAACTGAGTCAATTTTAGCTTGCACGGTCTCATGATTTTCATGAACAATAGTTTGCAGTTCTTTTGTGGCTGCTTCGTGATTCTGTAATGCATTTTCATGCCGCAAAAAAATAGGTTGAAAATGATCACAAATTTGTGTTTTCTATGTCATTACAGACTTTTTGACATTTCGATGCAATGTTATGTAACTTAGTAGTTAAATCTTCACATGTTTGTTCAAGCATGGTGTCTAAATTTTGAAGATTTTGTTCCATTGCGTCTAACTGTTCCTGTGTTTGTCTCTGGTGTTGTTCCATTGTGTCTAACATTTGAAGATTTTGTTCCATTGTGTCTAACTTTTGAAGATTTTGTTCCATTGTGTCTAACTTTTGAAGATTTTGTTCCATTGTGTCCAACTGTTGCTGTGTTTGTCTCTGGTGTTGTTCCATTGTGTGTAACTTTTGAAGCTTTTGTCCCATTTGTTGCATTAATTGTAATAACAATGCACTGGTGTCTGAAACATGTTCCTCAGTGCTTTTCGGCAGTTATTTGCACCGGCAACATTCACATTTTGACAAGCGGAAAATGTGTCTTGACTCATTTGAGAAAACGGTGAGAACCCAAAACCTGAGTCTGCAGTATTTGCAATATTGTGTTCTTACATTGCCGATTCCTGAGGCGAGCTGTTGCCGACCGATCGATCGATAATGCTTCCCTGTTCACTACCTGTTTCACTGTCTACACCATTATTTGACGCCCGCTCCATTTCCCTATGCACAGTTACCAAATTACTACTTTGAATATTAGTTAATTCATTACATGGTGGCGCTAACACACTGCTTTCGTATTCACTGTCATTTCTCAATTTACTTTGGAGCCTAGTATTACGTTTTTCACACGCCATTATTGTCACAATATATCACTCGACAACACAGAAAAACACAATTTGAAGAGCAAAAATAAGAGAACGCATTAGCATGGCACTGAAAATAATATCTAGTTAATTGCAGCTGCGAAATACTTGGAGCCAATCTACATGCATGCCACACCTGTTTTACTGTACAACAATGAAAGACTGCAACTACAAAGGAAATTCTCTCTATAATTACGTGCTAGCAATAAACAATAGCTACACTAATTACACAAACTACAAGAAAAAAATCAGAAGATTCCAGTGAGGTATCCTAGGCTAAGGGTCGACATATGAAACGTCCCCTTTTGAACAATTATACATGACTGTGCTTAAACTGTCACACAATATTTTTAGCGCAACGCAATCTGACTTTCAATAATCCCTACAAAAGAATGCCCCTGACTAACATTAACCTATACCTTTCACAAATCACTTACCTCACAAAAATCCTCGTTACTCGAACTACTGCAATATAGCGAGCGCCACTACTGCCAGCTAAATAAAAGATTCTAACTACTGAAGGCACTAACTACTGATAGGCATAGTTAGCAAATGAGAGATTTTGATAGAGAACGAATGATGTATTTACCTTAATAGTCATAATATATATAGCAGTTCATGACAACCAGTCTTACAAATTTCAAAACTCCGCCATCTCTCTCCCCACATCCACCACTGCTGGCGGCTCACATCCAACTGCGCAACGCTACGCGCTGTTCACATCCAGCTGCCGCTGCCCAACACTACAATGGTGAGTATTACAACAATGCCGACCAGCCACAGACTGCACACAGCACAGCCAATGATTTTCATAGAGAGCGCTACGTAATGTTGCCAATAAGAAAACATAAACAGCCTACTTACATAGTGAATGCCGATCTTCATACCTATATTCTACGAGGCTAACTTATTAATCAGGAATAAGAGACTCCCTCTTCATACCATCTTGTTACAAAAATAATTTAATTTGTTGTAAAGCACTGGATAATTTGTTTACAGCACTGTCGTGGATAATATGTGTGGGCACTGCAGTTGTCCATTATCTGCTCGTTGTACAAGTTGACTTTCCTACTCGATATACTTTCTCAAACGACATATCTGTCATTGCCACCTTCAATTTACGTGAAAATGTCTGTCGAGTGAAAGTTACAGGTTATGTGGATGTAATGGCAGTCCCTGATCTCTGCCAGACGTACAAACAAGGACAAACAGTCCGAATGCTAAACACATTTCTGGAAACAGGAACGTATCGTAACTCACGATTATTATTTCACGTCGTTCAGTTAATTTTTAAAAATGTTTTCTCTTGTTCCCACAACTAGCGTTATCCCAATCACTAAACTTATTCGAAATCCTGACATTATTTAGAACTATAAAAGTGAGCAAGTTTCGTACAGGTCCCGTGGTTATGTTGAGTATTCCATCGTCATGGACATGGATAAGTAGGGGATTTTCCAGTCGATTCTAGATAGGTTTCACAAGGTGCAGGGGGCCTTTATAGCAATTCCAAAGTGCTAGAGATTTTGACCTGGCTGCATCATAAAGTTTTTGTATGAATTGGTTTGAACTATGGACTTACTCATATGTCTTTTAGCTATTCCATTTAACGTGCGTGACCTGTGTCCCTCCTTGCTTTACTTTCTTGTGATGGCACTATGGGTCATCAGATGATTTGGGTGCACTTTACATTGAACAAACATTAACGGCCAACATATAATGTGTACTCACGACTAACTGCCTTTTCTAATAATTAGTGTCATGGTCATATTCACTTGACAGGTACGCCTTTGGTACCTATTGCGCCATCTGTCGTGCAACAAATGCCACACTGAATGAATGGAAACTACAAAGAGCGGTCAGACGTTGCATCACAGAAAGAAAGCAAAGTCGTGACTGTCAATGTTCTTACTGGAGCTGGAAATTTAGCTTGGAATTCTACACGAGAGGAGTTTAATAGTTTCCACAACGAAACTCTGTCCCGGAAATTGGCAGAAAATGAGAGAGATTCAGGTCGTAGTAAAAGTACACCAGCGCACAGACACAGCCACCACCCACACTCTGATGTTACCGATGACAATCACTGAACACGATTTCACGAAATTCGTTCACCGAAAAAGGTGAAGTAAGTATTCCACAATTCGAGTCAAGAACTGCTCCAGACACGAGAAACTTGGAAGTCGAGATCTTGAGTGTAGTTACGCAGTTTAAATCACTCAATGACGGCAAGTCCGTTGGTCCAGATTGTATACCAGTTAGATTCCAGATGTAACAGCCCCGTATACAACCGCTTGCTCGACGAGAGACCCGTACCTTAAGACTGGAAAGTTGAACAATTCACACCAGTACACAAGAAGGGGAACAATATCCACTGAATTACAGAGCCATATCACTGACGTCGATTTCCAGTAGCATTCTGGAACACAGACTATGTTCGTAATCAAACTGCATGCCTTTGGAGTACCGTCTAAGTTGAGCGACTGGATTCGTGATTTCCTGTCAGTAGGGTCACAGTTCGCAGTAAATGACGAGACGTCATCGACTGAAGCCGACGTCCTACCTCGCGTTCCCCAAGAATGTGTTACAGCGCCCTCTGCTGTCGTTAGTCTCGTCGCGGCGAGATCTGTTTACGAAATTTCAGTCACCAACTTTCTCTTCCGAATGCGAAAATATTTTGTTGAGCCCAACCTACATAGGTAGGAATGACCATCCAAATAAAATAAGAGAAATCAGAGCTCGAACAGAAAGGTTTAGGTGTTCGTTTTTCCCGCGCGCTTTTCGGGAGTGGAATGGTAGAGAGATAGTATGATTGTGGTTCGATGAACCCTCTGCCAAGCACTTAAATGTGAATTGCGGAGTAATCATGTAGATGTAGATGTAGGGGTGTCCAACGCGCGGCGCACTGGACGCATGCGGCCCAAAGCAAGTATAATGCGGCCCAAGATTTCAACATCTCTCACGCTATCCGAAAAAAATCAGTTTTTGTAAATTTATGGTAAATAAAATGTTTTCAATTTGAAACTCTCGCCAGACGAAGCTGCAAACTATAAAATATCTGCGTGATACGAGAAGCGGCAATTGACTCGATCCACACGATTGCTAAGAGGAATCTGCTAAATATCTAGAGATTACAATTACGAACAACTTAAACTACGACGATCACATAAATAACGCTGCGGGGAAGGCTCACTAAGGACGGCGTTTACTGGCAGAACACTTGAAAGGTGGAGCAGGTCTTCCAAGGAGAATGCCTACGCGAAACACGTCCGTTCTCCTCTGGACTGTTGCTGCGTAGTACAGGATCCTTACCAGACATGACTGACGGGAGACATCGAAAAATTTGAGAGAGGGGCAGGACATTTTGTGTTATCGCGATATTGGGCCACAGTTACACGGATATGAGAGGCGAAAATATTTTGTTGACGCCCACCTACGCAGGGAGAAATGATCACCGTGGTGAACTAGGAGACAACACACCTCACACCGAAATGTTTAAGTGGTCGTTTTCTCCGCACGGTGTTCGAGAACGGAACGGTGGAGACAGATTGTGGAGGTGGTCCGGAGACTCCTCTGCCAGGCACTTAAGTGTGAAATGCACAGCAGTCATGTGGACGCAGGTGTGTGTATAGGTGCGACAGAGGTAACCCGGAAAAGAAAAAAAAAGAATCAGAATGTGTTTAAATGGTATTTAACTAATGTGTATAAGTTAAATGCCATTTAAGCAAATTAAATTTATTTTCATGACAACACTCAAATTGTATGTTATTTTCACATAAATATTGCCGAGGTACTGGAAACCGTACAATGAATTTTATATAGTGTACTAATCGGTGAATTTAACTTTAGACAGATTCGTACACTGTTTGTGCTCAGCAGGACCACACAGGTGTCTCTGCCGATTTGTTTACATTGGCCGAAGACGAACAAAAGGAAATAATATCACCATAAGGCGTCACCATTTTGAAACAAAGATGTTCAATTTCTTTCAGTTTCCTCTTCCTATCTGAAATTGTTGAAGCCCCAACAACAAACTACACAACAATTTTGTTCAACAGTTCACCTTTATCCATCCTTTGCAAGACACCCATCTTGTTGACCGTGGACACGACCGCGTACCTTCTCTGTGACGTCCCTTTACATTCGTAACAGATGGGCCAGAAGAGGCAACTACACACCCCCGATGTTGACTAGTTGACTGACACTGCGCTTGGATCCCTGTTTACCGGCTGGCTGTGTTTGAATTTAATGATTGTCACCATCGATTATTCCCACTGCAGTACTGTATAGTTACCGTACTTAAGAAAGGAAAAAAAAAGTTTCAGATGAACGACATATCTGGATTACGGAGGGTCGGGTAACTGAAGCTCTACTGTTTCCACACCTATAATCACCTGCGCCCATTGGAACAGGAATCATTGTATTTTCCTTGAAGTCTGGGGATACATTGCTTGCCTCTTATATTTTGCATACCAGGGAGAACTGCTTTACCGTGGCTGGCGTAGCAAGCATCTTAGCAACTCTGAGGAAATGTCATCTATTCCGCAGGCCTTGGTTCTTTTGGTTCACTTTTGTTTCCTTAGGGTTTAAAAGCAAATTGCATAACATGTGTTAGTGATTAAATGGCAGCGGCCGCAGCCTTCCAGCACCAGAATCACTTTGCCTTCAATCACTGAAGGGTCGCTCTCATGTGGAGCTGTAGACAGACGCCCGTAAAACGAGTGAGGCCACATTAACACACTGATCATTCATCGCAAGATACACGGTGATGTAGCTGAGCAGCACAAGTCATATTTCTGGACTTGCTTAAGATACTGAAATTCGATTTTCATCCACATTAAATATTGTGAGAAAGGCTTCAGCGAATGATGTATAGTCTCTTTTATACTTATACAAATCACAGTGATGTCGGTATCAATTTCGATTTTTGAAATACGACTGTTGTAGTTTCTTGTGTTAGTATTGTACTTCCAAAAGAGACAAAATCTACAGCATTTCGCTCTTCAAAATCTAATTAGTACTTTCCGAGTAATGACAGTATTTATAATTTAGGGTTTTCGGGGGACATTCAGTAAGTAACGCTACACATTTGTTATTCTCCGCCAGTTTCGGAATATGTTGTGGGGAGTCGTGGAATACTCCCGCTTCAGCCCTCATAGTTTCATGAAGTTCCGATAGGTGGTGACACGATACGTAGCCTTCACAATGGCGTCTGTAACATAGGTGCTTTCCAAGCCGTAGCTGGCGGTGAAAAAAAGCACGGTGAGTCGTGGGGCGAGGCGTCCGTCGTCTCGACAGCAACGTTGCGCAAACCCGTCCGACCTCCCGTGTGCCGGCCCGCCGGCCACGCACAGCTGCGACTCCTGCGACGCTGGAGGCTGCGGACTCTCATTCGAGGTAAACGAGAGGTCGCCGTCAAACACGTCGCTGCTCAACTGAGCGTCTGCGTTGGTAGCGCTGGCACACTCGTCCACACGCACATGCAATGCCGACGACTCAGCGCCACCAAGCCAGCCCTGGAGACGCGTGATATGCACGTGTAGACACCTGCCTGAGAAAATTTACGTACATTCTGTACACAGCGCGGCAGGCTCGCTCCACGGTACACAACCGAGACCTCGTAACTTCGACACTGGCGTCTTGTTTATTACGACCTACTCTGCAACGCAACACGCGAAGCCCCTACAGTCCACAGAGCTTGTCCTAATACTCTTCTCACTAAAATGATTCGTCATAATATCAAGTATAAGCATTTTAAGGGCTTACTTTTTGTCTTGCTACAGCTTTAACACGTTTTTAAAACGTGTAAAAGGTGCACATATAATCCATCGTTAGGAATACGGCGGGCGACGAGCTTCGACAATCGAACTGCCCACCCTCTGTTGCCAAACTGGTTTCGCTGTAGTCGCTTCTGCCTCCGCGAAGTAGTGATGTGACATCTTACACATTCCGCCAACGTATTAAACATTACCATAATACCCTTCATGACGCCAGAGGAGAAATGTATCATTAGTAGCTGTCCATATAAAATGTAGTGACCGCACTCCGAAGTGTTTGAATAGTCCATAGTAGAAAACGACTGGGAACTGGCGCGATTAATCCAAACATATTTGCTATTCAAAACTATGAGCAAAAGATCCGAGACCTATTAGATCCGACGCAGCGGTTCACACGGAATACGAATCGGTTAATCAAGATGTTTTCTGTGCCGTGGACATACAGAGGAACCTGCGCAACACAGAAGCCCTACCACCTCGGCTGTATGGATTACCTAAGATCCATAAGAACAACGTTCCACTAGCACAGATTGTTAGCGCTCCTGGCTCACCGACGTAGAAACTGGGAAAACACTTGGCCTCTCTGCTCCAGCCACACGTGGGGGAGACCGACACATACCTAAAGGACTCTGGATATTTCACTGAGAAGTTCAAGAAACTCACACTTGCACCGAACGACATCCTGATCAGCTTTGATGTCGTTTCTTTGTTTACGAAAGTGCCACTCAGTGACGCTCTGGAGCACATCGGTTCCATTTTCCCACAAGACATCACAAAGCTCTCTCACCACGAGCTATTTCACGTGGAATGGCAATTTCTACGAACAGCTGGAAGGTGTCGCCATTGGTAGTCCTCTCAGTCCAGTGGTGGCCAACTTCTTCATGGAACATTTCGAAACACAGGCACTGGACTTGGCGACTTGCAAAGCTAGGGTGTGGTACAGATACGTCGATCATACTTTCGCTGTGTGGAGCCATGGTGAAGAACAACTCGGTGACTTCGTAAGACACTTGAACAGCTCCCAAGCCAACATAAAATTTGCCATGGAAGTAGAGAATGTTAAACTACTAAAACTCGCACTTTTTCAAAGAAAGTATAGACATTACGTTACTTCACTGAAAAAAAAAAAAAAAAGATTTTCTGTCTTAAACCTAGTGTTGTACTTAGTCATCTTGCCTAATAGACGCTATTATTAATGACATAATTGAAAAAAATACTTAATAAAAATGATAGCATCAAAAATTTGTCATCAAAGTGTTTGATGTCTCCCACTCACCTCATTGACGATGGGTTCAAATGGCTCTGAGCACTATGGGACTCAACTGCTGAGGTCATTAGTCCCCTAGAACTTAGAACTAGTTAAACCTAACTAACCTAAGGACATCACAAACATCCATGCCCGAGGCAGGATTCGAACCTGCGACCGTAGCGGTCTTGCGGTTCCAGACTGCAGCGCCTTTAACCGCACGGCCACTTCGGCCGGCATTGACGATGGGATATGTGTCAGAAGAGACTGGTGCTCACAAAGGGCTTGTTTCAGCTGTATTACATCTGCATGTCAGTGGAGTTCAACAGTTGGTTAACAAAAACGCCCTGTATTCAAACTAGTGGACAGTTTGGAAAGAATTATCACAAAATGTGACAGCTGAGTAAGGTATAAAATGGACTGTGAGAACGTAAAATGGAAAGTGAATGAATATTTCGAGGAGAGTCTACTGCTATACGTTTTTACCTCATTCACTGACTGTTGGACTGTCTCGTATCATGGAACGGACAGTTTTAGATTTCTAATTTGTTGTTGGACAAAACTTTATTCAGAATTGCTTACACTTTCGTTTCTATGATAATTTTCTTCATTTGATGTGAGTGTTCATGTTAAAGTATAAGAACCTAAATTTTTTGTCCAGGAGACTCCTGGAGAGGAAACAGGTGGGAGGCGGATCCAGGGTGCTGAGGAGGAGGAAATGGAGATCGGTGAATACTGTGGGCAGCTGGGGCAGATGTGGATGGGAGGGCGACACGGTCACTGTGCACTGGGCTGCAGACAGGCGACACGTGAGGGCAGTGGGGCGTCTGGTGGAAGGCTACACAGGGGATTCGGGTTCGATTCCTCGTCAGATCAGAAATTTTATCCACTTTTGGACTGGATGTTGAGTTGTCCTCATTGACATTTCTTCATCATCGACGGCAAGAAGCGGAAGTGGCATCACATAACGAAAGGATTTACACTACACAGCTGAACAAGCCCCAGGTGGAGTCTCCCAGCCAAAAATGCCATTAGGTCATTTCATTCCACCTGCTTATAAAGATGTTTCCATCAACCTTACCATCCTGTGACCATATGCGAAGTTAAACAAGACGTAACTAAAGAATTTTTTGCTATTTTTAAAACAGGGAATACGAAATATTAGTCCTATCACCATTCATTTGCATCCATGTTTATGTAATACATATAACTACTCGAGTAACACTATCATAAGAGCAGTGCTGAAGAGATCCTTTAGGTAATGTAAGTAGTCTTTCTCTTGAGGAAACAATACAGTTATATTTCTCGAGTGACCTTTACAAAACACAACAACGATTAAAAAATGCTCCTTTCATTACCAATAAACAATACTTCTATGTCTGAAATTTCCTTTTCCCAGCATGTTGTTGTTGTGGTCTTCAGTCCTGAGACTGGTTTGATGCAGCTCTCCATGCTACTCTATCCCGTGTAAGCTTCTTCATCTCCCAGTACCTACTGCAACCTACATCCTTCTGAATCTGCTTAGTGTATTCATCTCTTGGTTTCCCCCTACGATTTTTACCCTCCACGCTGCCCTCCAATACTAAATTGGTGATCCCTTGATGCCTCAGAACATGTCCTACCAGCTGATCCCTTCTTCAGGTCAAGTTGTGCCACAAACTTCTCTTCTCCCCAATCCTACTCAATACTTCCTCATTAGTTATGTGATCTACCCATCTAATCTTCAGCATTCTTCTGTAGCACCACGTTTCGAAAGCTTCTATTCTCTTTTTCCCAGCATATAAAACGTTTATACAACTTACAGGACTACAGCTAAGTGGTATCTTCAACACGTGCTGATGTTTGGACAGGTGACCACTCCATCATGTTCAAGTCGAAAGTGGCGAAATATCGGTGTTTGCCGAAGACTTCACCCAACTGCATACTCACAAGGTGTTTGAAGCAATCTCTACATTATTTCATTAGCAAAAAGTACTTGGTAAGGGCAGAAATAAGCCTTATATTAAACTAGCGAAAACTGCGTCATACACAGCTTACTGCCATATAATCTATATGATTGGAATGCATCGTAAGTTCTTATCTCAGACTGAATTTACCACTGTGTCTGCAGTATGGATTAGACAGTAAGTAGTGTGGGACTGCTGGCACTGGATAACTATGATCCTGACCTAAAGGTCTTTTCCAGAAACGCCATACAATCTAACTTGTTATATTTCGCAGTCGTCAGCACCAGCTCTTTTTTATCTTCAGTGTCATTCCGTGTATCCTACCATACTCATGCAGTTGTGCTTGTTATATTTTGCTGAGGTCATTACGAGCAGTTCCTTACCTCCCCTGCGCCACTGTAACCCCGCTCCTCAGCCAGACATGATAGAAATGCAGAAAATACTGTAAATTTTGTCAACTGTGCTTGCATTACTGACTTCCAAGAATTCTTTTAAGGACTGGCTCACCAGTCACATTGACGTCATTGCCTATTGTGTTCGATCAAAAGGCATTAAGCAAAACCTGATTCTGACGTGTCTGTTACCAGTTATTGTAAAATTCCCACGACTGTGGTGACATTTCTAAGCCTTCGCTAGACTGGGGCGAATTATCGCCGATCAACTCAACTTCTTAATTTGCGTTTTCACTACCTATCACTTGTTCTGTTTCATTATTGTTTGATAAATTGGTTAATAATTGTGGATCCGCGCAATTTGCTGGAGTCTGACGTAAACTACTGGTACTTGCAAATTGCTCAACGTAGTTCGTTTCATCCTGTACTAAATCGTTACTTTGCAACACCCTGTTCACTTGTGCTACGACGGATTTTGATATTGTTTTATGTTGTACCAAACATGGTGAAATACTGATTTTTAGGAAAAACAGAATTCCTACAGTGACCAAGCAAACAAAAATAATACTTTACTACTGTCCACGCCAATACTGAACAACGAATCAAATTCACACAGAACGTGTACTATTATGCCGACAGTTTATGTAATAGAGTAATCAATAAGCGTCACACGACATAAAATTTCACAAATTGGGCACATGATTTTAAAGTCATTGCCTGAAGAAGAAGTGCAACATTAGTAAAATGAGCGCAGCGGCATCTCTTACTTTCGAGAAAATCAACATTATCTGACTACATATTACCAAGAGAATCAACTAACTAACCTGGCATCAAGGTCGCCGTATGTATCCTCCCCACAATATTGTTTCTTATGAAATTTAGCCCACATTTACCCCCACGGTTTAAAAATCTGCGTGTTACGAAAACTATGTACTCACAAACTGTTATCCAACATAAACTCGTATGCTAACCCTTGACTAAACAGAGCCTAATTTGAACTGAACTGTAACTGATCTGAATTGAGCTTCTCTTTATATTAAACGCCCAACGTAAGTAAAACCATTATGTCGCGCTGGCCGGGATGGCCGAGCGGTGCCAGGCGCTATAGTCTGGAACCGCGCGACCGCTAAGGTCGCAGGTTCGAATCCTGCCTCGGGCATGGGTGTGTGTGATGTCCGTAGGCTAGTTAGGTTTACGTAGTTCTAAGTTCTAGGGGACTGATGACCTCAGAAGTTAAGTCCGATAGTGCTCAGAGCCATTTGAACCAACTATGTGGCCTCAATCAAAATTTCCACTTACCTTGCGTCTTGAAAATATTATTGCAGATATCTCGAAAGCCCAACAGCAAACAGAAAGCATACAACGGCTAAGCTAGATTTCTGTTTCTAAATATATATTCGAACTGTTTCACGTGGTAATGCATAATGATAAGCAGTGGGGTGGGGAGAGTAACCGTTCCTATGAAATGATGTTCCAAGAAACGATTTTAGAGAAGTGTTTATTCAAAAAGATAGAGTAAAATCTCGCGTCATCTGTACACATAACATTGGTCTGAACAGTACCATGCTTAACAAAGTGAACAATGACTAACCAACATATACATCATATTCACCCTTGCTGTCCTTAACAATCGTTCTTCCTTCATCTAACAGACTCCATCACAAGTCGACGCAGCACCACTGAACACGTCCATCAACTACCACACTTCAACTAAGAATGAATCAGACTGCGCAGAGGCAAAGACCGCACCACGACAGGAGCAAAGATTGCTTAACACTAACGTAACATGCTCTCTTTCTCTCTCTCTCTCTCTGGCATGCACATCGACAACACAAAAAACTCAAAATGACATAACCACCTTACAACCTAAAAAGAGCTGCTCAGGGATCAAGCAGCGATCCATTCTGTAATCGTCTCCAGCTTTTAATGCCATGTTTTTTTAGCCAAGAAATAATTAAAACTTTTCTGTAGTTGGATGCTTTATTAAATCTATAAGATAGTTACCAATAACTACTGGGATTGTGATTTGAAATATAAATATATTATGTAGTTTTACTTCACAGTTATAGGTCATCCACGTTGAACAGTCGATTCCAACGATTTTATCGTATAGTATAGCCCTGTATAATGTAGTATATACTATAACATACTTCGCTGTATAATTTGTGAATGCAACGTGTGCAGTGTATAAATTAATAATCTCGTAACATATTTCGGAGAACAATGTTTCCCCCTGTACCAATATACACTGAAGCGCCAAAGAAACCGGTATGCGCAAGCGTATTCAAATACAGAGGTATGTAAACATGCAGAATACGGCGCTGCGGTCGGGAACGCCTATATAACACAAGTTTTGACGCAGCTGTTAGATCGGTTACTGCTGATACAGTGGCAGGTTATCAAGGTTCAAATGAGTTTCAACGTGGTGTTATAGTCGGTGCACGAACGATGGTACAAAGCATCCCCGAGGTAGCGATGAGGCGGGGACTCTGCCGTACGACCATTTCACAAGTGTACTGTGAATGTCACGAAACCGGTAAAATATCAAATCTCCGACATCGCTGGGGCCGCTAAAAGATCCTGCAAGAACGGGACCAACGAAGACTCAAGATAATCATTCAGAGTGACAGAAGTGCAACCCTTCCGCCAACTGCTGCAGATTTCAGTGCTGGACCATCAACAAGTGTCAGCGTGCGAAACATTCAACGAAACATCATCGATATGGGCTTTCGGAGCCGAAGGCCCGCTCTTGTACCCTTGTTCACTGCACAACACAAAGCTTTACACCTCACCTGGGCCCTTCAACTCCGACGTTGGACTGTTGATGACTGGAAACGTGTTGCCTAATCGGATGAGTCCCGTTTCAGATTGTATCGAGTGGATGGACGTGTACGGATATGGTGACAACATCATCAATTCATGGACTCTGCATGCCAGCAGAGGACTGTTAAAGGTGGTGAAGGTTCTGTAATTGTCTAGAGCGTGTCCAGTTGGAGTGATATGGGACCCCTGACACGTCTAGATACGACTCTGGCAGGTGACACATATGTAAGCGTCCTGACTGATCACTTGCATCCATTCATATCCATTGTGCATTCCTACAGACTTGGGCAATTCCAGCAGGACAATGCGACATCCTATACATCCAGAATTGCTACAGAGTGGCTTCAGGAACACTCTTCTGACTTTGAACAGTTCCGCTGGCCACACGAACATTATTGAGCATATCTGGGATGCCTTGCGACGTACTGTTCGGAAGAGATCTACCCCCCCCCCCCCCCCCCCGTCGTACTCCTACGGATTTATCGACTGCGCTGCAGGATTCATGATTTGAGTTCCCTCCACCACCAGTTCACACATTAGTCTAGGCCATGCCACGCCTTGCTGCCGCACTTGTGCGTGCTCGCGGGGGCCCTACACGATGTATTTGTCGGGTGTACAAGTTTCTTTGGCTCTTCAGTGTATATCTTCAGTCATTAAAACAAAATATTCTCTGTGATCTTGTGATAGTCTCAACGAAATTAGAGTTCTTACAATAATTTATTTCATTAAATTGTTTTCAGTTTACGAGATGTAACATCTCATTCATTTTCGTTCGTTAAAATTACCAGCTTTGCTGGATTTCTAGGCTGCCCATACTTTTACATAGAAAGCATACCGAATATTCTTATAAATGTGACATAGAATAAAATCCAGATATAATGGATGAGTACAATGAAAACCCATGTTCATGTCCAAAAAATGAGGTACTGCACAAATGAAAACAAAAATGGTATCGTACGACTCAAAAAAACAGCAACTCGCATCTATTGATTCAGTTTGAGAAAAAAAATTGTCACTAGGACTGTAACAAAACGGACCAATAATATATACAGTATACAATATGTCACAGTTTACAATTCACATACAGAAAATGGACATGTTAAATGCTAAATTACAAATTAACATGAATATTAACAAATTATGTGGAAAATAGAAATAAAACATTATTTATGAACTAGTGAAAATGATGAGTACCATGAAGTGTTGGTGTTATAGAATCCAAATCCGACGAAATCGTAAGCAAGCCGATCAAATATTTTAACCATGTGTAAATGTATGAGACACATGGCGTGTTGGTCCATCTGTGGAACGCAATACAGCCGGCATTCAGGATGGCATGTCTTCGACAAACCCACGGTAGGTTTACGGAGGTGTACAGCAGCAGACGTATGCGCACAGGTCACGCAATAAATGTAAATTATGGGCTAGTTATTTGTGGGGTTGGCCTGAGACCCAATAGCTTCAGAGATGCGAAGCATCGGGATGAGAGCAGAGAAATCACTATAGGACAATTTCAGTATTGTGCATAGACAGTTGTTCGGCTGGAAGACGGTATTGCTGTTAAGGAAAACCATTCATGAGTGGGTGCTGGTGGTCCGCAGTAATGTTGCCCAAGTGAACAGCTTTCATGATGCCACAGGTCTCGAGGACGCCCAGATGAATGTCCCACACAGCATAACACTTTCCCCACCGACTCACGTCTGGGGTCTGCTGCAGCTGCTCGCGTGGATGATGGCGTATCAGCAACCCGACCACCGATCTGATGTATCAAACAAATCTGTTTATCTGGAGACGGGTTACCATTGATCTACTGTTCAAACTCGCTGTACTCTCTGCAGTCGCAGCTGACGATGTCGTCGTGACACCACGGTAACAGGTAAGGGTTGTCAGCACCAGGGTTGTGCTCTGCCGTCAGGTTGGCCACAGATCACCGCCAAACCTGCACTACAGAGCGGGCAAGGTTTTGACCTCCACAACCTGTGATAAGGCGTCCCCTACCGAACACCTTGTCTCCTTCCTGTGGTTTCTCTGTCCTCCAACCAGTTTCATTCCCATGCATCGACTAATAACACTCTGTGCTTTGTCAGAGTCGCATGTGTCAACTGTTTTCCCACTTTGCAGCCCTGGCCGTTTCTAGAATTACTCCACATTCTTCTCTGCTGCGACTCTGCACACTCCTCAGCGCGTCACGTTCCCACAGCCTCTCCTCCTGGCGTTCTGTCTCGCGCTGGGCAGTGGTCCTAATCCTTTGACTCATGCGAAGGAACGGCTGGCCTGACGATTTTGGTATCGGAATAGTAAACCAGAATTTCTGGACATGGTCCACAGAACTTTTAGTTGAAGTCGTTGTCGTTCTGAAAGCGTAGAGTATAAGTAAGTACACATAAAAGTAACGAATAATTTTCTGTTACGACTGTGTGTTGGCAGCAGGTCATTCTGAAAGGAAAATTGAATGAGGCTGAGATCCGGTGGATTATTCATCCTGCGGAAAGACTTCCGCTTCGCTCGTCGCTGTACTGGGACTGTTCTCCGTGCGACGCGCAGTGCGTGTGTCGCCACCTCAGTCAGCTTCGACAGCCGACGACGCGTCCAGCGGGCGTAGCTGCGTCGCCGCTGGCTCTGCTTGCATCAAACGGGGCCTCCGTGCTGGACTGCGTCTGCTGGCACGTCGACCGCAGCCTGAAAGAAAACAGCTATGGTGATGGGGAAATATGGAGAAGCTACTGTCGATATCTACGTGGTGAAAGTATGGAAGTCACACTTATTCTGAAAATGTGATGCATTATTTATACAAAATTCCATTAGCGAATATATGTGTCGTCATAGTGCAATTAAGATGCCTAACTCCTTGAAAACGACACACCTACATGTCGATCATGGGTGACCACCACACATTATCCTTACTGCTCGCTTATGCTGTGTTGGTTTTTGTTTGTTTATTTCGAACACGCTCCATTAAACCAACTTGGTGTAATACTACATATATATCCTATGTGTGTGTGTGTGTGTGTGTGTGTGTGTGTGTGTGTGTGTGTGTGTGTGTGTAGTGCAGTGCAGTGTAGCGTAATGCTTGTATTGTGTGATGATCAATATGACTATGATGATTATGATGATGGTGAAATAAGGGAGCCATTCCCGGCACATAACCGACTACTTCCGAATAGCACCATGTGGGCCGCAGAGCTTAACGTCCCCATCCGACAGACGGATCACCATCGACAGTGTCGCACGCCCTCGCATCATCAGGCACTGCAGAGAGGCCTGGCAGTTAAACCCGGACGTTGGCGCCAAGTCTGGTGACCAGGAACATTACGTCACCACCTCTCCTCCCCTTGACGGCCAAATACTGGCAGTGGTAATTTTTTCCACCACTGGGGCTCTAACCAGTTTAGCTCCGGGTATAGAGCCCCTGCACAAGCGTGCGTCAGAGACCTCGGCCAAACAGGTGGTTAGACTGTGGGTTCAAGTAGACTACACATTTACAGTCAACAATACGGAATCAGTGTACACCATCTGTCTTTCTGTAGAGTAAATCCTATGTGGAAGTGTGAAAACGTGTACTAAATGTCTATGTAGCATGTAACGTGGTAACCAGCCTGGAATTCACTTAGCCAGATGTCAGATGATTCGAAAAATTTACCTGATTTGTACAGTTCCTACGTATCGAACCTAGCGGGACGTGGAAAACCACCTAAAACCCATGCCCAGTCCGGCCAGCTCGCCAGCCTTCCAGCCTAAATCGTTAACGCGCGGGGGGATTCTCTCTGGTGTCAGGCTCAGCTCCCCAAATCCCAGAAACGGAGTGTTACCATGCGTGACTATCTGCGCAGGTCTTACTCCTCGTTTTTGTGTAATATTTTCTTTCTAAGTGATAAGCTACCCCAGACAATTATTCTGTAAGAATTTTTTTTAGTGAAAATGTGTAAAATTTGTCAAGAGTTTGATTCGTTTGTTTCCAAAACCATAATTATACGAAGAGTAAATGAAGTTCAACTCAGTTTCTTGAGCAGCAACTTCCTCCAGTTCTAATTTTCGTCAGTATCTACACTCAAAGAACTGCAGCATTCTGCACTGTTTACTGACTCCTGTTCATGTGCTACATCAGCTGTTGGTGTGGCTCTGTTTGTTTTACAGAAATGAATGTAGCAAAGATTTTCAAAATTTGTGGTGAGGTCATCTTCAGAGAATCACCAAACAATTCTCAGAAAACACCATTAAAAGCTCATCTATATTAGATTAGATGAGATTAGATTTGTACTTGTTCCATAGATCATGAATACAACACTTCCTACTGATGTGGAACGTGTCAGGTTAATAACAGGTGTCTATACAAGATATTACATAACACAACATATTAGATGACGCTGAATATTTTTAATTTTTTTTGTGGGTGTTGGGGAAATTACCCACCTATTATATCCCAAATTTCATCTAATGAGTAGAAGAAGTTGCCATTAAGAAATTCTTTTAATTTCCTTTTAAATACTAGATGTCAGACTTTTGATGCTATTAGGTAAATGACCAAAGACTTTTGTGGCAGCATAATTACCCCCTTCTGAGCCAAAGTTAGATTTAACCTTGGGTAGTGAAGATCATCCTTTCTCCTGGTGTTGTAGCCATGTACACTGCTATTACTTTTGTATTCATTTGAACTGTTAATAACATATTTCATAAGTGTGTGTATATATATATATATATATATATATATATATATATATATATATATAGTGAGGGTACAGTGAAGATTTCTAGCTCTTTATCTCTAAATAAGTGTTTGCAGGATGATCTTGGATGAGCTCCAGCAATTATTCTGATTACACGCTTTTGTGCAATGAACACTCTTTTACTCAATGATGAGTTACCCCAGAATATGATGCCATATGAATGCAGAGAATGACAAAAGGTGTGGTAAGCTAATTTACTGAGATATCTATCGCCAAAATTTGCAACGACCCTAATAGCATAAGTAGCTGAACTCAAACGTTTCAGCAGATCTTCAGTGTGTTTTTTCCAATTCAACCCCTCATCAATGGATGCACCTAGAAATTTTGAATATTGTACCTTAGCTACCGATTTCTGATCAATGTCTATATTTACTAATGGTGCCTTTCCATTTACTATGTGGAACTGTATATACTGAGTTTTGTCAAAGTTTAATGAGAGCCCATTTGCAGAGAACCACTTAATGATTCTCTGAAAAACATCATTTACAATTTCACCAATTAATTCTTGTTTGTTGGTTGTGATAGCTATACTTATATCATCAGCAAAAAGTACCAGCTTTGCATCTTCGTGAATATAGAATGACACATCGTTAATATATATTAAGAACAGCTGAGGACCCAAGACCGAACCTTGTGGCACCCCATTCTTGATTGTTCTCCAGTTTGAGAAATCACCAGTTTTTGCGTATTATGTGAACTGCTTTTTTCGACTTTCTGCCCTTTCCAGTTAGGTATAATTTTAACAATTTCAGTGCAGTCCCATTTATACCACAGTTGTGTTGTGTTGTTGTGGTCTTCAGTCCTGAGACTGGTTTGATGCAGCTCTCCATGCTACTCTATCCTGTGCAAGCTTTTTCATCTCCCAGTACCTACTGCAACCTACATCCTTCTGAATCTGCTTAGTGTATTCATCTCTTGGTCTCCCTCTACGATTTTTACCCTCCACGCTGCCCTCCAATACCAAATTGGTGATCCCCTGATGCCTCAGAACATGTCCTACCAACCGATCCCTTCTTCTGGTCAAGTTGTGCCACAAACTTCTCTTCTCCCCAGCCCTATTCAATACTTCCTCATTAGTTATGTGATCTACCCATCTAATCTTCAGCATTCTTCTGTAGCACCACATTTCGAAAGCTTCTATTCTCTTCTTGTCCAAACTATTTATCGTCCATGTTTCACTTCCATACATGGCTACACTCCATACGAATACTTTCAGAAATGACTTCCTGACACTTAAATCAATACTGGATGTTAACAAATTTCTCTTCTTCAGAAACGCTTTCCTTGCCATTGCCAGGCTACATTTTATATCCTCTCTACTTCGACCATCATCAGTTATTTTGCTCCCCAAATAGCAAAACTCCTTTACTACTTTAAGTGTCTCATTTCCTAATCTAATTCCCTCAGCATCACCCGACTTAATTAGACTACATTCCATTGTCCTTGTTTTGCTTTTGTTGATGTTCATCTTATATCCTCCTTTCAAGACACTGTCCATTCCATTCAACTGCTCTTCCAAGTACTTTGCTGTCTCTGACAGAATTACAATGTCATCGGCGAACCTCAAAGTTTTTATTTCTTCTCCATGAATTTTAATACCTACTCCAAATTTTTCTTTTGTTTCCTTTACTGCTTGCTCAATATACAGATTGAACAACATCGGGGAGAGGCTACAACCCTGTCTTACTCCCTTCCCAACCACTGCTTCCCTTTCATGTCCCTCGACTCTTATAACTGCCATCTGGTTTCTGTACAAATTGTAAATAGCCTTTCGCTCCCTGTATTTTACCCCTGCCACCTTTAGAATTTGAAAGAGAGTATTCCAGTCAACATTGTCAAAAGCTTTCTCTAAGTCTACAAATGCTAGAAACGTAGGTTTGCCTTTCCTTAATCTTTCTTGTAAGATAAGTCGTAAGGTCAGTATTGCCTCACGTGTTCCAGTGTTTCTACGGAATCCAAACTGATCTTCCCCGAGGTTGGCTTCTACTTGTTTTTCCATTCGTCTGTAAAGAATTCGTGTTAGTATTTTGCAGCTGTGACTTATTAAGCTGATAGTTCGGTAATTTTCACATCTGTCAACACCTGCTTTCTTTGGGATTGGAATTATTATATTCTTCTTGAAGTCTGAGGGTATTTCGCCTGTTTCATACATCTTGCTCACCAGATGGTAGAGTTTTGTCAGGACTGGCTCTCCCACGGCCGTCAGTAGTTCCAATGGAATATTGTCTACTCCGGGGGCTCTGTTTCGACTCAGGTCTTTCAGTGCTCTGTCAAACTCTTCACGCAGTATCATATCTCCCATTTCATCTTCATCTGCATCCTCTTCCATTTCCATAATATTGTCCTCAAGTACATCGCCCTTGTATAGACCCTCTATATACTCCTTCCACCTTTCTGCTTTCCCTTCTTTGCTTAGAACTGGGATTCCATCTGAGCTCTTGGTATTCACACAAGTCGTTCTCTTATCTCCAAAGGTCTCTTTAATTTTCCTGTAGGCGGTATCTATCTTACCCCTAGTGAGATAGGCCTCTACATCCTTACATTTGTCCTCTAGCCATCCCTGCTTAGCCATTTTGCACTTCTTGTCGATCTCATTTTTGAGACGTTTGTATTCCTTTTTGCCTGTTTCACTTACTGCATTTTTATATTTTCTCCTTTCATCAATTGAATTCAATATTTCTTCTGTTACCCAAGGATTTCTACTAGCCCTCGTCTTTTTACCTACTTGATCGTCTGCTGCCTTCACTACTTCATCCCTCAAAGCTACCCATTCTTCTTCTACTGTATTTATTTCCCCCATTCCTGTCAATTGCTCCCTTATGCTCTCCCTGAATCTATGTACAACCTCTGGTTCTTTCAGTTTATCCAGGTCCCATCTCCTTAAATTCCCACCTTTTTGCAGTTTCTTCAGTTTTAATCGACAGGTCATAACCAATAGATTGTGGTCAGAGTCCACATCTGCCCCTGGAAATGTCTTACAATTTAAAACCTGGTTCCTAAATCTCTGTCTTACCATTATATAATCTATCTGATACCTTTTAGTATCTCCAGGGTTCTTCCATGTATACAACCTTCTTTCATGATTCTTAAACCAAGTGTTAGTTATGATTATGTTGTGCTCTGTGCAAAATTCTACCAGGCGGCTTCCTCTTTCATTTCTGTCCCCCAATCCATATTCACCTACTATGTTTCCTTCTCTCCCTTTTCCTACACTCGAATTCCAGTCACCCATGACTATTAAATTTTCGTCTCCCTTCACAATCTGAATAATTTCTTTTATTTCATCATACATTTCTTCAATTTCTTCGTCATCTGCAGAGCTAGTTGGCATATAAACTTGTACTACTGTAGTAGGTGTGGGCTTCATATCTATCTTGGCCACAATAATGCGTTCACTATGCTGTTTGTAGTAGCTTACCCGCATTCCTATTTTCCTATTCATTATTAAACCTACTCCTGCATTACCCCTATTTGATTTTGTGTTTATAACTCTGTAGTCACCTGACCAAAAGTCTTGTTCCTCCTGCCACCGAACTTCACCAATTCCCACTATATCTAACTTCAACCTATCCATTTCCCTTTTTAAATTTTCTAACCTACCTGCCCGATTAAGGGATCTGACATTCCACGCTCCGATCCGTAGAATGCCAGTTTTCTTTCTCCTGATAACGACGTCCTCTTGAGTAGTCCCCGCCCGGAGATCCGAATGGGGGACTATTTTACCTCCGGAATATTTTACCCAAGAGGACGCCATCATCATGTAATCATACAGTAAAGCTGCATGCCCTCGGGAAAAATTACGGCTGTAGTTTCCCCTTGCTTTCAGCCGTTCGCAGTACCAGCACAGCAAGGCCGATTTGGTTACCACAGTACTTGAGCTTATCTAGAAGTGTTCATGATTTACACAATCAAAAGCCTTTGAGAGATCACAAAAAGTCACAGGGGATCACTTCTGGTTACTAAGAAGATTTAATATTTCATTAGTTCTTAGGTGTGCTTTTTGATGAATACTTGAACTGGGAAAACCTTATAGTACTCCTGCTAAAACTATTACAAGTAGCTATTTTTGACATGAGAACAGCTTCCAACTTTTGGGATATAACAGTCAGTAAGTCAATTTAATTTGCATTTTTTTCTTTCAATGATGCCTTATGGGATAATATTCTTGGGTAAATCGAAACTTAAGTTTCCCAAAAGAAAGTTATTAGAATGAGGTGTGGGGTTCACACCAATACATCTTGCAGGTATCTCTTTAATCCATCACTAGCTCATTGTACGGGCATTCTCTTATGACTCTAGTAGTGTCATGGTGTCACCAGTAGCCCGGCTAGAGGCACATGCGACATTGATGCTGATGCAAGCTGGCAGTTCTCTGTGGTCCCTGATGACACACTAGGTACATCGTGTCCTCCATTTATTCCCTAGATGGTGTTCGGTCGGCCACCGCCGCTCACACAACGCGTCTCCCTTGACGTGCGTCTGTACTGTATAGAAGCTCGGAGACCTAAACTAAGGATGATGTTCCGCAGACGAGTGTTGAAACTTGCGACTCTGCGCCGGTGCTTTGAGGTCTACATGTGTGGCAGTCTGTCTATAAATGTATGTTCTTTCTTGCCGGCCTACAACGCTATCCTGTACATATGGCTGAAGCTGTTAACCAAGAGTACTTATTCGTCGTCGGGGCGTGGTTGTACCACAAAACGAAACTTTCAGAAACTGTTTACCTAGACACTCAGCACCGTTGTGCCTATAGAGTGAAAACAGAAGCTGCACAGAGAGACTTTATCAGCGCCATTTTATCGCCAATCTCCGAGAGAAATGAATGACTAAGACTCTTCAGTATTCAAATTACAGAAGCACCAAAGAAGCTGGTATGGGCATGCGTATTCAAATACGGTGATATGTAAACAGGCAGAATACGGCGCTGCGGTCGCAACGCCTGTGTAACGCAACAAGTGTCTGACGCAGTTGTTAGACCGGTGACTACTGCTACAATGGCAGGTTATCAACATTTAAGTGAGTTTGAACGTCGTTTTATAGGCACACGAGCGATGGGACACAGCATCTCTGAGGTAGTCATCAAGTGCGGATTTTGTCGTACGACCATTTCACGAGTGTACCGTGAATATCGGGAATCTGGTAAAACATCAGCTCTCCGACATCGCTGCAGCCGGAAAAACATCCTGGAAGAACGGGACCAACGATGACTGAAGAGAATCACTCAATGTGCGAGAAATGCAACGTTTCTGCAAATTGCTGCAGATTTCATCGCTAGGCCATCAACAAGTATCAGCGTGCGAACCAGTCAGCAAAACATCATAGTTATGGGCTTCCAGAACGGAAGGTCCACTCGTGTACCCTTGATGACCCCACGACACAAAGCTTTATGCTTCGATTGGGCCGTCAACACGGACATTGGATTGTTGATGACTGGAAACGTGTTACCTGGTCGACGAGTCTCGTTTAAAATTGTATCGAGTGGATGGACGTGTAAGGGCATGGAGACAACCTCATGAATCCATGGACCCTGCATGTCAACAGGGGACGGTTCAAGCTGCTGCCGGCTCTGTAATGGTGTGGGGCATGTGCAGTTGGAGTGATATGGGACCACTGATACGTCTAGATAAGGCTCTCACTGGTGATCCTGTCTATCACCTGCATCCATTCATGTCCATTGTGCATTCCGACGGATTTCAGCAATTCCAGCAGGACAATGCGACACCCCACACTTCTGGAATTGCCGCAGAGTGGCTCCAGGCACACTCTTACACAGCCCTTGACGATAGTGTACAGTTTTCCTCCGGCAGTGTATTTGGAACAGCGGCTGAAACATAGCAGTCAACATCTCCGAAGAATGGTGGCCCTGCAGGATCTGATCATTAGTGTGTGGCTTAAGCTGGGTTATTCCTGAACAATCTTACTCTGTTCCTTGTTAATAGAGGACATTTACGAAGCTAGATGCGGTGTTTACGCCGTCATAGCCTGCTGTCTCCTAGTGGCTGGCCGATGTGTTGTCACTTATGCTTAGTCTAAGGACACAGGACAAGTGGCAGCAGACAGAACGAATGTAACAAGTGGAGAGGAGGATCAGATGCATAATCAGTGGTTGTAGCCTTCAGTGGTGTACGTACTGTGCACGAAGCAGGGGTTGGTGCAGTCGGCAGCGACGAGGCACGCGAGGCCACCGCTGGGTCCCCTGCCAGAGGTCCAGGGGATGCTGCGAACAGCCACCAGGGCGCCGCCGCTCCCTCCTCGTCTCTGGGCTGCTGGTCTCCCTCTGCAGGCGACGGTGGTCCGTGACACCAGCTACTCTGTGCCGGGTGCGCCACAACTGGCACCGCGGTGCAAGGCGTGTCGAGGTCCTGCACAGTTGCAACATCCAGTGACTTCCTGTAAAACATTTTCCGGTCATCTTGAGGGCTGCACTCTGCTCAGACAGGGCTTTAATTACCCGCCTCTACATCAACAACACCATCCATTGAAACTGCAACAACACGAGAGGGGCAATGGACAAACATCAACAAGGCATGAAGTGCACTACATGCTTCCACGAGCAGTACATCAGCGCTTCAGCTGGCTATCACCGCTGTGACAATGGTGGCGACTCACCTGGACGTGGACGCAATGAGAGGTGCGGTGACGCTGGTGAGTTCAATGACGAAGCTGTACACTGGGGTAACACCATAGGGTAGGGTGCCCTGTTTTCTGATGGTGGCCCAATACCAGGTGATTGGCTATTTTGTCTTTGGACAGTACTCTCAAAGCGGAAACTAGATGAAATCCATGCACTGCCACCATTTTACTATCCTGCTAACTGCCAAGCATATCAGCCACGTTCTGTGCTTATAGCTGATTTTTTTCTTAATATCTTACGTTTGAATGTAATATTTTGTAGAAACAGTGTAAGAAACAGCAAACAGCCTTGCCGTGGTGGTAACACCGGCTCCCATCGGATCATCGAAGTTAAGTGCCGTCAGGCTGGGCTAGCATTTGGACAGGTGACCATCCGTTCTGCCAAGTGCTGTTGGCAAGCCGGGCAGACTCAGCCCTGGTAACTAAAGCAGCTACTTGATCGAGAAGTAGCGGCTACAGTCTTGTAAACTGATATATGGCTGGGAGAGCGGTGTGCTGACCACATGACCCTCCATATCCGCATCCAGTGATGCCTGTGGGCTCAGGATGACACGGCGGCCGGTCGGTACCGTTGGGTCTCCATGGCCTATTCGGGCAGAGTTTAGTTTAGTTTTTTAATGTAAGCAACGCAATCGCGTGGTAAGTTGATTTTTTAGTCTTATTTATTGGTGATATATTATCGAAACCTGTGAGTAGCTTTCGAATGCAGTAATTCATTACATGTTTCGATAGGTCAACCATGTTTGTCAAGAGGTAAGGGTGCCTAATTTCGGATACTGTTAGGGTGACAATTTCGGCCATCTAACAAATGTGCCTCTTTCTAGATTTCGCTTTTTATTTCTTTTCAGGAGATGGCTGGACAGATGAGGATATGAGGAAGGCAATGAATTAGGTTTCTTAAAAGCGTCCAAAGTGTTTCAGGTGGCAAAATTTAGGCTTTTAGATTACGTAAAGTCAGGAAACTTGGAAGAGAAACTGGGCTCTAGGGTAGACGGAAAATGTGCTTTAGGAAGAGTCGTCAACTCAAGACAAGCTAGAATGCAACACAGCAATTTTAGAAGAAGTTAGAAGAAGTAGGACAATATTGTAAAAGGTAAAAACACTAAGGCACCCAAAAGGTCAGCCAGAACAACACCAAGGTGCCTATAACGAGTTGGGGGGGGGGGGAGGAGGAAATAAAATGGACATATGAGTTATCATTTGCTAAGGATTCTGTTTCCCTCCTCTTGACAGACGACAAAGACAGCGCACATGAGGACTGCCTCTATTATTCTGTCTCATACCATAAAGATAAATCAGGGGAAGATTGGGTAAGATGTTTAGAATGTTTCCGTTGGGTACATGAGCTGTGTACTGGGACTCTGAAACCTGGATGGAAGATGTACAAATGTGGAAACTATAAATGTAGTTATAAGAGTATCATTATTGTAATCGAACTGGAATATCTCAATATAACTTTTTGTAATAAAACGATATTTCTATAGGTATGGAATTTAGAATTTTCCTTATGAAATTAAGATACAGAGAATTTGAAATTGCTCATCCTTTTAGTACACACTCCCAAATGAAAAACTTCTTTGATATAAATTATTAAATCTTATCTGTTGAGTTTTGCTATAAACGGATGTATATAACCAAAATATGTTATGTCGGACATAAATCCGTATTTTTTGGAAAATTTCAGCTGATTTTTAACCAACCATATCCTTAGATTTTCTTAGATACCCGAAAACAGAGCATCTCACACTATCATCTATTCAGGATAGTCGCCATTCTCATTGCAGCATCGCGATGGATGTGTCAATGTGTTGAGGCTCCAAGGAGAGCATAGGCGGCCACGCTGCATTTGTCGTTCCCATGCATGGGCAGCAGCTGGCAGCATTGTATGGGGTGCTATTTTGTACGTAGCCCATAGTCGGTAAGGTGGACAGCAGCCGCCCATATTTCCGATTTGTCTAGTTCGGTGGCTGCCCACTGTTTTTAAGAGCTTGTTAACATTGTCTTTCAAGCAAATAATTCAAGGCCTCATGTTGTCCATCGTGTCTGGGCTTGTGTTACAGTGGTAATGTTACGTAAATTGAAGGTGCAGGTGGGAGAAAGGAAAGGAAGGGAAAGAAACTAATAACATCAGCTGCATCTGGACTTTATACGGAATGAGCGGCGAAGAGTCAAAATGTGTGTCGGACCAGGCGAACAAGGACTCGAACCAGGGATCTTCTGCTTACTAGACGGTTGCATTAACCACTGCGCCACCCAGGCAGATCGTTTGTCGCAAACGCGCTGACTATCCCCGGCGTGCTCCCCGGCCGACCCAGGCGCCACCTACTTGCAGTCTCACACATGTCCTCCACACTCACTGATTTTAGATTCCCTCTAGAGATCGAACGCAGATGAGCGTCTGCACCCAAGGTCGTCGATTCATAGCCCGTCGCGACAAATCAGTTATCTGGATCCCTATTGTCTGTTCTTGCATTTCCTTTCACCTGACTCCACCTTCAATTTACATTATATTCATCCCAACTGCGGATTCTGCATGATGTCTGCTGCTTCAGACATCACACATTCATAAAACAGTTGTAATGGCCAGAAGTGTGTCTCTGTATTCATAATTTAGCAACCACTGTGACGTTCTTGGTACTAGCTACTTTATATTGTAGAATCATTTGCATCAGGTTCTCGGAAAGAGTGTCACCTCAAATTACTCTGTGTAATTTATCTAATCCTGTCTTCATGGTCCCAAGCACAGCAATGCGTGGGTTGCTGTAGTATAGTCCCAGATTCCATACTTAATATTCGTTGTTGAAAAAGCTGACCCCTATCTCCAAGCCCCAACCACTTTAGGCTCTACAGCACTCCTGTGACACTTTCGCAAAACACAGACTAGCCTGACACCCTTCGTATCTCTCTGTACACTCCCAAAATCCTCTCGTCGTGCTGTCTGCTGTGGTGCCCACAGTAATATTCTAGAATGGGCCCCACGAGCATTTTGGAAGCCAGACTGACTGAATTTCGCTAGTGTCCTACTGATAACCTGTCGTCTACCACCTGCTTTAACTACGATTGACCGTATCTGATTCTTCCATTTCCTGTCTCCACAAACTGTTTGTACAATTTCACTGATTCCAATAGGTGGGGTGCAAAGTTTCGTATTTATGAACCTTTAAAGAAAGCTGCCAATGTCTGTATGAGTTCGAAATCATGTAAATTTGTGAGTGGGTATATGTGGAGCTTTTAAAGGTACAATTTCGTCAGCTGAGAAATTTATGAGATTATTATTAGCATTGTATAGTAGGCAACTAACATACAATATGATCTGTAATGGTTACAGCACACTTCCCTTCGGTTACTTCTGCACATGTTGTATGATTCTGTATCCGTCTTGAGTCGTGATACCACATGTATTAGTACACCTCTTAATAGTATTTTGTATGATATATGTTCTTCACGAGTTAATAAATCCTCCACTTGATTGCCTTGAACATTAGCTCTCAGAATGCCTTGTGTATAAAGTGCTACTCGAATTCCTCATGACCAATATTTTTGAGAATCTCGCTGGAATTAAGGCGATCATTGTATTCAAAGTACCTCGATTTTAAACACGGTACGCAACAAATACGAGACAGTAATTTGAAATTTGTGGTAAGTTCCTATGGGACCAAACTGCTAAGGTCATCCGTCCCTAGGCTTACACAATGCTTAATATAACTTAAACTAACTTAGGGTAAGGACAACACACACGCTCAGGCCCGAGAGAGGACTCGAACCTCCGACGGGAGTAGCCGAGCAAACCGTGGCAAGGCGCCCGAGACAGCACGGCTACCCCGCGCGGCTGTGAGACAGTCGTAGATGTTAGACAGACAGTTTGAGTACTCACTACTGTCACTGAATCGGTTCGCACAGAGCACGACCATTTGGACGAGCTATCCATATACAGAAACAGGCATAGGTCGTAAGCTATTAGCCAGATGGGACGTCGAGCTGTGCTGAGGTGGTGAAACTCGTCCCCAACCTCCGGCAGTGGACTCGAATTGCTGCTGCAGGAGGGCAGTTGGGCGCCACTGTTCTGACTAGGTGAGGTTCAAATGGCTCTGAGCACTATTGGACTTAACATCTGAGGTCATCAGTCCCCTAGAACTTAGAACTACTTAAACCTGACTAACCTAAGGACATAACAATCATCCATGCCCGAGGCAGGATTCGAACCTGCGCCGTAGCGGTCGCGCGGTTCCAGACTGTAGCGCCTAGAACCGCTCGGCCACCCCGGCAGGTTAGGTGAGGCGGATGCTTTCCGAGCCCAGGTTTTGCCCAGCTACAGACACACAGATATGTGCACAGTAGCAAAAGGCGCTTGACGAAGACAAGGGGCGAACGGACGACACAGGTGAACATGGCAATCGCAGATGCCAGAGGACCTCATTGCAGATAATGATGAAGGGTGCATTCAGAATGGAAACTTGTTGGCGAGTTTGGGTACCCTCTGGAATGAGAACAAAGCGCGTTGTGGAACGGCTCTGAAAGTTGTAGTCAAGTGATTTGCCTGGCGAAATGGTGAGCTGGCCATTTTCATGTGTGGACATCCCGTTAGAAAAACTTCGCAGAGGGCCAGGAGAAAGGTCCCCTTACGTGAGTGTGGGTCTCCCTGTCTGCCAAAACAGCTCACTGGGCTCTCACTTCCTGCAACGACAAGTCTCTCATCACAGTATGCTGCCAAAGGTTGTTTCTGTGTTACAGTAACCAGACGCTGGGAAGCAACACTGAGGATCTTCATTACTTTCTTATGTGCATACCGTTGTGTACTTGTCTTGGTCATTGTGATACGAACATATTAATTGTGTTGTAAATCGAATAACCAATGACCGATGGAGCAACGAGAACATCAAAAGCTGAGTAGCAGCGGCATCAAGAGCATTCCTGGCCAAGAGAAAGCTACTACTATCAAATACAGATCTTGATTTGAGGAAGAAATATCTGAGAATACGTTTGGAGCACAGTATTGTATGGATGTGAAGCAAGGTGTTTTGGAAAACCAGGACAGAAGAGAATCGAAGCGTTTGAGATGTGGTGCTACAGATGAATGTTGAAAATTAGGTGGAGTGATGAGGTAAGGAATGGGAAGTTGTGTGCAGAATCGGAGAAGAAAGGAATATGTGGGACTTTTTTTGGAAATTTTGTGGTAAGTTCCTATGGAACCAAACCACTGAGGTCATCGGTCCCTAGGCTTACATACTGCTTAATCTAACTTAAACTAACTTACGCTAAGGACAACACACACAGCCATGCCCGAGGGAGCACTCGAACCTCCGATGGGGGAAGCCGCGCGAAACGTGACTACCCCGCGCGGCGAATATGTGGAAAACAACTGACAAGGAGAAGGGACAGGATGATAGGACATCTATTAAAACATCGGGAAACAGCGTCCGTGGTGCTACAGGGAACTGTAGAAGGCAAAAATTGCAGAGGAAGACAGAGATTGGAATACATCCAGCAAATAATTGAGGATGTAGATTGTAAGTGCTACTGTGAGATGAAGTGGTTGGCAAGGAAAGAAATTTGTGGCGGCCATATCAAATCAGTCAGAAGACTGATGACTCAAAAAAAAAAAAAAAAAAAAAAAACGAAAATGGTGTGAACTAGTAATGTTCCAAAACAGCTCATTTTATGCAAGTAATCGGCGTAATCTAGTTTCAATTTTTCAGCTGGTGCTCAGATGCCTTTAGTTTCTGTGTAGCATGCGTCATTTTCACTCATGATAAGTAAATTTTCGGCAACAGATCACTGCGTATGCTCAGGCTTCCAATTCAGTGCAATTGCTCAAAGACACAAATAATTTGAAGTTTATTATAGATTCTCTAGAAGTATTGTTATCCTTTAAGTAGTTATAACCGTTTTCAGTGGCGGTATTGTTAGGCTATTGATCCCTTCTGTAATGTCTACAACGTTCATAATTATGTAAAAATTACAGAATTACATAAAGGGCACTTACATCACAACCTTTTCACGAACTTGCATCGGTAATGTAGGATCTGGCGAGTAGTTGGATTCTCCATCCTGTCTATCACTTGACTTCGTGTTATTCGCATACACCTGGAAAACTTTTTAAATCCAATAAACAACTGAAGATCATTAATTTAAAGCCTTGCCAAATCGAACTTTGTGTTATCTTCTGATTCGCAAAATGGAGAACAAATTCCATTCGTCTAAATGTTGACATTAAGTGTAGTTTCCCCCTAATGAACATGGTCCTTCACTGTGAGGCTGGCGACGTTTAGTCTTGCCTCGTAGCAGTATGCAAAAGCCCAGCGGCCTCTCACAAGTTCGAAACGACGCGGTGTATAGCGCCGTTTGACTGTGATGTACGAGGAAGTACTTACCCTGCTCTGACAGCTGCAGGAAAACACCTCTCCCTCACCGCGGCCGACGTGGCTGCAGACGCAGTCCAGCACGGAGGCCCCGTTTGATGCCAGCAGAGCCAGCGGCGACGCAGCTACGCCCGCTGGCCGCGTCGTCGGCTGTCGAGGCTGACTGAGATGGCAACACACGCAGCGCGCGTCGCACGCAGAACAGTCCCAGTACAGCGACGAGCGCACAGGAACTCTCTCCGCCGGTTGAGCGAAACCACAGGAAGCGCGGCGCCTCTCGCCTTGACCGCAGCCGTTTTCCTTCTCATTTTCAGAGCGGCCAGCTGCCAACACACAGACGTGACAAAAAATTATTCTTTCGTTTTCTGCGTACGTCTGCCACATGCTTTTTATGACAACAGTTAGTTCAACTAAAAGACTTGTGGGTGATATCCAGAAACTCACGTTTACTGTTCCCACAAAAAAAAAAAAGATTCGCCGTACCTGGCTTTTAGTGTTGAATTGGTAACTGAGAGAGTTTGTACGTAACTGCAATTATTGTAAAAATATATTTGTGGATTGAAATGATTGATGCTGCACATACCATGTGGATAACACACCGCTGAGCCGAAACATCACGAGAACGGCCAGCGCGGGATTCAATGCTACCAGAAGACGCTGTTAGAACGTGACTCGCTGAGGAGCGCGTACAAACGGAGTAGAGGAGAACGGGCAATCTTTCTACACTGAAGCGCCAAACAAACTGGTATAGGCATTCGTATTCAAATACACAGATACGTAAACAGGCCGAATACAGCGCTGTGGTTGGCAACGCCTGTATATGACAAAAGTGTCTCATGCAGTTGTTAGATCGGTTAATGCTGCTACAATGGATGGTTATCAAGATTTAAGTGAGTTTCAGCAGGTTGTTAGGGTCGGCGCACGATCTGTGGGACACAGCATCTTCGAGGTAGCGCTGAAGTGGGGATTTTCCCGTACGACCAATTCACGAGTGTACCGTGAATATCACGAATCCGGTAAAACATCAAATCTCCTACATCATTGCGGACGGAAAATCGTCCTGTAAGAAGGGGATCAATGGCGACTGAAGAGAATCGTTCAGCTTGACAGAAGAGCAACTCTTCCACAGATTCCTGCAGATTTCAATGCTGGGCCACCAATAAGGGTCACCGTGTGAACTATCCAACGAAACATCATCGATATGGGTTTCAGAGCCGAAGGGACTCTTGTGTACCCTCGATGACTGCACCACACCAAGCTTTTCGCCTCGTATGGGCCCATCAAGACCGACATTGGACTGTTAATGACTGCAAACATGTTGCCTGGTAGGACGAATTTCGTTTCAAATTATATTGAGCGGATGGACATGTACATTTATGGAGACAACCTCATGAATCCATGGACCCTGCATGCCAGCAAGGGACTGTTGAAGCTGGTCGAGTCTCTGTAATGTTGTGGGGCGTGTGCTGTTGGAGCGATATGGGACCGCTAGTGTCTGTAGATACGACTCTGACAGGTGACACATAAGCGTCTGGTCCGATCACCTGCATCCATTCATGTCCATTGTGCATTCCGACGGACTTTAGCAATTCCATCAGGGCAAGGCGATACCCCACATTTTCGGAATTGCTGCACAGTGGCTAGAGGAACTCTCTTTTGAGTTTAAACACTACCGCTGGCCACCCAGCTCCCCACACATAAACATTATTGATCATATCTGCGATGCCTTGCGACGTGCTGTTCAGAGGAGCTCTCCACCCCCTCGTACTCTTACGGATTTATGGACAGCGTTGCAGGTTCATGGTGTCAGTTCCCTCCAGCACTACTTCAGACATTAGTCGAGTACATGCCATGTCGTGTTGCGCCACTTCTCTGTGCTCCTGGGAGGCCTATACGATATTAGGCAGGCGTACCGGTTGCTTTGGCCCTTCAGTGTAGATACGGTAAGGGTCGTAAGTGGGGAAACTCACTGACGTACCTATAGGCGACTTCGGCAAAGAGACAGATTGTCATTAGCTGGTGCGTGGGAACGTCGGCTGTTCGTGTGCTACTGCCCTCACCATCTATGGAATCCGGTTGAAAGTCGGTCAAAGAATTCATAAAGGTCAAGGCGTTAGAAACTGCAGTTTCGCTACAAAATTCTGTGGTAAAATATTCTTCAGTTGCAGTGGATGAGTTCATTATGATAATATGTCACATACACGCAGTGTCGGCAGTAGCACCACTACCAGCTTCCCTGTACCAATCTTCCCCCTTCACTCGATGTTTCTTATAACTGGAACTTTTATATTTCAATTAACTTTTATCTTGGCGCACACTCGCTATACTATTCAGAGGAGAATTGCAAGATTTCTCTGTACCTTTAAAAATAGAGACTTCAAATGCTCGTTACAGTTGGACAAAATCTCGTCGGTATATCTACAGTCGACTAAAGTCTTTAGCAGAAAAAAATACTCTTTCCAATTATTTTCTTAACACTTTTCCCAACGGGTAGTACATCACTTTCAAAGTATCTGCTTTTTTCGCAACCACAGCATATTAGTAGAGTACACGACGCTCATTAATTGTACAGCAGGCGATATTGTATTAAACCGGGAACCTAGAAACGATGGAGAGGCTTCGTCCTGCTGTAGACCTTTGTGGTTCACAACCCCACAGCCGTCCACCCACCACTCCGCCGCCCCACACCGAACCCAGGGTTTTTATGTGGTTCTGGGGAGACCCCTCCCCCGACCCCCCCCCCCTCCCTCCCTCCCCGGGAACGTCTCATACCAGACGAGTGTAGCCCTAAATGTTTACATGGCAGAATAATTATGATGTATGCGAACGTGGAAACAGTGTTTGTGCAGCAATCACCGGGACACAGTGTAACTGAGGCGGAATTAGGGGAAACAGCCCGCATTCGGCGAGATATGTGGAAAACCGCCTTCCCGATCAAAACGCAGCGAGTGAGACAGCGCTGCTAACCGGGTGGGCCTACAGGAGGTTCCTGGGTTGATAAAAATTCAGCTCAAAATTATTTTTTTTTCATTCATTTAATACTTCTTTTTCTTCGTGATTTATTTATGAAAATATTTTCACTATACATAAAATAACTTCGTAATAACTCAGCAAAAACGTGGCAATAACGTATTAAACACTCACACATAACAAGGATATTTTACTTGTTTTATTTAAGAAATTATTTCGTTTCCATAGACATTGAGGTGACAAACATCATGACATACCTCCTAATGTCGTGTCGAACTTTCTTCTTCCCAGCATAACGTAGCACCTCAATGTGGCATGGACTCAACGAGTCGCTCCAAGTCCCCAGTAGAGATACAGAGCCATGCTGGCTCTGTAACTGCCCATAATTGTGAAGGTGTTGCCAGTGCAAGATTTTGTGCACGTACTAACCTCTCGATTACATCCCATAAATGTTCGACAGGATTCGTATCAGGCGAACTGGCTGACTAAATCATCGCTCGAATTGTGCAGGATTGTCTTCAAACCAATTTCAAATAACTATGACCTGACCATATCCGCACATTTTAAGCCATAAAAATTCCATCGTTGTCTGTGGACGTGAAGTCCATGAACGGCTGCAAACGATCTCCAAGCGCCCGAACACAACCAGCACCCTATACACTCCATGTAAACACTGGACACATCACTATGCAGCAACTACCAGCTTGCACAGTGCCTTGTTACCAACTTGGGTTTATGGCTTCGTGAGGGCCGCGCCACACTCGGACCCTACCAGCAGGTCTTACCAGCTGAATTCGGGACTCATCTGACCAGTCGTCTTGGGCCCAACCGATATGGCCGCACACCCAGAAGAGGCACTGCAGACGATATCGTACTGTTAGCAAAGCCACTAGGGCCGGTCGCCTGCTGCTAAAGCCCATGAGCGCCAAATTTCGCCGCACTGTCCTTGTGGATACGTTCGTCATACGTCCCACATTGATTTCTGCGGTTATATCACGCATTGTTGCTTGTCTGTTAGCACTAAAGACTCTACGCAAACGCCGCTGCTCTCGGTCGCTAAGTAAAGGTCGTGGGCCGATGCACTGTACGTGCTAAGAGGTAATGCCTGAAATTTGGTTTCCTTGGCACACTCTTGACACTGTGGTTCTCAGAATACTGAATTTCCAACCATTTCCGAAATGGCATTTCCCAGCTCCAACTACTATTTCAGGTTGAAAGACTGTCAATTCCTGTCGTGCAGCCGTAATCATAATGGAACTTTCCAGAGTACGAATTATAGGTCAGCCAATCCACTGCACTTTTAGGCCTTGTGTATGCAATACTACTGCCGCCTGTATACGTGCATATCGCTGTCCCATGACCTTTCCACCCCAGCGTAATGACAGACATTAACGTTCTTCACAACACGATCGTGAAAATCTTTCATTCGCCGGTGTCGGCTGACTCTTTTTGGTGACCTGCACAGCGGCATGTCAGTGGGCCATGCTGTCACGAATTCGAGTGCTGCACATTTCAAAACAGAAAGAAGCACTTTTCTTCAATACACTGATCACGACCTAAGAATATACGGTCCAACAACTAATTGCTACTTACCTGCGTCGCTCATGCGGGAAAAGAAGTCGATGTTTCGGCTAATACATTGAAACACTACATATCGTCCCTCAGAGCCGAGCGTACTCCAGTTTTAAGGGTGTTATGGAACTGAAATCTTCGTCTGTTGAAACTGAATTTAATTAATATATCTCCGCTAAGTATGCTCTTAAAATGTCCATTTTTGTTTGTTTATTGATTAATGGGAATATTTAAACGCTAATATGATCCTAATCTCATGAAACGGTTTACATACACAGAAAAATATTATTCCTTAACAAAACTTGTTGTAGTTAACTGCACAGTATATGCTCAATGGTTTCCATCTTGTTACTAATTGCTCAGAGCTTCCGATTCATTACAGAATATGAACAAACGAAGATGTCCCATTTGGAGTCCCATGAACATCATGCACAAGATAATACGTCACATTTGATCTATGTTTGTGAACATTTTAATGATTACGACAGTTTCTAATTTCCCTATAAATGTCAAGGAAATTCATGCTGTATTGGTATTCATTATATTTCCTTTATTTTCTAATTGTAATAATAATTCTAATTTTGGTTCTATACAGCTTTGAAGAATAATGTGCACTAAACGAGCAGTTTGCATAACCCCATTATGTAACACATTATCATAGAAATGGAATTCTAGTTGTTCTGTAAACATTTAACAGCGCTTCACAGTTTATGTGCTCATGATAAGTGTGTTATGTACAAATCCCAATACACTGTCTGCAGTGCTGACATATGTATGTCCTCTCTTCAAGTTAAAAGGTATTCTTGAGATTTACAATATTCTTCAACTAAACGGTTTGTCTGCAAGAATTGCAATCAAAATATAACCTTTCTTTCAATTATACATCCTTAGCAGTAAATAGGGCATACTATTACTAGTTTCTGTAGGTGATCTATTTAGAAATCAGTGAGATCCGCTTATTGGCATAAAGAATAAGAAATATTTGTGTTACAAAGAAAATGAATCTTCTATTTCAGCTACTCCCTTCGAACTTAATCACAAAACTGTATTCTGAAGGAACAAACTGAAGGTACTCATTGGATATACATTCTAGTAAACACAATGCCTTGCATTCAAATACTAATATCAGGTGTGTACACAGGTGTGTGTATATCAAGTTACATAGGGCTTACTAATATATTCGTAACTCTATGTGATTGTGTATGTGTATGCTTTAATCAGAAATCCTAAAAGAACAGCACACCTTATTGGATTAACACCAATACTTGCTAACAAAACAGCATCAGTGGCATTGGCAAATTGCTCTCATAGAAGTATTATTTCGGAGTTTGCTCCCCCACAACACTACCCAAGTACTTAATAAATTAGTTATTACGAACCATCCATCACTCTTCATCTAGTAATCTTTTCCACTACATCTAGGACATTACAAGTCTATAACCACATGAACGATTTATACTATTTATGTGACTGCATATTGATATACAGATCTTCATATCATTCACTCTCAGATTTACTGACTCTTAGCAATTCTCCAACCATTCTTCAATAGTAAATGTTTCTACTCTCCTAACACCAGCTCTTCTGGAATAACTCAACACTGGATCCAGCTGTACTTTTCCTCAGCAGTGGCGTTATCCTCCACATATTAGCTACCTATGTACATAGCACAGTCTTGGATGGGAGCAGAATATGTATTCCAGATATTGGAAATTTTTTAAATCCAATGTCCTTGTCTTGCTTCTCTGTCAACTAGCAAGTAAATAATTTACAAAACAATAAACCCCTTTCCCAGCTAAAATTAACAAACAGTATACAAACAAAAAAATACAAAAGATGCCTCTACATTTGACTGTGACACTGATAGTCGGGTTATTGGGAGGATTCTTAGGTATTTCAGGGTAATTTTGTCTGCCACACTTCTCAATACTTCAGCACATTTCAGGCGTTATACATTTGCTTAGCAGTTTCGCTTCCTGGATCTTGTAACAGCAAGGCCAGTATAATATTCCTTTGTAGAGTAACCAATTACTCTTCTTACAATTTGCTAAACTGATTTCTGGTACAGGTTTAAACTTCATTCAACACAGGATTTGTCATCTGTTCCTTGATGATCATTTTAGCTAGTTTCCTGACACCTCTGTTATTGTCACCTCACTTTATATAATAAATTCTAAACTTTGTGCTTGGCACAAGCAAGCTCTGGGCTTCCTTAAAATCGATAGTTATCTGTGTAATGTGCTAGTCATAATATTCTGAATACCTGTAGTATATTTCATTTCAAAATTGAATTTCTATTGAACTTCCTGTATAATTCCATTAATCTAATTAATACAGGGCTATTACAAATGATTGAAGCGATTTCATAAATTCACTGTAGCTCCATTCATTGACATATGGTCATGACACACTACAGATACGTAGAAAAATTCATAAAGTTTTGTTCGGCTGAAGCCGCACTTCAGGTTTCTGCCGCCAGAGCGCTCGAGAGCGCAGTGAGACAAAATGGCGACAGGAGCCGAGAAAGCGTATGTCGTGCTTGAAATGCACTCACATCAGTCAGTCATAACAGTGCAACGACACTTCAGGACGAAGTTCAACAAAGATCCACCAACTGCTAACTCCATTCGGCGATGGTATGCGCAGTTTAAAACTTCTGGATGTCTCTGTAAGGGGAAATCAACGGGTCGGCCTGCAGTGAGCGAAGAAACTGTTGAACGCGTGAGGGCAAGTTTCACGCGTAGCCCGCGGAAGTTGACGAATAAAGCAAGCAGGGAGCTAAACGTACCACAGCCGACGGTTTGGAAAATCTTACGGAAAAAGCTAAAGCAGAAGCCTTACCGTTTCCAATTGCTACAAGCCCTGACACCCGACGACAAAGTGAAACGCTTTGAATTTTCCGCACGGTTGCAACAGCTCATGGAAGAGGATGCGTTCAGTGCGAAACTTGTTTTCAGTGATGAAGCAACATTTTTCTTAATGATGAAGTGAACAGACAAAATGTGCGAATCTGGGCGGTAGAGAATCCTCACGCATTCGTGTAGCAAATTCGCAATTCACCAAAAGTTAACGTGTTTTGTGCAATCTCACTGCTTAAAGTTTACGGCCCCTTTCTCTTCTGCGAAAAAAACGTTACAGGACACGTGTATCTGGACATGCTGGAAAATTGGCTCATGCCACAATTGGAGACCGACAGCGCCGACTTCATCTTTCAACAGGATGGTGCTCCACTGCACTTCCATCATGATGTTCGGCATTTGTTAAACAGGAGATTGGAAAACCGATGGATCGGTCATGGTGGAGATCATGATCAGTAATTCATGTCATGGCCTCCACGCTCTCCCGACTTAACCCCATGCGATTTCTATCTGTGGGGTTATGTGAAAGATTCAGTGTTTAAACCTCGTCTGCCAAGAAACGTGCCAGAACTGCGAGCTCGCATCAAGGATGCTTTTGAACTCATTGATGGGGACATGCTGCGCCGAGTGTGGCAGGAACTTGATTATCGGCTTGATGTCTGCCGAATCACATATCGAACATTTGTGAATGCCTAAAAAAACTTTTTGAGCTTTTGTATGTGTGTGCAAAGCATTGTGAAAATATCTCAAATAATAAAGTTATTGTAGAGCTGTGAAATCGCTTCAATCATTTGTAATAACCCTGTATATTGTGAATTAGTTCACTATTCCCTAAGAAGGTAAGAGTTTAGTGATCAGTATTCACTACAGCTTTATTGCCAGCTTGAAGATCCTTAAATAATTTAAAGTTCTAGGTAACTGCAAGTGCCTCTTTCTAAGTCATTGAACAATTAAGGTCACCTTCATTTAGTATTTGAGTGGCAAAAGCTATGCTACAGATGTTATTCTGTGCATTGCTTAAATCTCCCAGGAAGGCTTCATGTGCTAATTCATAATCCTAAGCATTAGTTGGAACCCTCAATATTTCGTCCAGATTGCTATAGTGTAACAATTTTGTCCAGTGCAAGGTTCCCCCTGATTTGGGCAAAAACTTTCCTGTCCTTGTCACTCCATTGCCAGTAAGATCTCTGTATAAAAAACTGCATAATAGTGGATTATTGATTTGATTCATTCATAGAATTCTCGTAAGATATTAACTATTTGCTCTTTGCTCCATAGGTATGGGCATTAAGCAATTGCCTCCACCTTCTCGGCATTACCTCAGATTTCTCTAGAATCTATTATGTATACAAAAAGTTTATGCTAAAGAGAGATTTAGATAGGTTCATTGCAACATGTACTTGATTAAAATTATCAAATACCTCTTTCAATAAAGCTGTATTAATTGACAATATTTCAGACATAATAAGCAAATCGTCAATATACAGAATAATACTTTGCACTAATTTAAAGCCTAATCCCAAATTTAAGGTTCACATGAACACTGGTACTGGCACATTTAACCCAAAGGGTAACACTAAATTGATAAGATCGTCCTTTGAAAATAAAAGCTGAGTATGGTTGTGACTAAGGATGGAGGCACTTACCAATAACTGGTAGTAAGATCTATACTACTGATATATATATCATCATTTAAATAGGCCACTAATTCTTCTTTGTATCCGAAATCTTTACATCTGAAATTAATTGAATCCCTCATTGGGTTTTCTAAACACTAATAGTTGTTTACAATATTCACTTTGTGATTTTTCTATTATTCCTTGTTAAAACGTTTTCCCAAATTCGATAACTGCAGATGGCTTAAAAGTCATGGGCATAGGATATCATTTTTTTAAAATGGTTTATTGTCTTGAATACTTTTACACTCACACCCTTTCTATCAGTGGAAAAATGTTTTTGTCAGAACACAAAAAGAGGAATATATTCATCTGTAAAATACTCTGACAGGCAAGTGCAAAACCAGCTGCCCCAATCTTCTTTCCGTCTACTTCAACAAGAATTTTGGGCAAGTGACCTTATTCACGCTGTTTTAACACAAAACATTTTAAATAATTTTATCCAATCTATCTCACAGTAAAGCCTTCGTACGCAGCATCTCTCTCACACAGCCACTGCCTATATTCGTCTGTCTGCCACTGTCTTCTTTTTCTCCCACTGACATGCAGTATATTCCACTGCCATTATCTCCACTCTCACTTACATTGTCTCCCTTTGTCTTTCTCTCCTTTCTCTGATACTCTCTTTCAGCACAAAAAAGTGTGAATGTGTTGGTATGCCAAAATTTTTCATTAGTAAGATGAAATAAGAATTGAGGTAGCATGTTGCCCACTTTTCTGTCAGAGTCTTGCAAAGAGGAACATATTCACTTTTTCAGTGAATTTTTCCGCTGGTTCCTTTCTTTTTCCTGCTACAATAAATGTGCTGCTTATATAAAACGATTTCTATAGGTTAGTAGTTGTTTTGACGCTTTATATATATACTTCGACACATTTATATATTTTGAGGCACATAAACAGCAAAGAAGTATGCATAATATGAGGGTAACAGAAAATCGTTGGCTTGACATTTTTCTGACAACAATTACCATGGCAGGGGGGGGGGGGGGGCGGCACTAGGACAAGACATATGGAAAGCAGTACCACTCAATTTGGCTCTGAGCACTATGGGACTTAACATCTACGTTCATCAGTCCCCTAGAACTTAGAACTACTTAAACCTAACTAACCTAAGGACATCACACAACACCCAGTCATCACGAGGCAGAGAAAATCCCAGCAGTACCACTCTCAAAGAGAAAACCACGCACACTGTAACTGTGGCTGCATGGTACGGCGCATAGTGAGCCGCAGTCTCTGTAGCAACGTAATGGAATAAATGGTCTCTAACATGGAAGCCCTGCATTTCCGGACATAAGTTTATTAGAACTCTTTTGTTCCATATCCTCTCATCCATCAATCCCTAGAGTTTGTGTACGGTGAAAAAAATGACCCTGTGTAACCTGAATGGCATAATTATCCTGTGGAACTGAACTATCAGATATTTCAGAAGACAAACACTGTAACAAAGTACTTGCAGTTTCTCAACAACTCTCGTGACCATGCCAAAAAGAAAACGACATGCCCAGTAGCTAGAAACGCATTGGTCGGATATTAAGGAATTTCTTATAGGTTACAGGCATGCATACATTGGCCTTCTCAGAAGAATTCGGCCCTAGCAGTCGCAAAAGGGTTCAACCGCTCTATGTCCCTCGAGGAACAATGTTCGCGATAATGGATCTCTGGTTGATCCATCAAAATTAGCCAACAAAGCAAAAGTATTACTGAGCAACATAGGTGAACCATATGTGGGACCTGTAGCTAGGCCATTAATTATGGACAGCTGTTAGTAGTGTTAGTAGTAGTAGCTTTACTCATCCCTAGATCTCTTTTTACAAGGATATAGGACATGTTAAAGTATTTAAGAGTTTAGATAATTTAAAATAAGCTAATTCGTATACACATACATTTACTGATATCTAGTTAGGGACAATCATTAGATTTATTCCTGGTATACAATACTTTTTTTACAAACAACTTATTAAATAATGTAATGGCTCACTGTTCACTCATATCTCACTATCAGTCACTGCACACACAATACACACATTGTTTCATAACACTTCACTCACTACACACACACACACACACACACACACGTGATCTCTTGGCCGTTTTCTGTACCACAACTTCCCATTTGCTAGCCAGATAAACTGAGTCAGCATCCTTCTATAATGAGTGAGATGTTGAGCTCAGAAGGAAGAGGTGTTACTACTGTGCAGTGCATATCTTGAGGGTACGTTTTTTTCTAGAAAAAGAAGGAAAAAAACATAGTGGAAAGGTGTTACATGGGATGTTGGATGTTTTATAATCACTATTATTATTTATTTGTCTAACATTTTTCTTTACCAAACCCCTACTTTGTTTTATAGAAGTAGTCCTTTAACACATAAAATGTATTGCATAACAGGTACATTTTAGCTACCCTTTTAAATAAGTGTATTTTTGCAATTTCTTTTATGTATTTTGGTAATTTATTGTACAGTGCCATTCCTTGGTAGAAGATGCTGTTTTGAGTTTTATGTTTATTTTTTCTTGGCAAATGTAAGGTGAGTCTAGCTCTTGTTCCATGGTCATGGAGAGAACTGTTGTCCGCAGCTCGTGGTCGTGCGGTAGCGTTCTCGCTTCCCGCGCCTGGGTTCCCGGGTTCGATTCCCGGCGGGGCCAGGGATTTTCTCTACCTCTTGATGACTGGGTGTTGTGTGATGTCTGTAGGTTAGTTAGGATTAAGTAGTTCTAAGTTCTGGGTGACTGATGACCGTAGATGTTAAGTCCCATAGTGTTCAGAGCCATTTTTTTGAACAGAACTGTTTGTGCAGTAATTACCAATGTTATTTTTGATGTGAACAACTGACTGGTAAATGTATTAAAACGAAGCAGTTAAAATCCCCAGCGTTTTGTACAGATCTTTACAATGGGCTTTACTACCACTTTTAGTTACGATTCTTATGGCTCTTTTCTGGAGTTTGAAAACTGTGTTCATATTTTGTGCATTTGTTCCCCTACAAAAGAATGTCATAGCTAAGAATTGAGTGTACATATGAATAATATGTAACTAAAAGACACTGCATGTTACACACTGATGATAGGATTCTAAGGGCATAACATGCTGATGACATCCTGCTTGCAAGTACCTTGGTTTGTTCACACCAACTAAGAATCAATATTTATTCCTAGAAATTTTGAATTTTTTACACAGTCTATAGAAATGCCATGTAAGTTCAATTTAACAATTTAACATTGTCATTTTCCCTCTTCAAACTGAAATTCATGGCATTAGTTTTCTTTATGTTCAATGTCACTTTATTGCTTTTTGAGCAATTGTAAACTTCCTTGAGGGATTCATTTGCTTTCTCTGCAAGGAGTTTTCTTGTTTTCTCAGTGACAATGATATTGCTGTCATCAGCAAAGAGAATTTTTTCGCCATGAGTAACACTACTGGGAAAGTCACTGTTGGTCCTAATACGCTACCTTGCGGAACCCCTATATTAATGTATTTTCGTTCTGATAAGTGTTTTACTAGATATTTAGACCTATTTGAAGTATGTGTTATCTCTGCTCTTTGTACCCTATCTGCCAGGTATGATCGAAACCAGTCCTTAGGTACCCATCTTATTCCTAATGCTTTTAATTTATTTAATTGGACCTTGTGGTCGACTGTATCAAAGGCCTTAGTAAGATCCAAAAGTATGCCTGTGACACACTCACCTTTGTCAAGAGCATCAGTTTGTGAATTCTACTATGGCTGACTCTGTATTTTTGCCACTTTGGAAACCAAACTGTGATTCGCATAAAAGATTGTATTTATTCAGGTACTTCATTAATCTGTATTTCATACTTGCTTCTATTATTTTTGAGAATGGTGACAGCAGGGAAATGGGCCAGTAATTTCCTATGACTTCTGCATTACCTTTCTTAAGCAAAGGTGAAGTGAGGCCACTGGGTAAGTGGGGCCACTGGGTAAATCTTTTATGGCGAGAGGAATTAATAAGGAATTACTAAAAGAGTGAATATAATTATAGCTTGTGTATTTTTTGGATAGATTCTCCAGTCACGACGTCTAGAGAATGCAGCCAAGGCAGTTTTACAGTGGATAGGTAAACTGTCCTGATTTGCTAAGGTGCGATATGACAGCACACACACGCTATGAAGTTTATTCTGGCCAGTATCGCCAACAGTATGGTAGTGCACATACCAGTCAATTCACAGAGGTCAGTTTGGTGCCCCATAGGTTAAAGAAGAATTTACAGCAAGGTAAGTGTATTCTACTTTACAGTCATTATTCATGGGTAGTAGTTATTTCCAACGGCCTTGCCGCAGTGGTAACACCAGTTCCTTTCAGATCACCAAAGTTAAGCGCTATTGGGCTGGGCTAGCACATGGATGGGTGACTATCTTCTCTGCCGAGCGCTGTTGGCAAGCGGAGTGCACTCAGCCCTCGTGAGGCAAACTGAGGAGATACTTGACTGAGAAGTAGCGGCTCCCATCTAGAAAACTGACATATGCCCAGGAGATCAGTGTGCTGACCATCCCCCACTCCCCCCCATAGGGGCCTTTTCGGGCGGAGTTTAGTTTAGTTTGGTTTTTAGCAAGTTATTAGAATAATTTTGTAGAAGATGGAGCAGGGATGTGTAGGTAAAAGCAAATCAAGCAGTAGTGTAAGGATGCCACCCTAATAGCCACTAACTACCACACAGTAGAGTTAAAAGCTGCTACCTAGGAATAAGTTACTGGCCAAGTCAGAGCAAAGCATGAACACAAATCTCTGTGTGTGTGTGTGTGTGTGTGTGTGTGTGTGTGTGTGTGTGTGTGCGCCAAGTACAAACAGAACAACAAAGGAAGTGTAGCTGGTGTAAAGGAAACAGTGACACTGTGAGTGAAGTACAGGCTTATAGTGAATACGCCAGAGCTTATGTTGCAGTTGGTTCACAGACAGGAATATCGAGGGCCACTTCTTCCTATGGGGAAAGAAGTGTAATGCTATGGGTCACAGCCATAGACCGTGTCGTATCTACGACATCATCAGCTGCTTCCAGCGTCCTCGGTTAGGAAAATGCCAAATCCAGCTGTAGCAACCCTCAACCACGTGCCTGCTTCCACTTCAACTTCCTTCCGCATTGTTGCAGCCAGAATCTAGGACATGGTGTCGTTTATGGTTGACACAGAAACGTTATGACTTTCTGATGGTCAGTGCCAGACAGCAGTAGTTAAGCCTTGTTCGCATAACAGTGGGCTTATAGACCCAACGTCGTTCATTTTCATAAAAATATAGAATTAAAATTAGTTTATTGTAGTTGATGTCCTGTGTAAACTACGGAAATACAACTGACTTTCTTGAGAAGAATCATTATTTGTTGGAACTCAGATTACTTATTTTATATTTTTAGTTTTGCAATGCTACATGTCTAATGCAAGGCAGTTGTCTTTTAGATCACTTAGCAAACGAAGTCTGTCTTATAGTATATTTATCTTTTATCTGAATGCTGTGTTAAAGTACTCACTCGTAACTAGATTTCTGTTAACAGTTGTCAATTTGCTTTAATTATACTATTTGTTGAGACATCGGAAGTACGGCAAAAGCTACAACCGAATGCAGTTTTGAATGTAAGTGTATTCCTCATTACATGGACAGAAAGCCCCTTCACTTTACGACCACATAATTGCTACCTCCATAAAATACCCAGAAGCATGCACACAGAGCGAGTTGGATTGGAACGACCACAGATTAATCGCGAGTAAGGCAGATGCCAGACTGAGATTCATTGGAAGAAAGCCCAGAAAATCTAGCCCATCAGCAAAGGAAGTAGCTCAGAAAACACGCTTTCGACAAATACTTTAGTATAGCTCGTCGATCTGGGATCCATACCAGACAGGACTGATAGAGGAAATGGAGGAGATAGAAATAAGAGCGGTGCATTTCGTTACAGGTTCATTTAATAAGTACACAAGCCTCACGGATATGACCAGTCAGCCCCAGCACACAAGCGTGTCTTACCGTCGTGGAAACGGAGTTCCTTAAGGGTGTTAATGATCTGCAGATCTGCAGTATCCTGCCATTAAATGGATCAAACTATCGTATCCCCCCACCCCCTAATATTGCCTCTGGAGTTGAAGGCACAAGTCTTCATTATCTTTGGGAGGATAATACTGTGATAATGCCGAGCATATCAATCACTGAGTGGTTTCGTGAGACCACATTGTGAGCTATACTGGCCCAGTTTTTCTGGATGGAAGTTATGGGGTCAGCTAGAACACTCAGCCACAGGACTTCCATATACATGTCTGTGATCGAGTAAATGGAGAGTCTAGCTGTACTGAGTTACCTAAAGTATAGCGAATAAGAAGGCATGCATTAATGTCAAAAATGAAAAAGCCTTGTTTTGAATGGTCAATCCTGGCTTGCAAAAGAAATTATACAAAAGGTCTCTACTGTACAGATAGATACCATTTGCGTAAAAATACTATCACTGGAGGGCCTAACTTTGATGTTATCGAGTTCCCCATTAAGATCGAGAATATAACTAAATTTGAGGCTCAGAATACTGGAATATCGGTTCATGTTTACGGCTTGGAGAAATGTACGTCAGATGAGCAGAACAGGTGTATAGTTATCAGCCTCCTCCATTTATCACAATTTGCCACTGATTCTAAGATGCATGAGCCGACCGCTGTGACCGATCGGTTGTAGGTGATTCAGTGCGGAACCGCGCTGCTGCTACTGTCGCAGGTGCGAATCCAGCCTCAGGCATGAATGTGTGTGATGTCCTTAGGTTAGTTAGGTTTAAGTATTTCTAAGTCTAGGGGACTGGTGACCTCAGATGTTAAGTCCCATAGTGTTTAGAGCCATTTGAACCACTTTTAGGATGCATGTAAACATGGTCTTATTCTATGATGAGAAAACTAAGGAGAAAGGCAATTATCATTCTGTTTGGATTAAAGCATTGTCCCATTTTCTCGTCTCCAGATGAGTAAAAATAAGGGTAAAGAAAATAGGGGTACAGAACATATTTGCATAAGGTGCCTCAATGCCTTTTCGAGAAGCGAGTATTTAGCAAGCATCTGGTAGATTGTGCTTCAAGGACCCTGTAGGTGTTACTGTGCTTACTGAGGAAAACAGGTTCATAAAGTTGAAGAATGCCAACCATCAGGAGTGATGACTGTTTGTGATATATGCCAACTTTGAATGCCTCCTTGCTCCTGTGACACGCTGTGCGAGTGACCCTCCAGCCTCAGATGCTGCATTTACTGAAAAACATGTATCATATGTTTTGTGTTCCAAATGGTATCGTCCTATGTTTCAAGTCTAAACCACTAGAAATCTTATGTCAGGGACAATCCTGCAGTTGGCTTCTCACTGAGCTAGAAAAATTTTCATAGGAGTTTGACAAGCTTTACCATTACAATGTTCCCATGATGAAATCTCGGGAAAATGAAGATTTGTACAATAACATGGTTGACTGTCAAGTTTGTGGGCTGCCGTTAGGTAGAAAAACAGAAACTCCTCATAGGGACCACTGTCATCTTACAGGGAAGTTCCGTGGCGGAGCTCACAAGACGAGGAATTTGAAGTACCAGTGACCAAGGAAGATACCATAATTTAAGCGGGTATGCACTCATTTTCTTGTTGAGTACTTGGCTGAAATGGCTGGGAGAAAAATTAGTTCGGTGTCCTGCCTGAGAGTGTCGGGAAATATAATTCATTCTCCAAACGAATGATGCCAAGACTCACCCTCTGCTTCCTTGACTCGCTTCGTTTTATGCAGAGACCACTCCAGAAACTTGTTAAAACTCAAACTCAGGACGATATGCACATCACTAGAGCCGCTTTTCCCTATGAGGAAAAGTTTCAACCTGTGGCTAGGAAGGGGGTTTTCCCACACAATTATTATGGCAAAACTCAACGAATACAGGCTACATATCTTAAGTGCGTTCTCTAGCAATGTAACAGTCGGTGCCATAATGGATGCAGATTATGAACATACCATGAATATCTGATGGGAATTCAGCATCTCCACTTTAGGACAGTATACACAGATTTACCTGGGTACAGACGTGATCTTGCTTGCAGATGTTTTCGAGAAATTTCATAGTCTATGCATGACCACACATTCTCTGTATCCCTCCCTTTGTCAGATTGCACCTGGGTTGTATTGGGTCGCAATGCATCAGGAGACGAAGCGCAGCATCAAATTATTGACTGGTTACAACATGTTTCTTTTCTTTGAGTGAGAGATTCATGGGTAGTTTGCTAATGTGTCCACAGGCACACCAAGGAAAATAGCTCACAGATTGGTGACAGGTTCAATGCATCCTTTGATTCGAATTACATCATGTACCTGGATGTAAAATTTTATACAGGCATGCCATGCAGCGATCACTGTCAACTGGCGAGTTGCAATAGGTGCCCAGACAAATGCAGGGGATTAGTTGGAAAAATCAAGTGCAGTATGGCAGCTGCTGCTGATGTAGGATACGGGGTGCAGGCAGAACTCACATACCCTATTAGTTTGAATGATGCACAATCTGGTTTGCTACTGTGTCCAGAGCAGCTAATTCTGCGAGGATGCTCCACAATTCCAGCAGTGTCTAAGCTTAAGGATGGAGCTGGTTAGAATCACTCAGGCTACCTCCTTCAAGCATTCTACCTGGCTGAAAGAGTATATTCATTTGAATCCAAGACAGAGAGCTTCCATGATGTGTGCCCTTAAGAAGGACTTTTATAAATTAATGAATAATTAAATTTTTGGCAAAACAATGGAGAATTTGAGGGATCGTCGTGAAATTTTGATTGCAACTGAATTGGATGGGCGTTATGCCGTAAGAGAATGCATTGTGGAACCGAATTTTAAGTGGGTTGCCATATTCAATGAGTGCTTTTTGCTGTGAAGATGGGGAAGACTGCAGCGGAGCTTATGAAAATTATTTACATGCAGATGTGTGTACTGGACTTACCCATATTCCTCATGTTCCACTTTCATTATGAGTTAGGGAAAACTTATTTCGCAGATCCAAAGTTACTTTATTATATAAAGATACAGGTAGCTTCATCTATTGGATGAAGAACTGTAATCCTGATGAGGTAATGAGGTACCATGGTAACGAATACGGCATATTCTCATACAAAGCCCACAATCCTTATGGTATTGTTCCACAGACAAAGAAGATTATTGGCCTTATGAAAGATGAGGTGAATGTATTGCCAATTGTGGAGTTTTTAGGTCTGTAATTAAAAATGTATGCGTATCACACACTGGAAGGTGCCACCCAAATATTTATTTATATAAACTCTATGTGTAGTGCATCACGCAAATAGAATAGTTTTTAAGTTTCGCCTGCCAGTAACTGTCCAAGATAGTTGTTAAGTATATATAGCTCACAGTCCATCACAATTTTTGTAAAACATCTGCTATGGGACTGTGGAATTTAGTTGCAGTAAAAAAGTTCCCCTGTGTTAGTTTTTACCATAGGTTTATACATCTGAAAATTGTGAATATTCACATCCATTGCTACTGGCAAATTGTAGAAATATTCTCAACCACTGTTGCTGCTGGGAGGTTTTTTTTACCTAGTTATTAGTACTAGCATGTAAGTTAATAGTCTCTTTGCACTGAAGTATCAGAGCCAAACTGTGTCTCAAGAACGGAACTGTACCTCAAGAAATGACCTATACCTCAAGAACTGAACTGTAACTCAAGAACTGAACTGTCTCTCAAAAATCAAATTGTTTGTGTGTGAACTGAACAAATGAAAAATTCGTTACTATATATATCTTCATTGTTATTTACAAAAAACCTATCCCCTATTTCGTTGTGTATATAAAAGACATGCAGGACACAGATTATATTAGTTCTGAAAATTAAGGTGAAGTTTAACATGTAAGATAACAAAATGTATAGAATGGTTGCATGGGATATGCCTGTCGTGCTGCACATATTGGGTTATGGGTGCAGGTGGCACGTGACTGTGTCTGCTTCCACATACATACAGCAAATATGTCTAAAATTATATCTCCTACGCATGAAGAAAACTATAGACATAGTATCTGAGTAAAACTGTATACTATCAAAGTGGAAACAGGGTGAAGAGAAATCATATGCAGACTTTGAGATGAAAATTTTTCACAAAACTTAACAGATATTTTACATTTTCATACGCAGACACAACACTATTTTTCAGACATTTTCTTCTGTGTCTTGAGTCGACGGAGAGCAGGACACCCGTAGACTTCCAGGTCTTGAATAACAGCAAACTTGAATATTCGACATATCCATGTGATCTTCTCTTTCCCCTTCACATAGAGGATGGTATCCGTGTGGTTGAATAATAGAAGCGACGTCACTATATCTTTATATGGTACTCCAGGATCATCCCAGTGAATTCCAAAGTAGAAATATATTAATCACTTGCACTGCTTTGTGTATTATCACACTTCACATCTTAGAAAGACCTTGGTGATACAATGTTTGGTGAGAATGTCTCTTTTATAGCTGCATCTTCTTGTGTATGCTACGAATGAAACATCTTCAACTATGTACTGTCTACACTCATCGTCATAGAAACCATGAGCATTTGCAATGATATTCACACCTTGAAATACCATTGTGGAATGCTCTGTGTATGGCGCAGCACATGTTCATTTGTACAGCTTGCTACACAACGCAGGTGAGCGGGCAGTAGTTGACCACAAGGTCATGTATAACAAAAGCATACACTGCAGTGTGTTCTGGGAAATTTGCCACAGATTCAAATTGTACATCTTTAGATCCAGATTTATTTATATTATTCTGTTTTGAGCAATCTATTACAATGATTGGAGCCAGCTCCTTGAATTTCTGAGGAATGAGTAGACATTCTTCCTCTTCATATTATGAACCACAGAACCTCACATGCATGTCATATGCTAGACTCTATACATTTTCATTGCCTTCCAGGTGTAAGTTATCATACAGGTAGAATTTGGAGTTCAGGATGTCTCTGGCATTAGTTAACCTGCAGTTATCAAATTTGGTGAATCATTTGCTATATATCCTCTTTTATTGGTCTGAAATGAAAGTATGATGAACCTGGGAATCTTCAGATGAGCGGAAGTTTTAATAGACCATGTTTGTCTGCTTGCAGTCGGTAGCATTGGGTACTCAAAACCTCCTACGAACACAAAGACCGCGGTAGAAATGCAACAGCATTCAGAACTTGTAAAAGCTTCAAACACTGCTTATCTGATACTATGATGTATGGTATTTTCCATATGGTGATCTCGTTCTCCTCTTGAGCTCCTTGAGTGAATGAATTGTTATGTGTTGCACTCCATAACACAATAAGTTCCTGTTTAGCATTCATAACAATTCCACACATGTCCTCAAAGTATCTCATAAGCAGTTTTAAAGGTATACATGCAGTATATCTCTTGTACTCATCTATTGTTCTATCCATTGGTTCGTCAATGAGCGATCCAGCATTTTCTAAATCGTTCATATCCGAAGGAGAAGCAGATAAATACGTTTTAAGAGTTGTTACGCCAGAATTGCATGTACAATAAATCTCGACCCCATTAAGTTCTTATCATATCTCAGGAAACAAGAACGCTAAAGCATTACACATAAGGTTCGATGCCACTGTAGCAGTACCTCCCATTTTCGTAACGATCCATCAAGATATACGAAACTCTTGTATGGGAGGGTTACAGTGTCTTTGTGATGGAAGACAGTCCTGATTTCATTGCCGTTGTTTAAATGTGGTTGATGCATAAGGTTTCTGCAAGAAGTAATCCTAGCGTACAGTACACTCATCATATTCCATCGGGCTAGTTATACTGAAAGATGTCATTGCATGGCTTCAGACCCATCGATTTAAGAAACTCGTAGTCTGCTTGTATTATCACCTTGCTGTTCTGATGTGAAGAGGCACTCTGTGTGTTGAGCACTTTGGTTTCATACCTTATGCCCATATATATATGTATATATACTTCTATGTAAATTTTAGGAAGAACATGGTGTACAGATGCTCGCATAAGTAGGTATTAAAGTCTTTGTAGCGATGAAAATTGTAGAACACAGGTGTTCTGCCGGTGAAATATCGCTGTAACTTTTCTGGTGGTTGCAGGTCTCCAAATGAGTCGAAACAGTTGACGTTATTTGCATTTTTCTTAACATATGCCACTCAATGGGGTTCTAGCCCCCCAAGTAACAACTAAATTCACAATTCTACATTCTGCAGATTTCCACATAGTCTTTAATAATGTATACCGCATAAAAACACCTCACAATCTTGGAATGTTGAATTTTTTCCTACGAAACTTGAGCAGATCCGTATTTGCTGTATTTGTAAGGGCTTTTTATCTGTAAAGGGACCTAGACTTTCCTTGTATGGTTTCAGGTATAGTCGTTTTCCGATGGGTGCTGCTTCCCTCATGTGTTTACGTCTTCTTGCTTCCTCTTGCCGCTTCATTGTTCTGGCAATAGCTACAGCACCACCAGCCATCGCTGAGAGACCTGGGAGGGCAGAAAAGAGGAAGGGGATAATTCAACCTGATATCTTGGGTGTCAGTGAAACTCTGAGTGCTTTAACCGGTCCTTTATTCTTCAGGGTTGCATACAATGCTGTCAGGATGCAGTTTTTTTAAACATCCCTACTTGTTTCTTCGTCGTTGTCTTCTTCTTCTTCAGTGCGTGACGTGCAGCGTTCATAGCTTGCTTGAAATCTCACACTTAGAAACAACTTCACATTACCATGCATTGTTTTATCAATTAAAAATGCTGCAATGCGCTGTCCTATACCAGTATCCTTTCTTGAACATAATGCTTTGCCTTTATCAGCTAAAATTTGATCTGCAGCGTGATGTACTGGGAGGTCTTTATGTTTTGCGCATACAGTGTCATGTTCCAAACAGGGCTCGTCAAGCAGATTAATCCCCTTATCACCACAAGGCACACTCAGCACTATTTTCATAGCTGCATGTATAGAAACTCCTAAAAATTTTGTCTGTTCCTACCATCATTCAGTCTTCTTGATTTGTCAATAACAAGAAACCTGTATGTGTGATACCAGCAACTCCTTACCAACATTTTGGCCAGCATATTAGCACATTGCAGAGCATCCACTGCCATCTGAGGTGATCAAACACCATATTAGGGAATGATGTTTTATCTTTAGTGTTGTCCAGGGGTCACCATTAATCGTGGTGACATCAATGTAATCACTTTCTATGAATAAAAGTGTTATTTCTGTTCATCTCATTCTGTATTTCTTTCAGTTCCTTTCTGTACCATACTGTGGTAGTTTTCCCTCTGTGAGGTTCATCTTCCCTCATGCCATGTTACTCGGCAGTAACATGTCATGCAAAAGTGTGTTTCGTCCATAAGTCTTGTACACCAGTATAAGTACAAAGTTTTGAAATAATTACAGTGAAGGTTGTTTGATTCATCAAAATCAGCACACTCGCCCTATAAAATAATCCTCTCACAATATCAGAGTTTTCTGTCATGGCTGTAACTAGTTCTGTGTTTAGTGAAAAGTGTGGAGGTTATTAGTGCTCAAACAACAATAATGCAGCACCTCTTGGTTTGGTATGCTGTGCTGCTTCTCTTGTGTTTGATGCTGCTTTCTTCAGTGTAGCGACCCATGGTGGGTGGTAGTTTGTGATATAAATTAAATCTAATGGTGTCAATTTCCCTATTTTTGCCTTAAATACCACTTTTATTTGTATTTAAGTGGTTCTCGGTTTTTGCTGGGGAGATTTTTTTATTAACGAAATTTTCAGTTTTTACTTTTTATTTATCCTATTTAAATAGAACAAGAACATTCAGTATGTTCTAAATGCAAAAATATGAATACCTGAGAGAGTTAGTCATCCTCTTTGCATAAAAATAAGTCAAATATTATATTGTGTGAGGTAGAAATAATTTAAATGCGACAAATTAACACAGCAGTCCTATTTTTGTTGTCAGTATTAAAAGAACACAGTAAATATTTGCGTTGTAAACACTTAAATACACTTGGTGTAACAGTAACGCATGCCAGATATTGAAGGACGCATTCCTGACATGTAGATGAAGAAATTATGTTATATGAACGTGGGTCTGGAAACGCTTTGTTTCCATGTTACAACTCACTTTCTCTACCTGATTAATCATGAGAAATACACAAGAACAGAACACACTGGCATACTGCACGCTACTCTTTCTCACAGGAGATGTTCAATATGCCCTTCATGGGCATTAAAACGTGCATAAAGCCCTCATTGTAGTGTATCTTAGATGCACTGATGAATACATTGCGTATTGCGTCTGGTTTCACAGCCTTCCATAATACAAGCATGGAGACTTTGAGTATATTGTACTGAAAGTTCCACTCACAAGAGCTAAGAGCTCTCATTCAAATGCCCACAAATAGAAGTTCAGCGGGTTTAGGTCTGGAGAGCATGGATGCCATGTTACTACCTAACCATCTGTCACCAAATCTGTTATTTAGAAGCCAGCAGGCAGTAACACTAAAATGAGGAAGTGCTCCATCACGCATGCATTATATGTTTTGTCACACAGCTAAAGGCACATATACTAACAGATCTGACAGAAGATTTTCTACAAAATTATGCTAACTTTTCCTGTTGAGCCTGGGTGAAAGAAAATGAGATCCTCCCAAACAGTAACCAACAATGCTGGCGCAACATCAAGAAAAAAATCTTTGTTGATGACTTGATTCTACAGTTGCATGAGGATGACATTTGCCATACATGCTGACTGTGAAAATGTACAATGTGATCTAGCTGAATATATGACTCAACTGTGAACAGCACTGTTGCACTAAAATTCGGGTTGACTCTTTGATGAATAAACCATTTCCAGAAGGGTACCCTCTGCAGGGAAATTAGCTGATGATACTGTCTGTACACACTGTAAATGGTATGGATTAAGCTGGTCCTAGTGCAACACTCACCAGACAGACATGTGGCCAACATTCGGTGTTGCAGCTATACATTTCTACTAACTCAAGGGTCGTTTTCAACTGCATGAAGAATTGACACCACCAGTAGCAGTGTCCTCATCCTTCTAGCCCCCTCCACCACTCGTATCAGGCTTAAATGACCCATGTTCCCTAAGGTGACGACCAATGGCTTCAAATGTTTTCTGTTGGGGCACCTTCATCGTGAAAATCCGTCCCAGTACAAAAGTTGAGCACTAGCGCCATTGCCATCATCTAGTCCATACATCAAATGGGGCATTTGGGTACACTGCTGATGCATGAACCAAGTCCGTGATTAAGTAGCAAACAGTGTGTTTGCAACGTTTGTACTGATCTCTGAAACAATTGTTACCTGTAAACAAGCAATGACGTACGTAGCATGGCAACAGGGACATGTGAAACAGAACACGTCATATAAAATGCAACCAGATATCACCAAGAGCTCATTTTCCCCCATGATTCTAATGATCTGTTCTCGTGTGTATTCCATGATTATGGAGTTGGAGAAAAAGAGTTATAATGTGGAAACACAGCGTTTCCTGACCCATGTTCATATAACATAATTTCTTCTTCTATGTGTGAGAAATCTGCCCTGCACTTTGTGCCATACATTTTTGTTACATCTGTACATCTCTGCCACAGAAACGTCTTTGGTTCTATTATCGTGAAATAATGACATGCTGGTAACTAGTTAGTTACCTGAAATGAGTTAGTCATGGTGTAACTGTTCTGTGACTAAATACAAGATGTGTGATATCTTCTCTGTAATTGCAGAAACCGATCTGTCAATGCACTTATAAAATAAAACAAGTTGAAATAAGTGCACCACATAATTGGCGTTTCAGTCTCGATCTACAACCCAGACCTGCCTATAGGAAAATGCAATGCACTATTGGAGGCTATAGACTCTCTTGCCAGGTAGAAGATGAGTACCACAATTACTTTACATTCTCTCATGGAAGATTAGTAATATAATTACTTTATGTTCTCTTACTGATACTATTAAACTGCTTTAAACAAGGATATAAAACCACAGACTGAAATGTTTTTCAGCAGTGAAACAGTGTCCAAAATGTATAAAGAACGGGGGATGACAAATGCAGAATAGTGAGGGACTTTTGATCATACAAATTTCTAGAGAAATTGAGAACAGAGCACACTGACGGAAACAGTTGCTGCATTGAACTGTAGCACGTGGAGATAAGTGCAGCCAACAATATTTCTTAAATAGCTCAGTGTTATCAAATACTTTATTTGTCGTTATTTTATCTATGGGAAATAAAAGGAAACACTAACGACGAAATCTGTGATGGAAAGATACTCTCAGTAACAGTGGGATGGGGACAGATGTGCAAAATCGAGGTAAAAACTCAAGGTTTTGAAGAAATAATGAGAACATTAATACTTGGAAGCAAGATTAATGCACGATGCTGGCGAACAATTACATTCAAAACTTTAAGAAAACAACATTCAAATAGTTCAAAAATCAGATGCAAAACTTAAAGAAAGCAATTAAGGATGTAAGGAAGGAAGACTAGTGTTTCATGTCCATCGACGTTGAGGTTGTTAGTAATATAGCAGACATTCAAATTTTTCAAGGATGAGGAGGGAAACTGGCCACGCCCTTTCAAAGAAATCACCCCAGCATTTGCCTGCAGCGATTGACGGAAATCAAGGAAAACTTAAATCTTGGTGGATCCATGCAGATCTGAACTGACTTCCTCCCAAACATGTGTCCAGTGTGCTAAGAGATGCACCACCTTGCTTACTAGAAATCAATGGACAGCTGCAGTTGAAGTTAGCAGAAAACACTGATAAATTGTGAGTGCATAGGAAGAAAATCAATCAAAGACTCAGCAAAATAGAAAGTAAACTGAAATTTATTGTGAGAAAATGTTAAATTTGAATGAGTGTATCAAAAATCAGATTCAATAATGTAATAGTTAGGAACATTAATAGCAATGGCAGTGACAACTGTTTTATTTTTGGAGGAGAAAATTCAGTTGAAGTAATAAATAGTATTTCTGTAGAACAAGACGAAATTTTGAGTTGTAGTATGATGCCTGAAACACATTTTAATCAATTTCAACTTCTTGTCCAAAATACCAAAATATTATGTGGAATTTGCAGAATTTAACAAAGAAGATTTTCCAAAACAAATGTTAGGAAGTCGCAGCGTTACATTTTTTAAAAAATATCTGTAGAACGAAAGACGAAAATATTTTTGTGTACCTTCGCTCACATGTTAACAAAGTATTGGCTCATTATAGCGCTTTCCACAGTATTTACTGTGACAGTAGTTTGAAAATACTGAAAACTATGTCACAGAGAAATTTGTGAAAGACTATGTTACATTCACGTGCAAGTTTACAAAGGGTACAGTCAAAAGGAAGTTAAAGTTTATTTCTCTGCAATATGTTGCTAAGATTTTGATTTGGAAGAGTTAAAACTCACTTTCAATTTTGGAGTCCTAACAGAGATTAAACTAGAAGCTATAGTGGCAAGTGATGCTGTGTCTGAATATTAATGATCATGTTCTCACCGAGTCATGAAACTGTTATCATGACATGAGTGTGGTAAATGTATGGCCCCAGACAAAGCAGCATTACTTCTGAAGTTTTCACCCTTCCCTGCAGCACCTTTTCTCCTGTTCTAATGTTGAGCTTTAAATGTAATCTTCTACCTCAGTCTCTCGTAGTTAGGAATCATCCTTACTAGAGATTAATAATAGTTAAAATTATAATGTAATCTTACAGCACAGGGAGAAAATCATTTATATGTCGTGTTTGCGTAAAGAGAAATAAACTGATACTTTTGGAAAGGGAGTGTTCTTATTATGTATGTCTGAAAATACTGCTGCATAAAGTAATAATTTTCGTATCTCTCTATATTTTGTTTTTTTTCTGAAGTCAAGGATGCATAAGACGCAATGATTACCATATTCAAAAAAAGGTTGATGAAATATAAGATTCATACTATTTTAAAGAAGTGTAAGTGGATTTGGGGAAATTTTGCATTTTCAGAACGATTTTTTATTTGTTGTGAATAACTTGCAGGTAGAGAGCACCTTACTTGTTTTTGAAACAGTTTGAATAAATAGATGAAAATGTGAGCACATACTAACCTTGGTTAGGGAACTATTGTCCATTTGTCTTGAAATTGATTTTCTGTTGAATTGTTTGCTGAAAGATGGTATTTCACACTTATTGCTGTCTTAGCATAATATTGTGGGTGTAGTCAGCTATAAACCAGGATACTGAAGTGACATCTGGCTCATTAATGAGGAAACCTGATTATGGATCTCTTTGAGCTACAGTTTTGCAAATTGTGTTAACTCTGTTTATTATCCCTGTGGCAATTAGAGATAAGTGTTAATTTGTGAAAAGTACTTACTTTTCACCACATCTTCAAAGAAAAATTGTTATGTTGCTACTTATGTGAGAATCTTGAAGAAGACTTGATATGGTACTTTGGTGTAAGTGCTACGTCATCATGAATGTTGTATGGAAGATATGAACAGAACAGCTTTGTAACATTGGTATTATCTTGAGGGTCTTAAAGTTTTGTGAAGTTATGGGGATATATTATGTGCTATATGTTTATATGGTGGCTAGATTTGAAGTAATGATTTGTGATCGTCATTTTGATGGAGATGATGACAATGGTGTTGTTCATTGTGTCAACTTAGTGTATGTTTTGGGCAGAGTATAACTTGATTTTGTGCTATCACTTGTAATATTTTGTCTGTCATTGCTAAGACAATCTTGCAATATGTAATTTGTGAGTCTGGTGGTGTTGCAGTATATGAATCTTAGTTAATAGATTTGAAATAATGGTATGTGACTGGGATTAGGACGTTATGATTGCTATAGGCCTGAAGTGTAGAATAAATTAATCTTATAGCGGACTACAGATAAGTTACATCTGATTACGGTTTTGCAAAAACTGCCTGACATTTTAGAGATAAAAACCATATGAAACTCAGTTCAAAACTAGAAAATGGATAAAATAAAATGTATGATGTTGCAATTGGAATAACATTAGGAAGGTAAGTCTTTGTGAAACTTGGCTTTTGGGTAAAATAATGTAGAAGCAAACTTATGAGACTACTGTGGAACCAATTTTAAGTATTCACCTATTTTCTAGTCGAAGCAGTTCATTACCTTCTAATTTTCGCTCTTTTTTCTTACCATAGAGCAACTCCTCAGGCATCTTTTACTTTCTCTTTCTAGCAGTGTGAATTGTCTCTGCCACTTTTAACACACCTGTAGTAATCTGAAATGAATTATAATAGTAAATGAATGTGTTCTTTGTTATTTTCAGAATTTGTTGATGATCATCCTTACATCTTTTACTGAGCTGTCCATATCTGACACAATTTTATGAATTTGTATAGGGGAGACAGGGGACAAAAGTTATATTTTGCATATTGCATTTTTTATTAGTTCCCTGTAAATGTATGAAAAAAACGGACTACTGTACATGTTCTGTGGGGCTTTTCTAACACAACTGCATTTAGTTTTCCCAAAATTATGTACACTTTGTTTCGTGAAATTAATTTTAAAGGATCAATGTATGTGCTACTATTGTCCCTCTTACTGTGGACATTAGTAACACTAGTAAGCTACAAAAGTAACATAGTATGTAAAACTTCATTTTGCCAAATAAATGATTTATAGAGTAGCTTAAAGTAAATTTCCATTACAAAAGATGTAAAAAAACACCAATAAACGGCGGGAAATATAAAACTTCAGTTATATTTGCAATTTTCAAATTAACTAATGTAAGTGTTAATAATACTGAATAAATCCACGCATTATGATTAAATGTTCATGAGTCAATTAAATAGAAGATTAATGCATATCATAAGTTCTGTTCAGATTCGCCGTTCTGATACACATACATATCTTCTGCTTTGGTACAAGCAACATGAGACCAAGCCTTACATACCAAACACCGAATCCTCTTCTCTTTGGATGACTGTGGCAGTAAGATTCGTGACAAACAAGGCACTAGCTATCTTCATCTTCCGATGACGTTTCCTTAGGTTTATTCTGCTGTCGCGATCACTTCATACGTCTGTGAATGGGCTCTTAACTCTTCCTCTAGAATCAAATTCTCTGGAGTATCGATCAAAACGAACTATCAGCTTAATAAGTCACAGCTGCAAAATACTAACACGAATTCTTTACAGACGAATGGAAAAACTAGTAGAAGCCAACCTCGGGGAAGATCAGTTTGGATTCCGTAGAAACACTGGAACACATGAAGCAATACTGACCTTACGACTTATCTTAGAAGAAAGATTAAGGAAAGGCAAACCTAGCATTTGTAGACTTAGAGAAAGCTTTTGACAATGTTAACTGGAATACTCTCTTTCAAATTCTAAAGGTGGCAGGGGTAAAATACAGGGAGCGAAAGGCTATTTACAATTTGTACAGAAACCAGATGGGAGTTATAAGAGTCGAGGGGCATGAAAGGGAAGCAGTGGTTGGGAAGGGAGTGAGACAGGGTTGTAGCCTCTCCCCGATGTTATTCGATCTGTATATTCAGCAAGCAGTAAAGGAAACAAAAGAAAAATTCGGAGTAGGTATTAAAATTCATGGAGAAGAAATAAAAACTTTGAGGTTGGCCGATGACATTGTAATTCTGTCAGAGACAGCAAAGGACTTGGAAGAGCAGTTGAATGGAATGGACAGTGTCTTGAAAGGAGGATGTAAGATGAACATCAAAAAAAGCAAAACAAGGATAATGGAATGTAGTCTAATTAAGTCGGGTGATGCTGAGGGAATTAGATTAGGAAATGAGAAACTTAAAGTAGTAAAGGAGTTTTGCTATTTGGGGAGCAAAATAACTGATGATGGTCGAAGTAGAGAGGATATAAAATGTAGGCTGGCAATGGCAAGGAAAGCGTTTCTGAAGAAGAGAATTTTGTTAACATCCAGTATTGATTTAAGTGTCAGGAAGTCATTTCTGAAAGTATTCGTATGGAGTGTAGCCATGTATGGAAGTGAAACATGGACGATAAATAGTTTGGACAAGAAGAGAATAGAAGCTTTCGAAATGTGGTGCTACAGAAGAATGCTGAAGATTAGATGGGTAGATCACATAACTAATGAGGAAGTATTGAATTGGATTGGGGAGAAGAGAAGTTTGTGGCACAACTTGACCAGAAGAAGGGATTGGTTGGTAGGACATGTTCTGAGGCATCAAGGGATCACCAATTTAGTATTGGAGGGCAGCGTGGAGGGTAAAAATCGTAAAGGGAGACCAAGAGATGAATACACTAAGCAGATTCAGAAGGATGTGGGTTGCAGTAGGTACTGGGAGATGAAAAGGCTTGCACAGGATAGAGTAGCATGGAGGGCTGCATCAAACCAGTCTCAGGACTGAAGACCACAACAACAACAACAACATCGATCAAAATTGCTGACTTTACCCTGTTACTCCCTTTTCTTGTGTTTTGCCTCGGACCTGCTTTTGGGAACTGAAGAAAAGCTTCAGGTGAAAAGGCTAGGTGAACTAAAGGAGATAACTGTAAACCAGTAGGCTCCACGTCGCAGGCTATGACACCTGGAAGTGTTTCCTCATGTCTTGTTGCTGGATCGGTATTAGATATGCTCACAGCTTCATATGGTCCGCTGATAGTCGCTAATCGCCCTGTCAAGGGCATCGTTTGCTGTTCATGTTCAGAAGCTTGTGGCACTGGGCGATCAGAGACAGCAGGCGGCGCAAAATCGGTTTCACTGAGCACACTCCAATTCAATGGTACTATGCCTGTGCAATGAAAGCCTGCTGCAATGGTTTTTGGAGTTACAGCAAGTGGACTCGCTTCCCTTACAATTGAAGGGATGTAGAAAATTTACATGGTCTTTCCTGGATGATTTCTGATCCAGCTCTCGGCAAAAGCATTTACCATCTTTTCAATTGATCATAAACTGAACGGTCTGGAGGCTGCATCCTGTGCGTATAGTGCGGCGTGGATAACAACATAACTATCCCTTTGCTTTAGCAAACATTCAGGCCTCTATGGATACATGAGATTCGTAATTGTCAAGAAGCAGCAAATATTTGAGCTCAGGATTTGGTTTAGCAAATTTTGCAAAGTGGTGCAGGAACAGCAAGAATTCTTCATTGTGCATCCTACCACTTGCATTTTCTGCTCTAGTGCAACCAGTAGGACCATCTCAAACCAAATAGTCATGATACCTTGAGCGAGGGAGTACAAAAAGAGGGGTAGTTCTGCTTCCCTGAGCACTGATAGCAATAGCAACTGTAACAAGGGTGCTCCTTTCAGCCAAAGTGATGGTACCTATCTGCATTATTGCATGTTTAGCGACAATCCTGTTTGGCTTCTGGACAGTTGTGATACCTGCCTCATCCATATTCCAGATGTCCATGGGCTCGAACTTGTATCTCTCCATCACATTAGCCAAGTTGTTGGATTAAAACTCGTAGCTCGAGCGAGACTTGTGACTTGAGGCGACGGAAGAGACAACTGTGGATTCTTCATAAATGCTGAAAACCAGTCAGGAACAGCAGTTTTATTATCTTCCCAAGTCGATGGAGTTTGTATGTTATTCTTACTGCCAATTCGTGAGCTAATTTATGGATATCCTTAGGACAAAGTCTGTAAAATATTGCCAGTGCAATAATCACATATTCAGCCATTATTTTTTCTTCTTCGTCAGAGAACACTTTTTTTTATGGTTCTGTTTCTGACATGACGTATCAGTGTGCTACCATCACACTTCTCTTTCTTTTTAATGTACCGATGCAAAGTCGCATGGCACATATTGTTTTTTGCTGCTGCTGTAACACTTACGCTATAATTTTTAGCATCATGTGGCGAAATGTAATACACAGGTGTAGCAGTTAGTCCTCTTGTAGTTGTCTTACCTATTGTTCTTTACTGTAATAAAATAACTAAGTAAATAACGGATTTGTTGAATAAAACATTATATCAATGTGTCCTAACAGTATTATACATAATTTACTAACGCTAATGAGAAAAAGCAGGGAATCTGAGTCTGTAATACTGTCTTCTCAATGAAAGGGATGAAACTGCCATTGGTAGATTCAGTTTTGATCAGGGGCTATCAATGTCATCACCCTCACAGAATTTCATGCATAGCTCAATATGACATTTTGTACCCCATACATATATATGCATAGCAGTACCTTTAGGGATGCAATTGTGACATTTCTGTATGCTGGCAATCAGTTAGTTACCTTGAATGAGTCAGTCATGTGTAATTGTTCTACTACTGAATTACAAGATAAGCAAAATTTTGACTCTGACCCTAAAAAATTATCTATCAATGCCATGAAAGAAAAACGTTGTTATAAATTCACAAGTGTAACATATAAATGGTGTTTCAGTCTTGATATGGATCTGATTACTGAAAAATGATATCAAGCATTTAAACCACTGGACATTATTGCCAAGAAGATGGTAGTAATACTATTTTACTTTCTGTCAGCACTACTATAAAATTATCTTAATTTTTGCAAAAATAATCGTTTTTGCATTTCGATTGCTATGTAAAGGCGTTTTTTTTAGTTCACTATTATCAATATAACAGACAGTCGTTAGAAGATGCGTAAACAAATGGTAGTAAACACTGTTTAGTTGTCTGCAAATGCTCGTTCACTTATTCTGCTCGCATTTGCGCCACTGTAAATAAGGCTTCAGGTTAAAAGTTTGTTACTGGTCAGTTGCCACTGCACATGATAGCACTGCAGCCAGCTCCACATTGCTTTCTGATGCCACCGTGATATAAGTGGCACAGCTAACAATTGCCACACCGTTTTCCATGTTCTTTCGCCACCACCACAGCTTTTGCTTCAGAGAATGCTCCCTGTGTCATAGCTGTTTGTATCTATGCCACTGGAAGCCAAAAAGAATAAATGTTATGCTGCTTGTGTTTAGCCTGTTGGGAACTGGGTATGCAGGAGAAATTCCCATCTAGTAGATGCCATTGTTTGTTGCAGGTGATGGTGAAGAGCAGATTTGCACGGAAATATTGCTTTATTGTATGTCTCACTTGTATTTCCTTTCAAGTGCTGTCTCCTGTGCATTCGAAAACATTGCTAGAGGGCTGCATTATTTGATGGTTGGTTGATTGATTTAGGAGACAGGACCAAACAATGAGGTTCTCAGTCCCTTGTGATTAGGAAAGGATGGGGAAGAAAGTCAGCTGTCCTCTTTCACAGGAACCACCCTCGCACTTGTCTGAGGTGATTTAGGGAAATCATGGAAAACTTAAATCAGGATGGTCAGAGGCCAGTTTTAACTGTTGTCCTCCCAGATCTGAATCCAGTGCGCTAACAACAGACCCACCTCACTTGGTGCACTATTTGTCAGATTTATATTTTATAATGGGTGTTTACTATGGTATGTGAAGATGCTGCAATTTAGCTAACAAGGGGGCCTTACAGACTGCTCTGCCCTCTACGATTTTCTCTATACTTATAAGATTGGACAACAGTTTCTAAAAGGAGTTTCTAAAACAAACTCGAAATAACTGTTTTTGAAGAGTAGAAGATTTCCAAGAGCAGTGAAGTATAAAATGTGTAGAAAATTAACAAAATAAGTGGTAATTCAATGTATAGTGTAAACGTCTGGTAATTGTAAAGTAGCTTGTTAGAACATGTAAAATATCAAGTAAACTAAAAGCTGAGAGGCATGCAAAATTCCTTATTCTTGAAAATATTATATATAGCAACAATACTACTCAATCTCCAGAAACAGGAATTGACAGCTTAGATTGATTAACACTACACATCAATAGAATAGTAAATAGTGGCTGGCAATGCAATGGTTAAATGGTAACATCTTCACACTAGATGGAACATCAACATGATATCACTTTGCTTGTCACAGTACTGAATGACGAAAGTCAAGTTATGTCCTCCATAATTCAAAAAATCTGAATACAGTGTCAGAATAAAGAACATAGCAATTATCTCTACATCTAAATCTACGTGATTACTCTGCTACTCACAATAAAGTGCCTGGAAGAGGGTTCAATGAATCACATGCAAGTTGTCTCTTTACCGTTCCACTCTCGAACGGCTCACGGGAACAACGAGCCCTTAAATTTTTCTGTGCATGCCCTGATTTCTCTTATTTTATCATGATGAATATTTCTCCCTATGTAGGTGGGTGCTAACAGAATGTTTTCGGAATCGGAGGAGAAAACTGATTATTGAAATTTCGTGAGAAGAACCCGTCAGAACGAAAAATGCCTTTGTCTTAATGATTGCCACTCCAATTAACGTATCACATCTTTGGCACTATCTCCCCTATTTCGCGATAACACAAAACGAGCCGCTCTTATTTGTACTTTTTTTATGTCATCCGTCAGTCCCACCTGATGTGGATCCCACACCACACAGCAATACTCCAGAATAGGGTGGACAAGCGTGGTGTAAGCAGTCTCTTTAGTAAACCTGTTGCATCTTCTAAGTGTTCTGCCAATGAATCGCTGTCTACCCACAATATTATCTATGTGATCGTTCCAATTTAGGTTATTTATAATTGTAATCCCCAAGTATTTGGTTGAAATGACAGCCCTCAGATTTGTGTGACTTATCGCTTAATCTAAATTTAGTGGATTTCTTTTAGTAGCCATGTGCGTAACTCCACACTTTTCTTTATTCAGGGTCAATTGCCACTTTTCTCACCACACAGATATCTTATCTAAAACATTTTGCAATTCGCTTTGGTCATCTGATGACTTTACAAGCTGGAAAATGACAGCATCATCTGCAAACAATCTGAGACAGCTACTAAGATTTGTCATGTCCAGAGAGGGAGTTAGATCGACACTATTCTCGAAGAGTGGGAGGTGCAGGCAGCTTCTGCAGCTCCAACCTCTTGAAGGAGTAAGCTATTGCTAAAGAGAACGATACATAACTCAGTAAGGAGTGGTTACTTATTCAGGGCAGAATTCATAAAATTCCTATAGCTTGACAACTGAAAAGCAGTACTGGCAATGCCTTGCAATAATTTTATCAGTTGAACCCTTTTATCTGGAATCGATCTCCCTGAATGCTACGGAGCTGAGGCTTGCGATTCGTACAAAGTTCCCACGTCTGTCGTAGAACGACACTGAGCTTGTGTCGTTATACTCAGCAGATCTCGACTGACTACAGGGTCCTCCTGAGCCCCTATTTATAAAGCTTTCGTGTGTCACAGAAAGCTTCTAGAACATATTATATCTACTGCAGAGAGGCTGATCACTTGGTGTATTTCCATCATCATGCGATGTTTGAAAGATACTTGGATCCCTGTTTTGAGTCTGACCACAGCAGTCATTTAGTCACGTAACGTCATCTGTCTCATGGCGCCACTTCATCAGCGCTGGTCAGCATCACCTACAAATACTGTTGCAATGCTTCCTGGAGCGTGAGCCTAGCTGCTTTTCCAGCTGAATAAGTCATAATACATTTAATCTATAATCGCCGCTGATTGAGATTCGCAACACCTCCCTCCCCCAGGGGAAATTTTATTAGCTCTGTTCTGAGAGGCTACAAAATTTCTGAAACATCTGTTTCAGTGCCAGTGGAACATTTCTCTTTTGTTTATTAGCTTTATACATTCTCAGAATATCTTTCCATCAAAATACATGGCGTTCATTAACATTGATTGGACACATGAAAATTCACTCACACATAATTTTACAACATTTAATATTGAATTCTCTTTTCCATTCATCACTTTCCTTTATACGTAATACAGCAATTACCATTTCTTTTTAAATACATATCAACTAAATTTTTCTTTTTACACATTTTTCTTAATACTCTTTCAGTGGACATTTCCTTACACAATACCTTTTATTACTACAATTTACAAGTTTATCTATCATTTATCTGTGCATATTCTTGGCGATCCAACCATGGGGGTGGTTGCTCTTGATGCTATGGACATGTTTGGTGATTTATTTTCCTCTCTCCATGCTCTGCTAACAGGAGTGGTTGAGAAACTTACAGCGTTTAGTTCATCTTCTGCCTCATAGGTTCGGAGGCCTGTGTGTGTGTTTTACCTCACTATTTCCCTTTTTGGCTCCTGCTTACAACATTGTTTGTTACACAGATTTTCGCACAACAACCTCTACTTATTTCACACATGCTTTGTCCACATTTTCGACAACATTTGCAATATACAACAAATAGAAATAATTAATAGTATTGTTACAGACCACGTGTATCCCCACATGGAATATGTACTCATTGACCAGCCTCAGAAGGTGGTCCACTGTTGATATTATATTTCGTTTTGCAGGTCACGTATCTTACGTCCTGCTGCTTTTAATTCATCTAAATGTGGTACTATATGCTCCAGTAGTAACATCACTAGTATTTCTGACACCTTCTGCTTCTCATCTTCCAGTGTACAACAATCAATATCTATACTTAAGGGTGGGACTATATCTTTTACAGTATTATTGGTAAGAATTATCCTCTCTGATTGTAACATTATTGGAGCACCATATCCTTTGCATTCACTCTTAAAACTCAATTTTCCTGTTTCTCTTATTATGAGATCGGAGGGTGGCAAGTCATTAGATAGTATAGTCGATCCTTCCTCTTTTGGGACTATGAATAACCATTTGTTTCCCCATATCTGCGTCCAGATACTTTCGTTCAATATAATATATTTCAGTTTGCAATCTTTCAGTATTGCACTAACTGAAGCATTCCGGCTTCATACCTCTCATGGTCATACGTCGAAATTAATACAAAACTATGTTTACATTTTTGGTGCTTCATAGTTATTGTTTCACACACAAGTTTGTCTCCTGCCATTTGTGTGTATTGCCTCTTTCCATAATCAATTATGAGAAACTCTTTCTCTGGGGTGATATATGTAAATTACCTCAGATTACTATTGTAGTCTGCATGTAAAGACCATATTTTATTTAAAGAGTACTCATTCTATCCACTGATGGTACATTTAATACATTACTTAATGTACTGCTGGCTAAAAATACAACTAAGTCTATTACAAGTAATAGCTGATACCCATAGTCTTCAGTGAGTTCAATCAGAAACTTTTTATCTCTCAATTCATTCTTAATTATCCCCAAATACTTTACCACTGGAATAGGATTTATTAAGTGCAGCTCCAATAATTTTTTGCGTGCATTTACAACTGCCAATATGAACAGATCATATTCTGTTTCTAACTCATTAAATATCATCGTTAGCTGAACTAACTGTTCTGTGACTGCTACTAAGATCAATGTTAGCGGTATTTTCTTATCCGTACTATTTTCGAACTCCTCTATATGTTTGCTCAATTTATGTATTCCATTTTCTATAATTTCCTCATTTTTTAGTTACCGCAATTATATTCTGATTGAACCCCACTGATGATATCCTTACGATTGTTACTTGTTCCTTTGACAGCCTTAACAATTCTCGCTGCTTTTCTTCCAGAACATCTATCTTTACTTCAAAAAATTACGCATCTTCCTCGTATAATGTACTGAATAACACTTTACTTGTTTCCCCTATAAAATTCAAAATGCCTCATTTCGCACGTCCTTGCTGGTATCGGGCTAGTTGATTTATTAACGTCCTCGCTTCCATTATTTTCCCGCTATGCCAGCTGATGGTTTGGTTCGCATTCTCATATTCTACGGTACTTATTTCTCTTATGCAATTTGCCACTGCCCTCGTGGATACCTGATTTGTGCTTTCAAACTTGCCATGCCTGCAAATTAAAATAACTTGCTATTCGCCGCGTTGTGCTGTGTAGCTGTACAATTCCTTGATTATCGTTATATGTACCAGGTGCTGACTGGATTCTCTGCACCTGCACCTCCTGTGGAAGTATCTTGTTTTCTGTTACACTGGCCACTGAGAAGCTTCTAATTATTATTACTCTCCAATCTTTGCTGCCATCATGTGTAATTAAAAGAACTCTTTTAGTCTATTTGGATGCACTATTACGTACTTCTGTCCTTTTATCCTTATTACTACATTTGGCCCCTTTACATCTACAACAGTGAATGATCCTCTCAATTGACTATCTAGTTTCCTCGAAAGCCCTCTTCTTACACTTTCGGATTCTGTGTCTGTCATATTGTTATTTACTTTGTTCTTTGCGTTTCTGCGTCTTAGCCCTAGCCTCTTGATGTAATATCTGCATCCTTTGCCTTCTTTCCGTCACATAATCATTGTAATTATATATTACGTCCTCTGGCTTCTTCTGTAATATTCCCAGAATATTGCGCTTTCTCGCAAAAAATAATTCAAAAGGCGTATAACATGTTGTACTGTGTGGCATCGTGTTGAATTCGAAAGTTGCAAACGGTATCTAACTATCCCAATCGGTCTGATCCTTTGCTATAAAATTTCTTAACATTTCCGTTAGTGTATGTAGTGTGCACTCCAGAGCCCCATTCATTTGTGGATGGAAGCTGGTTGTCTGTATTTTCTCAATCTTTAATAATTTGTACACCCGCTTCATAGTCTCTCTTACAAATTTACTTCCCATACCGCTTAGCAGTGATGTTGGTATTACGAATTTCAGATTAGACTTTCTACTAGTTTTCTTGCAACTGTATGCGCATCTTGCCCTTCTATTGGTTCTGCTATAACAAATTTAGTCAGAGAATCTTGGAACATCAGGATGTATCTGTTTCCTGCATTCGATAGCGTCATAGGACGTACTATGTCAACGGCACAATTCCTAAAAATAAACTCTGGCGTTGGCTTTATCTTCAATGGCTGTTTTGTCTTCGTCTGTGTTATCTTATTCTTTTGGCAACTCTCGCAAGAACGTATAAATTTTTCGATATTTGTCTTCATTCCAGGCCAACTGCAGTACTGCTTTACTCGCTCATATGTCCTCCCCATTTCTTTATGTCCCCCTATCGGTGACTCGTGCATCTGCTTTAAAATATCCATTTTCTCTTCCTGACTCAATGCAATCTCTGAGTCCATCCGTGGCGCCGCTTCTTGCTCTGCCTCTTCTATGCCTTTTTGTTCCTCTTGCACCTCCCTGGTCGCAGTTTCTGTTTCTTCCGGTGCTTCGTCTTCCGTCTTCAGCACTGCCTCTGTTTTTCCTTCTTGCATACTCGTAATCCGTGATAATGTGTCTTTCAGTACACTATTTGATAGTCGTATTCTTCTACCTTCAACAGAAACTTCATTAATCTCGATCATGGATCTGATATACTTCCTAATTACACAAGTGTCTTGTGGTCGGTCACGATTTTAAACTTCACACCAAATACATATGGCCTAAAATATTTCACAGCCCATACAACGGCGAGTAATTCTCGTTCCACCGTACTATAATCTTGTTCCACGTTATTTAATGTTCATGATATGAATTCTATGGCTAAATCCTTTCCCATTTGTCCCTGGCTTAGATAAACTCTGACCACGTGATTGCTGGTGTCCTTGGTTACTATAAATTCTTTTTCAAAATCCGGGTATTGCAATATCGGTGGACTAATCAGTTTTTCCTTCAACTTCTGGAATGCCTCTTCTTGGCTCTATCCCCACTCATACGGAATTCACTTCTTCAATAAATCACGTAGGGGTTTGGCCATTTTGCTAAAATTCCTTATAAAGCGCCTGTATTATCCAATGAGCCCCAGATATGATTTCAATTGCTTTATTGTCTTTGGCGGTGGGTACTTTTTGATGGCCTCTATCTTTGCAGGATCTGGCTGTAGTCCTGATGCAGTTAGGACATGGCCCAGAAAAGTTACCTCTTTTCTTAGAAACTCATATTTATCTACTTGTAATTTCGAGTTTCCTTGTCTTAGCCGTTAGAATACTTTTTCCAGGTGTGCATTATGTTCCTCTAACGTTGCACCCACTTTCACAATATCATCGAGGTAAATAAAAACCCTGTTGCCTTGTACTCCATTGAGTACCGTATTCATTAGTCTTTGGAATGTCGACGGCGCGGTTTTTAGTCCCATGATCATTTTATTGTACTTATAATGTCCTGTGGGAGTGCTAAAAACTGTTTTCTCTCGGTCCTTTTCGTCTATCAACACTTGATAATACCCTTTCGCTAAATCTAGCATGGAAAAATACTTCGTTTTTCCCAGGATGTCCAATATCTCATCGATCCTGGGAAGGGGATAAACTATGTTTAATGAAATGTCGTTTAACTTCCTATAATCCGGTACTATTCGCCATTTTGCCGACCAATGGCATTTAGTTTGTTTGGCAATATCAATATGAGGAAATTCCATGGGCTAGTACTATGGGATATTATGCCATCAGCTAACATCCCTTGTACTTCTTTTGTTGCGATTCTTGCTACGCCTGGGGTATTCTATACGGCCTTTGATCTATTATCACTCCTTTTGCTTATGGTATTAACGGTATACTATGTTTCACTACTGTAGTATGAGTCAATACATTTCCAAGTAAATGAAATATAACATTATATGTGGCACATATCCTCTCGAAAGCCTGAACTTCCTAACTATTTAAATGTTTTGTTCGCCTGTTTTCTCTTTACATGAAGAGCCTTGACGTATTTACGCTCTTCATTCTTGTGGATACTTGTCTAATTTTATAACTACTTGGTGGTGGAGATTCTTCTTCTAACACGTCTGGCATGTCTAATTGTACCTTTTCTTCACGAGTATTTAATATACTAGTAATACAAGTCCCTCCTTGGACTGTTACTATTGCCTCGGAGGTAATCACGTCCCTGTTTCGGAATTATCACTTCTGTGCTGTTCACTTTCGATACTAATACGAATCTTTCCTCCCTGGAACCGATCGTAATTTTGCGCGATGCTAGCCCCTGCTGGCTATATTAATCATACTTAAAATCTTTTACTGGTTGCCCTGCTAGCTACATTTCACTGATTGACCCTTACTGGCCTTAAGTAGCAGTTTCTCTCTTGTGAACCTATGTTCATCTGGCTTCTCGGTACTTTCTTCATTTTAATTATCTGACCTTCAACTGATTTCCTGGGATGAGCTATTTCCCTTCTCAGTTTTTCTATCTGCTTTTTGGCAGCTTCTAATTCACTCTCCACGAAATACACTTTAGCTTTTAAATAACGGTTTTCCTTCCTTATTTAATCGTTTTCTCTTCTTTCCTCTTCATATTTCTTAATTTCCGTATTTACACTCACTTTCAACGCATGGCACTCTCTCTTTATCTGTGAGATTCCCTCTATGTCTCTCCATATGTGTCTATCCGGTCCTCGTGGCCTTCGCCTTGCATACCTTGCTTATCCGCTAACGGTGACGCTCCCGTTCGTCCGTGTTTGGTAACTGCAGCGTAACTGGCCCGTTCTCTGTTTACTACTCGAGATGGCTTCGATAACAGTGCGTCTTCTGTGGCTTCCTTCAACACTAACCATTAAACTCAAAACTTAAAGCTTCTACGTACATAAGCTAACGCTACTCTGTGCTTTTCTAGTAAACCCCTTCTTAGTAACCCTTCGAATGGCAAATACATTTGTGCCCTTACAACTTGGAATTCGTGGTAATATCCTTTACCCCTTTTCGTCTGCAGCTGTATTCTAACCTGTCCTTCAGTTCTAATTTCCTCATTTGCAATACTCCTTATTGTCACTGCCTTTCTGGTGTCTACTATTTTCTGCTTTAAAACCTGAGCTTTAATTATAGTTACGTGTGCTCCGCTGTCCACTAACAGCCCTACCTTGCTCTCTATTGTAAGTAATCATTTTTACTAATGCAGTCTGCTGTACGTACTATTCCTGTCACCACAACGTAATGGAACTGCTGCATTACGTTTGTGGTCCGTTTCCCGGCTTCTCTAGTTGATCCTCTCTAGTTGATGTATGTTGGTCCAACGACTCTCACTACATTCACTAGCATAGTGTCCTGTGCGACGGCATGTGAAAGACGTAACAGGTTTTGCTCTATTGCAAGGAGGGAATGTCCTACTAGGTTACACTTTACACACCTTATTGGCAGAGGACATTCTCCGTGAGCACCATTTCCTCACAGCTCGTCAACATCTATTTCCTTTATGGGTAGCTTAGTTCTCATGAGTTCGGATTGAGCCCCCTTGTTCTGGCTGAACTTATTTGTACTCTGCTTTTCCTTTCTCTCGCTAAATGCCCTATTTTCCCGCAGTTATGGCGCCCCATCTTATTAATTTGCTTTGGATATCATACCTGCCGATATTTTTCTTTTTCAGAGGGGATTGCACTCTCTTCCGTCGATGCTAAATCAATTGCTTCTGACAAAGTGATTCTCTCTCCCTGTGCTCTCACTATCGTCTTTATATTTTCGCTAAATAGTCCCTGTATAAATACAGCTCTCCCTAATTCTCCTATCAATGCGCACCTGCCTGGAATTTCGTCTGCCATCATTGCCTTCCTCATGGCTTCTCTGAAATGAAACTGCAGAGAATCTACTCGGGCTCCCCATTGCACCACACTTTCATCCCTCGTTTTCTGGCTATTAAAGATTTTGCACGTATAGACATCTAATGTCACAATGTTTGCATAATTCTCCGTGAGAATCTCCCTCACTTCTGACCATGTTTCAGTGTAATCTCTAACGATAATTTTACTGCGGGCAGAACCCGTTATTTGACCTATAACATATTTAAGAAACAATCTTTTATACTTTGGTTCTACTAGTTCGTAATCATTATTGCAATTATCCATAAATTCAGAGTGTTGCTCCTATATCGTTAATATAGATCAGGAACAACAGAGGGCCTGTAACACACCCTTGGGGAACGCTGGATATTACTTCTGTTTCACTCGATGACTTTCCATCTATTACTACGAACTGTGATCTTTCTGACAGGAAATCACGAATCCAGTAGCACAAATAAGGCGATATTCCATAGGCATGCAGTTTGGTTAGAAGACACTTGTGAGAAGTGGTGTCGCAAGCCTTCTGGAAATTTAAAAATATGGAATCAATCTGGCATCCCCTGTCGATAGCACTCATTACTTCATGAGTATACAGGCAATTGTGTTTTGCAAGAACGATATTTTCTGAATCCATGCTGACTGTGTGTCAATAAATCGTTTTCTTCGAGATTTTAATACAGTATACGTTCCAAAACCCTATTGCAAATCGACGTTAGTGCTATGAGCTTGTAATTCAGCGGATTACTCCTACTTCCCTTTTTGGGTACTGGTGTGACTTGAGCAATTTTCCAGTCTTTAGGTATAGATCTTTCTGTCAGCGAGTGGTTTTATATAATTGCTGAATATGGAGCTACTGAATCAACACGCATCCTCTGAGAGGAACCTGACTGGTATACAATCTGGACCCTTGCCTTTATTAAGTGATTTAAGCTGCTTTGCGACATTGATGATTCTATGTTTCTCATCTTGGCAGTTTTTATTGATTGGAATTCAGGAATATTCACTTTGTGTTCTTTGGTGAAGGAGTTTCAGAAACCGTGTTTAGTAACTCTGCTTTACGGCCATTGTCATCAGTGACTTCACCGTTGTTATCGCGCAGGGAAGGTATTGATTGCGTCTTACCACTGGTGTGATTTATGTATGACCAGAATCTCTTTGAGTTTTTTGCCATATTATGCGACAGAGTTTCGTTGTGTAAATTATTAAAAGCATCTCGCATTGAAGTTCACACTATATTTCGAACTTCTGTCAAACTTTCCCAGTCTTGGGGATTTTGCGTTCTTTTGAATTAGGAGTGTATTTATGCTGCTTCGGCAGCAGCGATATGACCTGTTTTGTGTACCATGGGGGATCAGTACCATCACTTATTAATTTATATGGTATAGATCTCTCAATTGCTGTTGAAACTATATCTTTGAAATCATTCCACAACTATCCCATGCTTACACGATCAGATCGGAAGGAGTGGAGACTGTCTCTTAAAACGGCGTTCAGAGCATTTTTATCCGATTTTTTAAACAGATATACTCGTATTTTGCTTTTCTTTTTGATAGTTGTACATGTTACAGCATTCAGCCTAGCAGCAACTGTCTTGTGTTCACTAATCGCTGTATCATCACGATACTCACTATTTGTCCAGGATTATTTGTTGCTAAGAGGTCAAGTATCCTTTTGCAAGCATTTACGCTTCGAGTAGGCTCATCAACTAATTGTTTAAAATAATTTTCTGAGAAAGCATTCAGCGCAATTTCGGATGACGCTTTATGCCTACCACCAGCATTAAATGTATAATGTTTCCAGCATATCGAGGGTAGATTGAAGTTACCACCGACTATAACTGTATGAGTAGAGTATCTGTTTGAAACGAGACTTAGTGTCCTTTGAACTATTTAGCAGCTATATCTTCTGAGTTGGGGTCTCGGTAAAATGATCCAATTAATAGTTTTGTCCGATTGTCAAGTGTAACCTTTACCCATACTATTTCGTAGGAACTATCTACTTCAATTTCACTACAAGGTAAACTACTTCTGACAGCAATAAATACTCCCCAACAACTGTATTTAATCTATCTTTTCTGAACACTTTTAGATCGTTTGAAAAATTGCTGCTGAACTTATTTCTGCCTTTAGCTAGCTTCCTCTATCTATAGCCGGCCGGTGTGGCCGTGCGGTTAAAGGCGCTTCAGTCTGGAACCGCGTGACCGCTACGGTCGCAGGTTCGAATCCTGCCTCGGGCATGGATGTGTGTGACGTCCTTCGGTTAGTTAGGTTTAATTAGTTCTAAGTTCTAGCCGACTGATGACCTCAGAAGTTGAGTCGCATAGTGCTCAGAGCCATTTGGACCATTTGAACCTCTATCTATAACTATTTCAGCTTCAGTGCTTTCTATTAGGGCTTGGAGCTCCGGTTCTTTTCCGTCACAGCTACGACCATTTACAACTACAATACCGATCGTTTCTACAACTACCTTACTGTGTTTTACCCGTCCCCTTCTCGACAGACGCCCTTTCTATGGTTCCCTGAGACCTTCTAACCTAAAAAACCGCCCAGACTCTTCCACACAGCCCCCGCTATCCGCGTAGCCGCTTCCTGTATGTAGTGGACTTTTGACGCATTAAGCGGAAACTGGAAACCCAACACCCGATGGTGCAAGTCAAGGAATCTGCAGTCTACACAGTCACGGAACCGCCTGAGCCTCTGATTCAGGCCCTGAACTCGGCTCTGCGCCAACGGACCACAGTTGGTTCTGTCAACGATGCTGCAAATGGTGAGCTCCACCTCAATCCCGCAAGCAAGACTGGCAGTCTTTACCATTTCCACTAGCTGCCCGAAACCAGGGAGAATCTCCTCTGCTCCAAAGAGACACACGTTATTGGTACCGATATTAGCCATGAACTGACATAAGCTTCTTAATAGCCAAAGCTAAATTCATAAGGATGTTCTTTACAACGAATGCACGTTAAATTACTGGGAACTGAATCACTAGAAAACGTGTGGCCTAGACATTTCTGACCATTGACACTAACATTTGCTAAAGAAATTATAAATGTAGAAACATGTCTAACAAAACTGGAATACTATGCAGAGTTTTTTCAACACACACACACACACACACACACACACACACACACACACACACACTCTGTGTTGATTTTTTTCATCTGTGCTGCTACTGAAAAACCTACCACATATTGTGCATTCAGATATCTAGCCAGACTTATGGAAGAACATTCAATAAAAAAAACAACTTGCCATAGAAAGTCTGCAATGTGCCAAGAAAGCACAGTATAATAATAAAATAAGAACTAGGAAGACGCAGATGTACGAAATCCAGTACTGTAACATGAGTGAAGCATTGTGAATGTAGATTGAGTTGTGGTATTAGATGACAACAGCATCTTCATCGTCATCGTCGTCTCCTCCCCCTCCACCGTGCATCAGTGTCAATACTTTCTTCCCAAAAAACCTTGACATTGCTATAGTGTTCCATGCCATTCACACTCTGTGTGAATGCCATCTTGAAATACAATGTGAAATGCTTTTGCTCTTCTGTTCTCTCATGTGTGAGTCGACCTTTATGGCAGTGTGTCTAATGACCATGTAGTGTTTGAGTTATGTGGGACGTTTCTTCAATTTTTACTGTTCCTGACATCACACTTGATTATTTGCAACTTATCATTCTACGTTTTTCAACCTCATTCGATATTACTGTGATCCCCTGAGACACCCTGTAACAACAACAACTGTACATATAATAATTTTTCTTCTGATTTTCGATGAATTAATGTAAGCAATGTTTTGATTTCATTTCTTTTTCTTTTCGTGTCATTATGTTAAAGAAAATGTAAGCAACTTTCGATGTGAATACTAATATTTATGTCAAATTTCAAGAAATGCTATAACAGAATTGAAGTGTAACACATGTTGAATCTATTGTAACATGTTTAAAATTGTAATTGTGCGCCTGGTCCATACGTAGGCAATGTATTAGGATATGTGGAGTGTAAAACCTTTGGTGAATACCCTATCTGTAGGGGAGTGGTAAAGGGTGGATGGCAGGCGAGCGCAGGAAAAAGGACTGAAAAGGAAAGGGTAAATGCCAAAAACCAAAGTGGACAGTATATGAGCCATAATATAAAGGACTGCCAAACACCAATGAGGACAGATAAATAATCAATGGAGAATTGTAAGTGTGATACAGGTGGTGTGGTAAAATGAGGTGAAAAGGACTGCTCAAATCTGAATAATAGGCAGAAAATATGTGCAGTAAATTTTCTGAATATTATTGTGTGTGTTTGTTTTGTTTAGTAAGTAAGGAAATGGACTGCCATTCAATGCAAGCAGCAATAAATTGTCTTATAGTGTATACAGATATTTGCATTTGCTTTTGTAGTTAAATGTTTATGTTCCAGATTTTGAAATTATTTCTTTGAAAATGTTAGTGAAGATGAGTAATTTGCTATTTTAATAATGTTGTGATGGGAAGTTGGACTGTGCAAAGGCACTTAAGTAAATAACAAGTAAATGTTCTTGATATGTTAAAAAGTATAGACCTATATAATGTGAGTGAAAAGAAAGTATGTGGTATAAATTTTTTTTTGGACATTCACATAAAGATTCAGAACCACTGTATAAATGTAAAATTTAGTGCTCCGATTAAATTTATACTTAGTAAAATTTACTGGAAACAGGGGCATGTGTAACAACAACTGTACATATAATAATTTTTCTTCTGATTTTCGATGAATTAATGTAAGCAATGTTTTGATTTCATTTCTTCTTCTTTTCGTGTCATTATGTTAAAGAAAATGTAAGCAACTTTCGATGTGAATATTAATATTTATGTCAAATTTCAAGAAATGCTATAACAGAATTGAAGTGTAACACGTGTTGAATCCATTGTAACATGTTTAAAATTGTAATTGTGCGCCTGGTCCATACGTAGGCAATGTATTAGGATATGTGGAATGTAAAACCTTTGGTGAATACCCTATCTGTAGAGGAGCAGTAAAGGGTGGATGGCAGGCGAGCGGGGGAAAATGCACACGGGCGCGGCACGGCATAACGGGCTCAGCAATACAGTCGGAGTTGGGCATCGGTCTGAGGAACACGTTCCGGATTGAGGAGGCTATCCTGGAAAAAGTGGTTTCATTGAGCCTCGGATGTGCCGTTTCCGACGACTACACAGCATGGCTATCTTCTATAGGCACTGAATAGAAAAGGATTGCGACGCTAAGAAGAAGCAAAGTGCCGATAAACCAAGAGCCATAGCTGTGATTGTATGTGTGCTATGCGCCTCGCCATCTCGCCGCCCGCCAACCGCCGCATCGACACGAACAGGTTGAATCTTTAGAATTGTATTCGTGTGGACCAGTGTTAATTTTATTCCTGACTGTTCAGTAACAACTTAACTTTTACCAGAATTGTCCTATCAATTAATTATCCTTATCACTAACCTAGACAGGGTCCTTTCCACACGTTGTGCAGTCCGAGTGCCCCGAAATGAAGATTTAAAGTTTATGTTAATAAGAATTTTCTGCAGACCTTTTTATGCTAGAATGAATTTTAAGGAGCTTTATTGTTAATGAAAACATAAGCAAAGAAAAAAAGGTCTGACAAAGTTGGAAGTTAATTTTGGAACTGGTTTAGTAATGAAGCTTAATTGAGACAAGAATAATGGTAGTTAAATGAGGAAGTAATAAGACAAAAAGAGTAGTAACTCATATTTTGTAAATCTTTAGTGATTAATGTTTCCAATAGTTAATAGTTGCAACACAGTGATCACAACAGTTTCAGGGCCCCCCCCTGCACTCTTTTCTTTTCTATTCATTTAAATTCTGAAGTATACTTAACTGATTTGAGCTGCAAAGTTAAAGTCAATATAAAACCTAAATTTATCAGTGTTTTACCCTTATTAAAATTGACATTGTTTGTGTGTTTCGAAAGTGCTATTTCTAGGGTAACCTATGACCGATTTCAGTCAGATCAATAGACAAAACGCAGTTTGTAGTAATCATTATAGTGTAATGCTGTGTATTTATAGCTTGTCTAAATTAGTACAGAAAGGGAAAATATTAGTTCAGTAGATTTTTCTGGTTCTAAAATTTTCCATATAATGCAGTATTACTACGTGTTGTTATGCTTGTACGTACATCCACTTGTACAAGGAAAAAACTCACTTAATGCCTAATTAGGCTGGCGACCGTATTATTAACAATTGGTAGCATCTGCTGTGTATGTTTCTTGCCCGTCCTAATGTGTAGTTGCACTTTAGTCTTGCTTGATGTATCATTGTTGTTACTGAGTGGGTGTAAGTCTGATTTTGCCTCCATTCAGGTACACCCGGTCAACATATTTACTAAATCCTTTCTTATAAGATGAAGCCCGTCAACTTATCATAGTACAGGCTTTAAAGAGTTAACGTACACCCGAGCGTAGACGTTACAACCCGCAGAACAGGACAGATAGTTTAACTTGTGGAAAGCGACCAAAATGAGTGGCTGTCAGTTGCAATCGAACATACTACTTCACTCATTTTACAAACATTACAAGAGCAAAGGAAACATTAAAAACAGATCAAGCCAAACATTAATTTTAGAACTTAATTCCCGGCTAAAGCGCCATTCAGTCTCACTCCTCAAGGTCAAAACAACTTTAATTTAAAACTGGCTGAAGGCTATCCACTTAAGACTCAAAAACAAGAATTTGAATTTTAAAAGGCAGAAGGTCTCATCTTAAAACATTTCTCTAAATTAGACTGAAGGCCCGAACAATCTCATGCCTTAAGGGCAAAACAACTTTAATTTAAAATCGACTAGAAGCCATACATAAACAAACAACAAGGTTCAAATGGCTCTGACCACTATGGAACTTAACTGCTGTGGTCATCAGTCCCCTAGAACTTAAAACTACTTAAACCTAACTAACCTAAGGACATCACACACATCCATGCCCGAGGCAAGATTCGAACCTGCGACCTTATCGGTCACGCGGTTCCAGACTGTAACGCCTAGAACCGCACGACCACTCCGGCCGGCCAAACAACAAGGACAAATAAGAAAAGACAGCACATCAAACAGCCCTCAGAAGTTTCCAAAGTTTTGCCTGTAACTCAAACACTAATGCTCGCTTACGTGAGACACAATGTGAACAGTTAGGACTGGCTGGTAGATTAAGTAAAGACTCAACTTTCGTGCCCGCGATCGGTGAACCACGGACTGTATCAATGGGAACAGCCCCTCACACTCTGACTGCATGTGGACTCCGCCAGCTGGCCTGGCGAGACATGCACCACAGAGACTTCCTCGCTGTCCCACGGCAACCAACCAACTGCCAGCATCGCACAGCCAGAAAGTATAAGCACGAGGCCAAAGATACTACAAGGTTGCGAATATCGATACACGCTGCTGCTGCCACTCGCGGAGAGAGAGGATAACAGCATGATCATGATAACTGCAGGAGACTAATCTCAAAATAGCAACCAAGGTTTAATGTAAGGCATAAGGCGAACCAGCCATGGCTCAGTTACATTGAGGCTAAATGCATTTGACAGTAAGTGGGCAAATTCTAAACTAGTATTGCGCACCTGATAATCAGCAGCATGACTGAGTTGAAAATATATAATTTACGCACTGTTTCTTGTCACTCTTACAGCGAGTATTGTGTATTGGGAGGAATGGGATGTGCACTGAAAGTTTTACGTTGATACATATTTTGACGATATTTTAATGCTATCTTACAAATTTATGTTGTCATAAGAATGTTATGACGATGATGACACTGATGAGAATAATAAAAGTTTCTAAAATCTTGACGAATTATGTTACAGACGTTGAGTATAATGAATTTAATGATCATGAGATAAAAGAATATCTTGCACTGGTATCTTACACAAGCCAGTGAAGCCTAACTTCAAATTATTTAATGAAAATTGCTTCATAAATTTTTGTTCGTATTTATGTGCAATTACTCACACTCACTCACACACACACACACACACACACACATCCACACACACTAGAGGTTCTCTCTTTTGTGCTGGTCTTGAAAATCTAACTCATATTGTTCTTGCAAATATCTAGATAGCTGGAAGAAGCAGAAGATGTGCTCTGTTGGTGCTGCACATTTTTGTATATTTCGGCTGATTAACACATGCTGCAGTGTTCTTCTTCAGCATCCAAGGGAAGAAGTTGGCACAGAAACAGCTAGCTTAAAAACTCGTGCAGTTAGCACGTTTATTTATATATAAAAGTCGACTTCGGAATTTTCCTTTGTGTGAGACTGAAAGCCGAGTTGAAATTCTAGATTCGCATACTTTACTGATCACGTCAGTTCCGCATAATGTTTTATTGATTGTATCAATATCCGTTTGTATTGTGGTCTATTGTGAAATTCGAATATTCTAGAGTGTCACAATCAATGCATACTGTTATTGTTAATTGTAGGCTTTAACTCAATTTTGCTCTCATAAATTTTTTTAGAACAGTAGGCCTATCCTTTTGAAAACAATCCTTTTCTAATTGCACTATATAATTAATTGAGAAATACGTTACTTCTGAGAAATTTCAGTCGCTTACAAAACTATATTTTCGCAAGTGTTTTTGGATAACTTATTTCGTAGAAAATCAGTGTTTGTCATTCACTGTTACTGCCAAAGAGTAGATCACCCGTAATTTCTCGGTGTATCGACGCAAATAAACATGCATTATTCAGAATTTTCAGAAGCTGCTTGTCCTGTGCATAATCTAACTTGTTGTCAATCAAAGTTTGTGATTTAGGTACTGTTGCAGACATATAGTTTTTCATTAAAGAACGTACATACTACCCACATTTATCATAAATTAACTCCATTTTAAAGTTTCCTAGTAGCTATAACTAACCCTAAAAATTTTACTCTCTTGTCTTAATAGAAATATCGTTCTCTATGTTTGCTTCAGTTCTTATGGGAATTAGTAGCTTTTTAGCTCAATGGATATAAAAGATAATCAGCAGGGTTAATTTGAAATTATCCGATCACTGTCCTGCAATACATTGCGCCAGCCAAAATTCAGCCCCACAGTGAATGCTATTCTCAGTCATGG